>NW_024039183.1:0-600000 GCF_016077235.1 Cyprinodon tularosa
AGCTAAAAAAAAGACCCTTGAAAAGGGATTTTTTAAAGGGAAAAAAATAAATTTTTGTAAAACAAGAGATTTTTAATATGTTTTCAGAAAATACATGTAATTTAAAAAAAAGGGGTTTTTTGACAAGGGTGGAAATTTTAACCCTGCGTGCAGAGCCAATGATTAGAGTCCCCCCTTTTTCCCTTTGCCACCTTGTCCTAACATCCCCCTTAAAAAAACCCCGCGGGCATAACGAAACCGGGCTTTAAAAAACATTTTGAAAAAAAAAGCTCCTTTTTAAGGGTGGCCCTGGGGAATTTGCCAAAAGGTGGGTTCTTTGGGAGAAGGGGAACGGGGGGCATTTCCTTTGGGAGTTTTTCTTCCCGGGCCCCGAGTCCCTTTTAAAATTTTCTTTTCCACATTTTAAAAAAAAAAATTTTTTCTTTTGTTTCCTTACCACTTTTTTAAGGCATGACTCCAGTGGTTTATCAAAGACCCGGGTGGGGGCAAAAAGCAATCCAAACCTTTTAAGGGTTTGGGACTGAAAATAAAAATGGTTCCCTTCCAAAAAAAAAACACATTTTAAAAAAGGTTTTTTTTTTGAAACGCAATTGAGCTAATGTTTCTAAGCCTTGGGTTGAGGGAAAAATCACATAGATGAAATTAATTTTTCCACATTTAAAAAATTGGGTTAAATTTCCCAAAAAAATAAGTTCTTTCCTTACTTTGAAAAACAGAACCATCCAAAATTTCCCCTTTTTTTTACCTTTTTTTTAAAAAATCTTTTTGTCAAAAATTCTTTTGTATTATTTTTACATTAAGACAAAAAAAGCCATTCTTGGTAGACCCCTGTAATTGGGGAAAAAGGGGGAATCAGTTCAAAATTTTACCCCCGGAAGGCCAGTGTCTGGAAGTTAAAATCCAGGGAAAAAGGGGGGGTCCCTTCACTAAAAAAACTGGGGTGGCCTTTTAAAAGGGCCCAATGAAATTCCCAAAAAAAGATTTTGCCCCCTTTTTTTCAAAAAAAAACCCAAAATTTTTTTAAAGTTTTAAAAAACTTTTAAAAACACCAAGTTTTTTGTAACCCAAAATTTTTAAAAAAGGGGCCCAAAAAAAAATGAAAATTTCCCAAAAAAAACCCCCCAAAAATTTTGGTTTTTAAAAAAAAGGTCAAAATTTTAAAAAAATTGGGGGGAAAAAAAAAATTTTCCCCTTTTAAAAAAAAGTTCCCCGGGGAAAGTCCCCTTTGAGCCTTCCTAAAAAGGACTTTACGCTCTTATTCAGTTTAAAGGAAAAAATTTAAAGTCAAAGGTTTTTAAAAGTAAAACCCAAAATTTTGGTTTTTGGTTTCAGAAATACATGACAAGGTCCCAACTGAAACAGTAAAGAGGATGCTTTCGGGCAAGGATGATTTAACCCATGGGGAAGCAACAATGAATTAGAGTTTCCCCTGCATTAACCCTGCCACCTTTTTCATCTTTTTTAGAGGGAAATCCAACGTTTGGGGCGTTAACAAAAACCGGAACCTTTTGGACGTTAAAACATTTTTGAATCAAAACCGCCTTTTTTCTTTGCCAAGGTACACATTTTTGGGAATTTCTCAATTAGACGCTTGCTTTTGCATGCAAAGAAAAGCGTGGGATCGATGCTGATTTCCATTTGGAAGCTTTAAGGGATTTTTTCACAAGGCATTTCGAAGTCTCTCTGCCAGAGTCAACACTTTGGGGCTCCTTGTCACAGTAAAGAAAAGGGCTAAAACAAATATGTTCCCTCTAACCATTTTTGATAACCTGAAGTGCACGGTTTCTACAAAGCCCCTAGTGGGAAAAGTCAAACCTGTCCAGAGCCTAAGATTCAAAAGGTTATTGGCTTGATCATGCCAAGTCAAACCAGTTCTTGAGCCCTAGTGAAAAAACAACTTTTAAAACATTGTGTTTCTTCGATCAGTTCTTTGATAACAGCAGACTGACTGCTACATGTTTCATACAGAGCCATCTTGATTAGAGGTGAAACGTCACATTCAGATGCCTAGATTGAACTTTCTCCAGCATGATCATGACCTTGATGACTGAAAATCTTCACATATAGAATGAAGAGTACTCTGGTCCTTACATCTTGAAATACAGTAGTAGCCACTCAACATTTCCCCTCTTTCCTTGACTCGTTCCTTTTCAAACATCATTTTTTGTACTAAACTATTCTTTCTGTCATTATTTTTGGACATTAAGATCTAAGGAGAAGCACCATCTCTTGGTCAGACCCTGTAATTCAGTAAAAGGGTGAAGTCAGATTAAAACATTATGTACAACCACGAGAAGGCCAGTGTCTGGAAGTTGAAGGAGATCCTCTTGGTGAATGCAGGGAAGTGGGCTGCCATTCAGCTGGCATTTGACTGGGAATGGCCATTTTGAATGGCTGCTACTGTATAATTCTACCAGAAAGAATTAAGTGGTTGACTGAGCTCCACTTCAATCTAACAAAGAAATCAGCATTGAATAGCTTAGTTAGCAAGATGCTAATAGAAAAGCAGTGTTAACACTGGAACTACCAGGATTTTTCTGCCTACCTTGAACTACCAGAGAGGGGTCAATTGACCCGGAAAAATCCACTAAAAACTATACTAAAAGCTTCCCTTAGGGTTCCCTTCCCCACACAGGCTCAAGCGACTCTGTGACAGCTATGAGCTGCTAACAGCCACATTTCCATGACAAAAGGAGTGTCCGCAGGAGGTCCAAAGGTCAAATGACCCTCTTGTAGGGCTTTTAGCTAAAAAGGACAATTGACCGCTCCGTAGTAGTTCTAGTGTTAAAGGAAACAAAGTCATAGGATTTTTAAGTAACACTAAGAGATTTGTTGAATATGTGTTTCAGAAAATACATGTCAAGTTCACTGCAACAGTAGAAGAGGATGCTTTCGACAAGGATGGGATTTGAACCCATGCGTGCAGAGCACAATGGATTAGCAGTCCATCGCCTTAACCTCTCGGCCACCTTGTCTCTAACATGCCTCTAGAGGTGAAATAACCGTCGCGGGCCGATAACAGATAACCGGATCCTTTTGACGTAAACATTTTGAATCAAAACCCAGCTCTCTTGCAAGGGTGACACATGGGGAATTAGCTCAAATGGTAGAGCGCTTGCTTTGCATGCAAGAAGTAGCGGGATCGATGCCTGCATTCTCCATTTGGCAGCCTTTAAGGCGATATCACAAGGCCGTCAGTATGTCTCTCTTGCCAGGTCAACACTTGGTGGCTCCTTGAGCTCACAGTGAAAGAAAAGACATTTTAAAACATTATGTTCCCTCTACCATTTCTTTGATAACGGCTGACTGACTGCTACGTGTTTCATACAAAGCCACCTGGAGTGGAGGCAAAATGTCACATCCAGATGCCTAGATTCAAGGTTCTCTGGCTTGATCATGCCAAGTCAACACTCAGTGTCTCCTTGAGCACATAGTGAAAGAAACAACATTTTAAAACATTGTGTTTCTTCTATCAGTTCTTTGATAACAGCAGACTGACTGCTACATGTTTCATACAGAGCCATCTGGATTAGAGGTGAAACGTCACATTCAGATGCCTAGATTGAACTTTCTCCAGCATGATCATGACCTTGATGACTGAAAATCTTCACAGATAGAATGAAGAGTACTCTGGTCCTTACATCTTGAAATACAGTAGTAGCCACTCAACATTTCCCCTCTTTCCTTGACTCGTTCCTTTTCAAACATCAATTTTTGTACTAAACTATTCTTTCTGTCATTATTTTTGGACATTAAGATCTAAGGAGAAGCACCATCTCTTGGTCAGACCCTGTAATTCAGTAAAAGGGTGAAGTCAGATTAAAACAATATGTACACCCACGAGAAGGCCAGTGTCTGGAAGTTGAAGGAGATCCTCTTGGTGAATGCAGGGAAGTGGGCTGCCATTCAGCTGGCATTTGACTGGGAATGGCCATTTTGAATGGCTGCTACTGTATAATTCTACCAGAAAGAATTAAGTGGTTGACTGAGCTCCACTTCAATCTAACAAAGAAATCAGCATTGAATAGCTTAGTTAGCAAGATGCTAATAGAAAAGCAGTGTTAACACTGGAACTACCAGGATTTTTCTGCCTACCTTGAACTACCAGAGAGGGGTCAATTGACCCGGAAAAATCCACTAAAAACTATACTAAAAGCTTCCCTTAGGGTTCCCTTCCCCACACAGGCTCAAGCGACTCTGTGACAGCTATGAGCTGCTAACAGCCACATTTCCATGACAAAAGGAGTGTCCGCAGGAGGTCCAAAGGTCAAATGACCCTCTTGTAGGGCTTTTAGCTAAAAAGGACAATTGACCGCTCCGTAGTAGTTCTAGTGTTAAAGGAAACAAAGTCATAGGATTTTTAAGTAACACTAAGAGATTTGTTGAATATGTGTTTCAGAAAATACATGTCAAGTTCACTGCAACAGTAGAAGAGGATGCTTTCGACAAGGATGGGATTTGAACCCATGCGTGCAGAGCACAATGGATTAGCAGTCCATCGCCTTAACCTCTCGGCCACCTTGTCTCTAACATGCCTCTAGAGGTGAAATAACCGTCGCGGGCCGATAACAGATAACCGGATCCTTTTGACGTAAACATTTTGAATCAAAACCCAGCTCTCTTGCAAGGGTGACACATGGGGAATTAGCTCAAATGGTAGAGCGCTTGCTTTGCATGCAAGAAGTAGCGGGATCGATGCCTGCATTCTCCATTTGGCAGCCTTTAAGGCGATATCACAAGGCCGTCAGTATGTCTCTCTTGCCAGGTCAACACTTGGTGGCTCCTTGAGCTCACAGTGAAAGAAAAGACATTTTAAAACATTATGTTCCCTCTACCATTTCTTTGATAACGGCTGACTGACTCCTACGTGTTTCATACAAAGCCACCTGGAGTGGAGGCAAAATGTCACATCCAGATGCCTAGATTCAAGGTTCTCTGGCTTGATCATGCCAAGTCAACACTCGGTGTCTCCTTGAGCACATAGTGAAAGAAACAACATTTTAAAACATTGTGTTTCTTCTATCAGTTCTTTGATAACAGCAGACTGACTGCTACATGTTTCATACAGAGCCATCTGGATTAGAGGTGAAACGTCACATTCAGATGCCTAGATTGAACTTTCTCCAGCATGATCATGACCTTGATGACTGAAAATCTTCACATATAGAATGAAGAGTACTCTGGTCCTTACATCTTGAAATACAGTAGTAGCCACTCAACATTTCCCCTCTTTCCTTGACTCGTTCCTTTTCAAACATCAATTTTTGTACTAAACTATTCTTTCTGTCATTATTTTTGGACATTAAGATCTAAGGAGAAGCACCATCTCTTGGTCAGACCCTGTAATTCAGTAAAAGGGTGAAGTCAGATTAAAACAATATGTACACCCACGAGAAGGCCAGTGTCTGGAAGTTGAAGGAGATCCTCTTGGTGAATGCAGGGAAGTGGGCTGCCATTCAGCTGGCATTTGACTGGGAATGGCCATTTTGAATGGCTGCTACTGTATAATTCTACCAGAAAGAATTAAGTGGTTGACTGAGCTCCACTTCAATCTAACAAAGAAATCAGCATTGAATAGCTTAGTTAGCAAGATGCTAATAGAAAAGCAGTGTTAAAGGAAACAAAGTCATAGGATTTTTAAGTAACACTAAGAGATTTGTTGAATATGTGTTTCAGAAAATACATGTCAAGTTCACTGCAACAGTAGAAGAGGATGCTTTCGACAAGGATGGGATTTGAACCCATGCGTGCAGAGCACAATGGATTAGCAGTCCATCGCCTTAACCTCTCGGCCACCTTGTCTCTAACATGCCTCTAGAGGTGAAATAACCGTCGCGGGCCGATAACAGATAACCGGATCCCTTTGACGTAAACATTTTGAATCAAAACCCAGCTCTCTTGCAAGGGTGACACATGGGGAATTAGCTCAAATGGTAGAGCGCTTGCTTTGCATGCAAGAAGTAGCGGGATCGATGCCTGCATTCTCCATTTGGCAGCCTTTAAGGCGATATCACAAGGCCGTCAGTATGTCTCTCTTGCCAGGTCAACACTTGGTGGCTCCTTGAGCTCACAGTGAAAGAAAAGACATTTTAAAACATTATGTTCCCTCTACCATTTCTTTGATAACGGCTGACTGACTGCTACGTGTTTCATACAAAGCCACCTGGAGTGGAGGCAAAATGTCACATCCAGATGCCTAGATTCAAGGTTCTCTGGCTTGATCATGCCAAGTCAACACTCGGTGTCTCCTTGAGCACATAGTGAAAGAAACAACATTTTAAAACATTGTGTTTCTTCTATCAGTTCTTTGATAACAGCAGACTGACTGCTACATGTTTCATACAGAGCCATCTGGATTAGAGGTGAAACGTCACATTCAGATGCCTAGATTGAACTTTCTCCAGCATGATCATGACCTTGATGACTGAAAATCTTCACAGATAGAATGAAGAGTACTCTGGTCCTTACATCTTGAAATACAGTAGTAGCCACTCAACATTTCCCCTCTTTCCTTGACTCGTTCCTTTTCAAACATCAATTTTTGTACTAAACTATTCTTTCTGTCATTATTTTTGGACATTAAGATCTAAGGAGAAGCACCATCTCTTGGTCAGACCCTGTAATTCAGTAAAAGGGTGAAGTCAGATTAAAACAATATGTACACCCACGAGAAGGCCAGTGTCTGGAAGTTGAAGGAGATCCTCTTGGTGAATGCAGGGAAGTGGGCTGCCATTCAGCTGGCATTTGACTGGGAATGGCCATTTTGAATGGCTGCTACTGTATAATTCTACCAGAAAGAATTAAGTGGTTGACTGAGCTCCACTTCAATCTAACAAAGAAATCAGCATTGAATAGCTTAGTTAGCAAGATGCTAATAGAAAAGCAGTGTTAACACTGGAACTACCAGGATTTTTCTGCCTACCTTGAACTACCAGAGAGGGGTCAATTGACCCGGAAAAATCCACTAAAAACTATACTAAAAGCTTCCCTTAGGGTTCCCTTCCCCACACAGGCTCAAGCGACTCTGTGACAGCTATGAGCTGCTAACAGCCACATTTCCATGACAAAAGGAGTGTCCGCAGGAGGTCCAAAGGTCAAATGACCCTCTTGTAGGGCTTTTAGCTAAAAAGGACAATTGACCGCTCCGTAGTAGTTCTAGTGTTAAAGGAAACAAAGTCATAGGATTTTTAAGTAACACCAAGAGATTTGTTGAATATGTGTTTCAGAAAATACATGTCAAGTTCACTGCAACAGTAGAAGAGGATGCTTTCGACAAGGATGGGATTTGAACCCATGCGTGCAGAGCACAATGGATTAGCAGTCCATCGCCTTAACCTCTCGGCCACCTTGTCTCTAACATCCCTCTAGAGGTGAAATAACCGTCGCGGGCCGATAACAGATAACCGGATCCTTTTGACGTAAACATTTTGAATCAAAACCCAGCTCTCTTGCAAGGGTGACACATGGGGAATTAGCTCAAATGGTAGAGCGCTTGCTTTGCATGCAAGAAGTAGCGGGATCGATGCCTGCATTCTCCATTTGGCAGCCTTTAAGGCGATATCACAAGGCCGTCAGTATGTCTCTCTTGCCAGGTCAACACTTGGTGGCTCCTTGAGCTCACAGTGAAAGAAAAGACATTTTAAAACATTATGTTCCCTCTACCATTTCTTTGATAACGGCTGACTGACTGCTACGTGTTTCATACAAAGCCACCTGGAGTGGAGGCAAAATGTCACATCCAGATGCCTAGATTCAAGGTTCTCTGGCTTGATCATGCCAAGTCAACACTCAGTGTCTCCTTGAGCACATAGTGAAAAAACAACATTTTAAAACATTGTGTTTCTTCTATCAGTTCTTTGATAACAGCAGACTGACTGCTACATGTTTCATACAGAGCCATCTGGATTAGAGGTGAAACGTCACATTCAGATGCCTAGATTGAACTTTCTCCAGCATGACCTTGATGACTGAAAATCTTCACAGATAGAATGAAGAGTACTCTGGTCCTTACATCTTGAAATACAGTAGTAGCCACTCAACATTTCCCCTCTTTCCTTGACTCGTTCCTTTTCAAACATCAATTTTTGTACTAAACTATTCTTTCTGTCATTATTTTTGGACATTAAGATCTAAGGAGAAGCACCATCTCTTGGTCAGACCCTGTAATTCAGTAAAAGGGTGAAGTCAGATTAAAACAATATGTACACCCACGAGAAGGCCAGTGTCTGGAAGTTGAAGGAGATCCTCTTGGTGAATGCAGGGAAGTGGGCTGCCATTCAGCTGGCATTTGACTGGGAATGGCCATTTTGAATGGCTGCTACTGTATAATTCTACCAGAAAGAATTAAGTGGTTGACTGAGCTCCACTTCAATCTAACAAAGAAATCAGCATTGAATAGCTTAGTTAGCAAGATGCTAATAGAAAAGCAGTGTTAACACTGGAACTACCAGGATTTTTCTGCCTACCTTGAACTACCAGAGAGGGGTCAATTGACCCGGAAAAATCCACTAAAAACTATACTAAAAGCTTCCCTTAGGGTTCCCTTCCCCACACAGGCTCAAGCGACTCTGTGACAGCTATGAGCTGCTAACAGCCACATTTCCATGACAAAAGGAGTGTCCGCAGGAGGTCCAAAGGTCAAATGACCCTCTTGTAGGGCTTTTAGCTAAAAAGGACAATTGACCGCTCCGTAGTAGTTCTAGTGTTAAAGGAAACAAAGTCATAGGATTTTTAAGTAACACCAAGAGATTTGTTGAATATGTGTTTCAGAAAATACATGTCAAGTTCACTGCAACAGTAGAAGAGGATGCTTTCGACAAGGATGGGATTTGAACCCATGCGTGCAGAGCACAATGGATTAGCAGTCCATCGCCTTAACCTCTCGGCCACCTTGTCTCTAACATCCCTCTAGAGGTGAAATAACCGTCGCGGGCCGATAACAGATAACCGGATCCTTTTGACGTAAACATTTTGAATCAAAACCCAGCTCTCTTGCAAGGGTGACACATGGGGAATTAGCTCAAATGGTAGAGCGCTTGCTTTGCATGCAAGAAGTAGCGGGATCGATGCCTGCATTCTCCATTTGGCAGCCTTTAAGGCGATATCACAAGGCCGTCAGTATGTCTCTCTTGCCAGGTCAACACTTGGTGGCTCCTTGAGCTCACAGTGAAAGAAAAGACATTTTAAAACATTATGTTCCCTCTACCATTTCTTTGATAACGGCTGACTGACTGCTACGTGTTTCATACAAAGCCACCTGGAGTGGAGGCAAAATGTCACATCCAGATGCCTAGATTCAAGGTTCTCTGGCTTGATCATGCCAAGTCAACACTCAGTGTCTCCTTGAGCACATAGTGAAAAAACAACATTTTAAAACATTGTGTTTCTTCTATCAGTTCTTTGATAACAGCAGACTGACTGCTACATGTTTCATACAGAGCCATCTGGATTAGAGGTGAAACGTCACATTCAGATGCCTAGATTGAACTTTCTCCAGCATGACCTTGATGACTGAAAATCTTCACAGATAGAATGAAGAGTACTCTGGTCCTTACATCTTGAAATACAGTAGTAGCCACTCAACATTTCCCCTCTTTCCTTGACTCGTTCCTTTTCAAACATCAATTTTTGTACTAAACTATTCTTTCTGTCATTATTTTTGGACATTAAGATCTAAGGAGAAGCACCATCTCTTGGTCAGACCCTGTAATTCAGTAAAAGGGTGAAGTCAGATTAAAACAATATGTACACCCACGAGAAGGCCAGTGTCTGGAAGTTGAAGGAGATCCTCTTGGTGAATGCAGGGAAGTGGGCTGCCATTCAGCTGGCATTTGACTGGGAATGGCCATTTTGAATGGCTGCTACTGTATAATTCTACCAGAAAGAATTAAGTGGTTGACTGAGCTCCACTTCAATCTAACAAAGAAATCAGCATTGAATAGCTTAGTTAGCAAGATGCTAATAGAAAAGCAGTGTTAACACTGGAACTACCAGGATTTTTCTGCCTACCTTGAACTACCAGAGAGGGGTCAATTGACCCGGAAAAATCCACTAAAAACTATACTAAAAGCTTCCCTTAGGGTTCCCTTCCCCACACAGGCTCAAGCGACTCTGTGACAGCTATGAGCTGCTAACAGCCACATTTCCATGACAAAAGGAGTGTCCGCAGGAGGTCCAAAGGTCAAATGACCCTCTTGTAGGGCTTTTAGCTAAAAAGGACAATTGACCGCTCCGTAGTAGTTCTAGTGTTAAAGGAAACAAAGTCATAGGATTTTTAAGTAACACCAAGAGATTTGTTGAATATGTGTTTCAGAAAATACATGTCAAGTTCACTGCAACAGTAGAAGAGGATGCTTTCGACAAGGATGGGATTTGAACCCATGCGTGCAGAGCACAATGGATTAGCAGTCCATCGCCTTAACCTCTCGGCCACCTTGTCTCTAACATCCCTCTAGAGGTGAAATAACCGTCGCGGGCCGATAACAGATAACCGGATCCTTTTGACGTAAACATTTTGAATCAAAACCCAGCTCTCTTGCAAGGGTGACACATGGGGAATTAGCTCAAATGGTAGAGCGCTTGCTTTGCATGCAAGAAGTAGCGGGATCGATGCCTGCATTCTCCATTTGGCAGCCTTTAAGGCGATATCACAAGGCCGTCAGTATGTCTCTCTTGCCAGGTCAACACTTGGTGGCTCCTTGAGCTCACAGTGAAAGAAAAGACATTTTAAAACATTATGTTCCCTCTACCATTTCTTTGATAACGGCTGACTGACTGCTACGTGTTTCATACAAAGCCACCTGGAGTGGAGGCAAAATGTCACATCCAGATGCCTAGATTCAAGGTTCTCTGGCTTGATCATGCCAAGTCAACACTCAGTGTCTCCTTGAGCACATAGTGAAAAAACAACATTTTAAAACATTGTGTTTCTTCTATCAGTTCTTTGATAACAGCAGACTGACTGCTACATGTTTCATACAGAGCCATCTGGATTAGAGGTGAAACGTCACATTCAGATGCCTAGATTGAACTTTCTCCAGCATGACCTTGATGACTGAAAATCTTCACAGATAGAATGAAGAGTACTCTGGTCCTTACATCTTGAAATACAGTAGTAGCCACTCAACATTTCCCCTCTTTCCTTGACTCGTTCCTTTTCAAACATCAATTTTTGTACTAAACTATTCTTTCTGTCATTATTTTTGGACATTAAGATCTAAGGAGAAGCACCATCTCTTGGTCAGACCCTGTAATTCAGTAAAAGGGTGAAGTCAGATTAAAACAATATGTACACCCACGAGAAGGCCAGTGTCTGGAAGTTGAAGGAGATCCTCTTGGTGAATGCAGGGAAGTGGGCTGCCATTCAGCTGGCATTTGACTGGGAATGGCCATTTTGAATGGCTGCTACTGTATAATTCTACCAGAAAGAATTAAGTGGTTGACTGAGCTCCACTTCAATCTAACAAAGAAATCAGCATTGAATAGCTTAGTTAGCAAGATGCTAATAGAAAAGCAGTGTTAACACTGGAACTACCAGGATTTTTCTGCCTACCTTGAACTACCAGAGAGGGGTCAATTGACCCGGAAAAATCCACTAAAAACTATACTAAAAGCTTCCCTTAGGGTTCCCTTCCCCACACAGGCTCAAGCGACTCTGTGACAGCTATGAGCTGCTAACAGCCACATTTCCATGACAAAAGGAGTGTCCGCAGGAGGTCCAAAGGTCAAATGACCCTCTTGTAGGGCTTTTAGCTAAAAAGGACAATTGACCGCTCCGTAGTAGTTCTAGTGTTAAAGGAAACAAAGTCATAGGATTTTTAAGTAACACCAAGAGATTTGTTGAATATGTGTTTCAGAAAATACATGTCAAGTTCACTGCAACAGTAGAAGAGGATGCTTTCGACAAGGATGGGATTTGAACCCATGCGTGCAGAGCACAATGGATTAGCAGTCCATCGCCTTAACCTCTCGGCCACCTTGTCTCTAACATCCCTCTAGAGGTGAAATAACCGTCGCGGGCCGATAACAGATAACCGGATCCTTTTGACGTAAACATTTTGAATCAAAACCCAGCTCTCTTGCAAGGGTGACACATGGGGAATTAGCTCAAATGGTAGAGCGCTTGCTTTGCATGCAAGAAGTAGCGGGATCGATGCCTGCATTCTCCATTTGGCAGCCTTTAAGGCGATATCACAAGGCCGTCAGTATGTCTCTCTTGCCAGGTCAACACTTGGTGGCTCCTTGAGCTCACAGTGAAAGAAAAGACATTTTAAAACATTATGTTCCCTCTACCATTTCTTTGATAACGGCTGACTGACTGCTACGTGTTTCATACAAAGCCACCTGGAGTGGAGGCAAAATGTCACATCCAGATGCCTAGATTCAAGGTTCTCTGGCTTGATCATGCCAAGTCAACACTCAGTGTCTCCTTGAGCACATAGTGAAAAAACAACATTTTAAAACATTGTGTTTCTTCTATCAGTTCTTTGATAACAGCAGACTGACTGCTACATGTTTCATACAGAGCCATCTGGATTAGAGGTGAAACGTCACATTCAGATGCCTAGATTGAACTTTCTCCAGCATGACCTTGATGACTGAAAATCTTCACAGATAGAATGAAGAGTACTCTGGTCCTTACATCTTGAAATACAGTAGTAGCCACTCAACATTTCCCCTCTTTCCTTGACTCGTTCCTTTTCAAACATCAATTTTTGTACTAAACTATTCTTTCTGTCATTATTTTTGGACATTAAGATCTAAGGAGAAGCACCATCTCTTGGTCAGACCCTGTAATTCAGTAAAAGGGTGAAGTCAGATTAAAACAATATGTACACCCACGAGAAGGCCAGTGTCTGGAAGTTGAAGGAGATCCTCTTGGTGAATGCAGGGAAGTGGGCTGCCATTCAGCTGGCATTTGACTGGGAATGGCCATTTTGAATGGCTGCTACTGTATAATTCTACCAGAAAGAATTAAGTGGTTGACTGAGCTCCACTTCAATCTAACAAAGAAATCAGCATTGAATAGCTTAGTTAGCAAGATGCTAATAGAAAAGCAGTGTTAACACTGGAACTACCAGGATTTTTCTGCCTACCTTGAACTACCAGAGAGGGGTCAATTGACCCGGAAAAATCCACTAAAAACTATACTAAAAGCTTCCCTTAGGGTTCCCTTCCCCACACAGGCTCAAGCGACTCTGTGACAGCTATGAGCTGCTAACAGCCACATTTCCATGACAAAAGGAGTGTCCGCAGGAGGTCCAAAGGTCAAATGACCCTCTTGTAGGGCTTTTAGCTAAAAAGGACAATTGACCGCTCCGTAGTAGTTCTAGTGTTAAAGGAAACAAAGTCATAGGATTTTTAAGTAACACCAAGAGATTTGTTGAATATGTGTTTCAGAAAATACATGTCAAGTTCACTGCAACAGTAGAAGAGGATGCTTTCGACAAGGATGGGATTTGAACCCATGCGTGCAGAGCACAATGGATTAGCAGTCCATCGCCTTAACCTCTCGGCCACCTTGTCTCTAACATCCCTCTAGAGGTGAAATAACCGTCGCGGGCCGATAACAGATAACCGGATCCTTTTGACGTAAACATTTTGAATCAAAACCCAGCTCTCTTGCAAGGGTGACACATGGGGAATTAGCTCAAATGGTAGAGCGCTTGCTTTGCATGCAAGAAGTAGCGGGATCGATGCCTGCATTCTCCATTTGGCAGCCTTTAAGGCGATATCACAAGGCCGTCAGTATGTCTCTCTTGCCAGGTCAACACTTGGTGGCTCCTTGAGCTCACAGTGAAAGAAAAGACATTTTAAAACATTATGTTCCCTCTACCATTTCTTTGATAACGGCTGACTGACTGCTACGTGTTTCATACAAAGCCACCTGGAGTGGAGGCAAAATGTCACATCCAGATGCCTAGATTCAAGGTTCTCTGGCTTGATCATGCCAAGTCAACACTCAGTGTCTCCTTGAGCACATAGTGAAAAAACAACATTTTAAAACATTGTGTTTCTTCTATCAGTTCTTTGATAACAGCAGACTGACTGCTACATGTTTCATACAGAGCCATCTGGATTAGAGGTGAAACGTCACATTCAGATGCCTAGATTGAACTTTCTCCAGCATGACCTTGATGACTGAAAATCTTCACAGATAGAATGAAGAGTACTCTGGTCCTTACATCTTGAAATACAGTAGTAGCCACTCAACATTTCCCCTCTTTCCTTGACTCGTTCCTTTTCAAACATCAATTTTTGTACTAAACTATTCTTTCTGTCATTATTTTTGGACATTAAGATCTAAGGAGAAGCACCATCTCTTGGTCAGACCCTGTAATTCAGTAAAAGGGTGAAGTCAGATTAAAACAATATGTACACCCACGAGAAGGCCAGTGTCTGGAAGTTGAAGGAGATCCTCTTGGTGAATGCAGGGAAGTGGGCTGCCATTCAGCTGGCATTTGACTGGGAATGGCCATTTTGAATGGCTGCTACTGTATAATTCTACCAGAAAGAATTAAGTGGTTGACTGAGCTCCACTTCAATCTAACAAAGAAATCAGCATTGAATAGCTTAGTTAGCAAGATGCTAATAGAAAAGCAGTGTTAACACTGGAACTACCAGGATTTTTCTGCCTACCTTGAACTTACAGAGAGGGGTCAATTGACCCGGAAAAATCCACTAAAAACTATACTAAAAGCTTCCCTTAGGGTTCCCTTCCCCACACAGGCTCAAGCGACTCTGTGACAGCTATGAGCTGCTAACAGCCACATTTCCATGACAAAAGGAGTGTCCGCAGGAGGTCCAAAGGTCAAATGACCCTCTTGTAGGGCTTTTAGCTAAAAAGGACAATTGACCGCTCCGTAGTAGTTCTAGTGTTAAAGGAAACAAAGTCATAGGATTTTTAAGTAACACCAAGAGATTTGTTGAATATGTGTTTCAGAAAATACATGTCAAGTTCACTGCAACAGTAGAAGAGGATGCTTTCGACAAGGATGGGATTTGAACCCATGCGTGCAGAGCACAATGGATTAGCAGTCCATCGCCTTAACCTCTCGGCCACCTTGTCTCTAACATCCCTCTAGAGGTGAAATAACCGTCGCGGGCCGATAACAGATAACCGGATCCTTTTGACGTAAACATTTTGAATCAAAACCCAGCTCTCTTGCAAGGGTGACACATGGGGAATTAGCTCAAATGGTAGAGCGCTTGCTTTGCATGCAAGAAGTAGCGGGATCGATGCCTGCATTCTCCATTTGGCAGCCTTTAAGGCGATATCACAAGGCCGTCAGTATGTCTCTCTTGCCAGGTCAACACTTGGTGGCTCCTTGAGCTCACAGTGAAAGAAAAGACATTTTAAAACATTATGTTCCCTCTACCATTTCTTTGATAACGGCTGACTGACTGCTACGTGTTTCATACAAAGCCACCTGGAGTGGAGGCAAAATGTCACATCCAGATGCCTAGATTCAAGGTTCTCTGGCTTGATCATGCCAAGTCAACACTCAGTGTCTCCTTGAGCACATAGTGAAAAAACAACATTTTAAAACATTGTGTTTCTTCTATCAGTTCTTTGATAACAGCAGACTGACTGCTACATGTTTCATACAGAGCCATCTGGATTAGAGGTGAAACGTCACATTCAGATGCCTAGATTGAACTTTCTCCAGCATGACCTTGATGACTGAAAATCTTCACAGATAGAATGAAGAGTACTCTGGTCCTTACATCTTGAAATACAGTAGTAGCCACTCAACATTTCCCCTCTTTCCTTGACTCGTTCCTTTTCAAACATCAATTTTTGTACTAAACTATTCTTTCTGTCATTATTTTTGGACATTAAGATCTAAGGAGAAGCACCATCTCTTGGTCAGACCCTGTAATTCAGTAAAAGGGTGAAGTCAGATTAAAACAATATGTACACCCACGAGAAGGCCAGTGTCTGGAAGTTGAAGGAGATCCTCTTGGTGAATGCAGGGAAGTGGGCTGCCATTCAGCTGGCATTTGACTGGGAATGGCCATTTTGAATGGCTGCTACTGTATAATTCTACCAGAAAGAATTAAGTGGTTGACTGAGCTCCACTTCAATCTAACAAAGAAATCAGCATTGAATAGCTTAGTTAGCAAGATGCTAATAGAAAAGCAGTGTTAACACTGGAACTACCAGGATTTTTCTGCCTACCTTGAACTACCAGAGAGGGGTCAATTGACCCGGAAAAATCCACTAAAAACTATACTAAAAGCTTCCCTTAGGGTTCCCTTCCCCACACAGGCTCAAGCGACTCTGTGACAGCTATGAGCTGCTAACAGCCACATTTCCATGACAAAAGGAGTGTCCGCAGGAGGTCCAAAGGTCAAATGACCCTCTTGTAGGGCTTTTAGCTAAAAAGGACAATTGACCGCTCCGTAGTAGTTCTAGTGTTAAAGGAAACAAAGTCATAGGATTTTTAAGTAACACCAAGAGATTTGTTGAATATGTGTTTCAGAAAATACATGTCAAGTTCACTGCAACAGTAGAAGAGGATGCTTTCGACAAGGATGGGATTTGAACCCATGCGTGCAGAGCACAATGGATTAGCAGTCCATCGCCTTAACCTCTCGGCCACCTTGTCTCTAACATCCCTCTAGAGGTGAAATAACCGTCGCGGGCCGATAACAGATAACCGGATCCTTTTGACGTAAACATTTTGAATCAAAACCCAGCTCTCTTGCAAGGGTGACACATGGGGAATTAGCTCAAATGGTAGAGCGCTTGCTTTGCATGCAAGAAGTAGCGGGATCGATGCCTGCATTCTCCATTTGGCAGCCTTTAAGGCGATATCACAAGGCCGTCAGTATGTCTCTCTTGCCAGGTCAACACTTGGTGGCTCCTTGAGCTCACAGTGAAAGAAAAGACATTTTAAAACATTATGTTCCCTCTACCATTTCTTTGATAACGGCTGACTGACTGCTACGTGTTTCATACAAAGCCACCTGGAGTGGAGGCAAAATGTCACATCCAGATGCCTAGATTCAAGGTTCTCTGGCTTGATCATGCCAAGTCAACACTCGGTGTCTCCTTGAGCACATAGTGAAAAAACAACATTTTAAAACATTGTGTTTCTTCTATCAGTTCTTTGATAACAGCAGACTGACTGCTACATGTTTCATACAGAGCCATCTGGATTAGAGGTGAAACGTCACATTCAGATGCCTAGATTGAACTTTCTCCAGCATGACCTTGATGACTGAAAATCTTCACAGATAGAATGAAGAGTACTCTGGTCCTTACATCTTGAAATACAGTAGTAGCCACTAAATATTTCCCCTCTTTCTTTGACTCGTTCCTTTTCAAACATCAATTTTTGTACTAAACTATTCTTTCTGTCATTATTTTTGGACATTAAGATCTAAGGAGAAGCACCATCTCTTGGTCAGACCCTGTAATTCAGTAAAAGGGTGAAGTCAGATTAAAACAATATGTACACACACGAGAAGGCCAGTGTCTGGAAGTTGAAGGAGATCCTCTTGGTGAATGCAGGGAAGTGGGCTGCCATTCAGCTGGCATTTGACTGGGAATGGCCATTTTGAATGGCTGCTACTGTATAATTCTACCAGAAAGAATTAACTGGTTGACTGAGCTCCACTTCAATCTAACAAAGAAATCAGCATTGAATAGCTTAGTTAGCAAGATGCTAATAGAAAAGCAGTGTTAAAGGAAACAAAGTCATAGGATTTTTAAGGAACACTAAGAGCTATGTTGAATATGTGTTTCAGAGAATATATGTCAAGTTCACTGCAACAGTAGAATAGGATGCTTTCGACAAGGATGGGATTTGAACCCATGCCTGCAGAGCACAATGGATTAGCAGTCCATCGCCTTAACCTCTCGGCCAGCTTGTCTCTTACATGCCTCTAGAGGTGAAATAACCGTCGCGGGCCGATAACAGATAACCGGATCCTTTTGACGTAAACATTTTGAATCAAAACCCAGCTCTTTTGCAAGGGTGACACATGGGGAATTAGCTCAAATGGTAGAGCGCTTGCTTTGCATGCAAGAAGTAGCGGGATCGATGCCTGCATTCTCCATTTGGCAGGCTTTAAGGCGATATCACAAGGCCGTCAGTATGTCTCTCTTGCCAGGTCAACACTTGGTGGCTCCTTGAGCTCACAGTGAAAGAAAAGACATTTTAAAACATTATGTTCCCTCTACCATTTCTTTGATAACGGCTGACTGACTGCTACGTGTTTCATACAAGCTCTCCCACGTGAGTGCGCTGCCCGGCAAATGGCTGCGTGCAGGCCCGCACCTGTGTCCCGCAGTCCGGCACATTCCCAACGAACATTCCCCCCCTGTCTGAACCGGTCATCGCGCGCGCGTCTGAGAGTGCACACTCGGCGCCGAGCTTCCACAAACACTCACCTCTCATCTCTGCTTCAGTCCTGCTGTTCCTGGTCCAGGGGCCAAACCGCAGCACTTCCGCGTCACGCTGGAAATAGCGCAGAGTGGCGCGCTTTGCCAGTCACGTGACAAAGGACTTAACCATTTTGGGTGTTTTGTTTTGTATTTTTATATTGTTTTTGTTCCTGACGTTTTGAACAATGTATGGAGTCATTTTGGTTCATTTTTTAGTTTCTATACAGGAAACTGGGTTTTGAGTTTTGTTATTTGGTTATTTTGTTTTATCCTTAAAACCCCTTAATTTGTATTTTGGTTTACCCGGGGGAGGGGCTAAAGGGGTATTTAAAGGGGAGCTGAGCTCATTTGAGGGAGAGTGCTGGATCTGATGGTAGTGTTGGCTGTCCAAGTAAGTTTTCCTGTAAATAGTCCTGTAAATACTTGTTTTTGTTTTCTCGCTTCACTGTAAATATTGTCACTGTGGCACTATTTCCACCTGGGGAGCAATAAAAGAAAAAGCACAAACGATATTTTTTCGGCTGGGCCATCATTTTTGTATTTTTTTAAACGAACCCGTGACAATACACCTACTAGCTTACATCAAGTCTACAACAGTGTAACTGCATTCTATCTGCCTTTAAAGCTGGGCTTTATTGGGATCATAAAATCCCACAGAGGTCATCAAAGTGAGTGTCAGGAGCTGCACCTGCCCTGAGCTCCATCTGAACCACAGAAGGAGGTTTTGTTGTAACACCAGATGCTCTGATTTACATAGACCCTGGCATCAGTCAAGTTAAGATTAAACACTTCAGATCAAGGCTATTCTCCAGGTGCAATTTTTATGTTTTCAAATCACTTTACAGTGCAGTATTTAATTTGTCTATTGTTTAACTCTTTACTATTATGTTATTCTTATACACTTTCATTTTCTCTATAATATTGTTGCTGCTGTAAACACTAGAATTGCCAATAAATGGATTTTATATTCTATTCAAAGCAAAAGCAGAGCAACCATTCAGAACATAAGCACAATGTTTATTCACAAAGACAGAATAAAGAACACAACATACTTCTATCTATAAACAACCAATCTAATAGAAAACATAACACCAATTATTCATAAGTAATAAATTAAAAGAAAACATGACATAATACAAACATACACAAAAGTTCACTAATAAGGGAGGATCTTTTTCAATGCTATTATTGATCTGGGATATAGATCCAGATCATGGGGGTGGGGGGTTCTCCGACCTTTTAAGCTGTCACTGTTCTCTCAGCCACTCCTCTTAAGATTTGCCCCCAGAGTTTCTGGGGCAGAAAGTGGCACTGCCAAAGCGGCTGTGTCCAAATTCTTTGGTTTTGACCTGCCCACATGTGCTGCACTTATTAAAGGCCACCTCTCTGACATATTGCCTTTTGCTAGTCCAAGTGGCCTCCTCCTCTGCCCTGCGCCACCTGTTCCTCCGGGTAGAGTGGGACACAGAGGGTGTGGGTGCAGGAGCCACTGGTGTTACAGGTAGAACCAGTGTAGCAGCAGCTGCGGGTTGACCAGCACCTGCTGCCATCACTGTTGATCCAGGGTTCACCACTAACAATTGCAGTGGTGGCACAGGAGCTAGGACAGGAGGAGCTGCTGGGGCAATGTGCTGCACAGTCTTGGCACTTGCTGGTCATCTGCCTGGTCGCAATTTAGGAGCCTGTCCTGCTCTGTTTGGGGGGAGGACAAACTCGTGCTGGAGCCCTAAGGTGGAAGGAGCTTGGTTCAGCTTTTGCCATGGAGCAGGAAGCTGGTAACTGGCCACAGCGATGCCTCCTTCTGTAACAAGGCCCTTGGTCAGGACACTTATCTGCTTGCTGTTCTCCCTTTTATTAAACCTGCAATCAGAACTTGTCGTCATTAACAATTACCACAACATATTTGTTTCAGATGTTTTGTCAAACCTTTTGTACTTACTACTGGATAAGAGTCCTCTGGTTCACAAGGAACAGTTGCAGAGAGGTGGCCTCCATCAGAGAGTGGCAGTTCAGTACCAGGACTCTGATGTGGTGGTAGTCGCTCAGCACTTTGGTCCACCGAGGAAGCCACCTCTTCACACTCTCCCCTCCTGGGGTCACTCCGATGTTCTTAGGGGCCTTGAAGCGACCCCGGGCCAGCTTAGTTTTGTGTCTTGGCTGATAGCTGATCCTGCTTTTGTACCCATCAGAAAGGGCTTCAAGGAAGCATTAGAACAGAAACACAGCATGTCAAAATCAGAGACAGAGCACAGACATATATATGGAGCTCTGCATATAAGCAGTAGACTACTTACAGGAGGCTGGACTGCTGGAAGGAGGGGAGCTGCTCCTTTCAGTGTACAGGGAGCTCTGCAGGTGGCTGGAAGACAGGCGGAGGATTCCAGAGCACTGGTGGAGCAGTGGATGGAGCAGGGGATGGAGCAATGGCCAGAGCAGCTTGAGTGAAAAGGAGACAATTATTTTTTTGCTTTATGGAAATTGTCACTGCATGTCTTTTTCAGCACTGCAGGAGGGACAGCTACCAGGGTTATAACATTTAGTGCAAACATGATGTTTAGTAGAAGGGCGATGTGACGATTACACAGTGGGGTTATGGATGGAAGAAGAAAAAATCTTTCAGATTTTCATCCGACCACCGCGTGGTCAATTACAAGAAAGATAGATGGGATCATCCAAGGCTGAAGCAAAGCAGTGAAAACACTACAAGCACCTCTAACACAGAATCTTTCAGTCACTTATACCAGGTTGGGGGTGGGGCTGTTATGTGAGATGACAAGAAGGAGCTCTAGTCAGTGATTAGAATCAAATGAAATCAAAACATTCACATACACCTTTAGATATCCTTTTTGGTTTGAGGACTGAATGTAGGCTGACACTGGATCAGTGCCACTTTTCTGTACAATAGTATAAAAAAACAGTTTGCATCATTAAAAATAATACAAAATTATTTGTTAAAATTGTTTTAACAAATAAAATGATTTCCATACCTTGAGGAAGTTGTTCCTCAGCCTGTGAGGCCACAACCATCATCTCCTGCTTGTCTTTCTCCTCAAAAAAATCCCCAGCAGCATCTGTGAAATAATCAGAGATGGCAAAAGTACTCACTTTCCATACTTGAGTAAAAGTACAGATACTTATGTTAAAAAAATACTCTGGTAAAAGTGGAAGTACTGATTACACTCTTTACTCAAGTAAAAGTAACAAAGTACAGGCTTGTAAATTTACTTAAAGTATAAAAGTAAAAGTAGAAACCACTTTTTTCATTCCGTTGCCTACATTTTAAATTGATGTCTGCCAATAGGACTAGATCTCCGTTGTGTTGATTTTCATATCATCTCATCGTCCATACTACTATACTAACACCACCGCCACCAGGCTATCATGAATCACTGTTTGTGTGGAGGACCCAGACGCAGAGACCAGTAGGCAGAGGTGAATTAAAGTCTGTTTATTCAGGTTCACAGGTCCAGAAGCAGGAATCAGTGCCCAACTGAAAATTACAAACATACCAGAACCAAGGAGACATCAGGGATTAACCAAACCAGAAGCCAGGGAGAGATGAGGAACACAGACAGAAGTTAGACGGGATGTTTGACGAGGATCCAGCAAACAGGAACTGAACAGGGAGGGCTTTTAAAGGGGACAGAGACAGAGAGAGAGCTGACGAGGAAATTGGCAGCAGGTGCTTGGCAGGACAGAGAAACAGAGGAAGGGAGGACACAAGAGGGCAGCAGAGGACAACAAATGGATAACAGGAACAATCAGACCAGGACCATGACAGTACCCCCCACCTAAGGGCGGATCCCAGATGCCCTAAAATGTCCAGAAACTAAAAACAACCCACCCAGGGTGGGCAGAGGGGGAATCAGGCACAAAAACAGAACAGAGTCCGAAAATCAAAACAACCCACCCAGGGTGGGCGAGGGAAACAAAAAGTCTCTGGAGACCGGCCGTGGGGCCGGAGCTGAGAGAGACGCTCTGGAGGCCGGCCGTGGGGCCGGAGCTGAGAGAGACGCTCTGGAGGCCGGCGTCTCCAATGCAGCAGGAACCTAGGAGGAGGACGCCGCCTCCGCAGGATGCACCGAGGAGGACACCACCTCCGCTTCAGCAGGATGCGCTGAGGAGGACGCTGCCTCCGCTTCAGCAGGATGCGCCGGGGAGGACGCCGCCCCCGCCTCAGCAGGATGCGCCGGGGAGGACGCCGCCCCCGCTTCAGCAGGATGCGCCGGGGAGGACGCCGCCCCCGCTTCTGTTGCTCTGCAACAGGCTCAGAGGGAGCCGTCGACTGCGGCTCAGGAACAGGATCAGACGAGGCCGCCCACCGCGGCTCAGGAACAGGATCAGACGAGGCCGCCCACCGCGGCTCAGGAACAGGATCAGACTGGGCCGCCCACCGCGGCTCAGGAACAGGTTCAGACGGGGCCGCCCACTGCGGCTCAGGAACAGGATCAGACGAGGCCGCCCACCGCGGCTCAGGAACAGGTTCAGACGGGGCCACCCACTGCGGCTCAGGAACAGGATCAGACAGGGCCGCCCACCACGGCTCAGGAACAGGTTCAGACGGGGCTGCCCACTGCGGCTCAGGAACAGCCTCCGAAGGGGCCGCCCACTGCAGCACAGGAACCACCATGGAGGGGGGCTTGAAGGCTTGGGGCGCCCGCTTAGGGGCCTTGGAGGCTTTAAGCGCCCGCTGAGGGGCCTTGGAGGCTTGGAGCCCCCCGCCGAGGGGCTCTTGGAGCTGATGGCGGTGGCAGGAACAAAAAAAAATCTTCTCTCTCCCCATAAAAAAAGCTCCACAGGTCAGACTCCTGTATATGGGGAGGGCTGAGGAGTTCACATGCCTGGTTCTCTGCTGGGTCCATGTTGTTGCGGCTGGATCCTTCTATCATGAATCACTGTTTGTGTGGAGGACCCAGACACAGAGACCAGTAGGCAGAGGAGAATTAAAGTCTGTTTTTTCAGGTTCACAGGTCCAGAAGCAGTAATGAGTGCCCAACTGAAAATTACAAACGTACCAGAACCAAGGAGACATCAGGGATTAACCAAACCAGAAGCCAGGGAGAGATGAGGAACACAGACAGAAGTTAGACGGGATGTTTGACGAGGATCCAGCAAACGGGAACTGAACAGGGAGGGCTTTTAAAGGGGACAGAGACAGAGAGAGAGCTGACGAGGAAATTGGCAGCAGGTGCTTGGCAGGACAGAGAAACAGAGGAAAGGAGGACACAAGAGGGCAGCAGAGGACAACAAATGGATAACAGGAACAATCAGACCAGGACCATGACACAGGCTGCAATGATTTGCCGCGAATGAATACCGCCAAATTTGTCGATTCATCTTGTAGTGGTGCGTCAAATGCAACGTAGATTCCCATCCAATTAGATTGAATTCGGTATTGATGACATGAAAAATAATAATGGTAACTCCATTGAAATGATTCAAAACTAAAGTAACAAGCCAATTTTTTTAATTGTAAGGAGTAAAAAGTACAGATATTTGTGTAAAAATGTAAGGAGTAGAAGTAAAAAGTCGCCATAAAAATAAGTAGTAAAGTAAAGTAAAAATATCATAAAAATCTACCTGAGTACAGTAACGATGTATCTGTACTTCGTTATTTCCCATCTCTGGAAATAATGCAGAACTAAGCACATGTCACCAACACGCTGTCATCATACATGTGTGGATTAGCTGAAGCTCACAACAGGTAAAGAGCTGTCTTCTAGCAGCAGGCACAGTCAGAGGGGGGGCATCGGGTTTAGCTGGGGACATAATTTTTTATTTGCCAACTGTGATGGTGATAGATGCTTCCCCCTTACCAACAGGGCCTTTACACTGGCTGCCATAAGTAGTCTACTCTGTGTGGAAGCAGGTGAAGGAGGAAAAGTGGCAGAGGAGGGAGCAGACACAGGGGCAGAGAGCAGGTGGGCTGGAGCTGAAGCCTCCGTCTTCAGCAAGCATGCCTTAAACAGAGCCATGTTAGTATTTGGCCTGGCCTTTGCTTTCTTCAGGTAACTGATGAGAGCCTGGGCCTCCTTGCTTGGGTCCTCAAACACCTCCTTCATAGACAAGCCCTTGAAGTCCCCGAACTCCACTTGTATTCATTCGGCTAGCTAATCTGAATCGTTCAATTCCATTTCGAGAGAGAGATCATCTGTGGTAGTAGCACAAGACATCTTCCAGGCATGTGAGTAAAACTTGCAGCAGTTCAGTGAGCAGGATGAATGAATGGTAGGTGGCGCATGGATGGCATCAAACATGTACCGCTTTGTTTTTAAAACATATAAATATAAAAAATATTACCGCGGATTTCTGGGGGACAATGATTCGCCTACATGTTATGAATGCTGGAGTACCATAAAGAGTAAATTATGAACAGTTCAGTCTGTGCCTTCAAGTCGTCTGGCCATAGGAAGACGTTACTTGAACATAACCTAATGGAATATCTTCAGAACGGCTCCAAATGACACAAAACTCATATGGGTGAGGAGAACATGATGTAATAACGTAAAATCAAGGGCCTAATTAATAAAAAAACGAAGTTCCCCTTTAAGGTTCTGAGAGACACTGGGGTGTTTGACTCTTTCATTAGAGCTGATGTGTTGCCCTTCTCGGCTGAGTCTGAGACAGGTGCCTGTGTTCCGATTCGGGGTACGGGATTAAACGTGACTTTTGTTCCTTTACATAAAGAGTTTCTAGAGTGTGAACTATTGACCGCTGTTGCACAATTGGCTGTGCGCCCTGCTTTACCAGTCTCTGTAATGGTGTTCAGAGGGAGAGTAGAGAGCAAGAAGCTCTAGGGTGATTAACCTTGGTTGAGCATCTGAGTGGCCTTTTGTTTGTTTGCCCTGGGTGTGGTTTGAGTCAGTGGAGCACAGAGATGCTACTGGTATGTATCTCACTTCATTCTCCCACTTATGTTCTAGTAAATCATGAAATGAGATTGATGATACTGATCTGAATGTTTAATTTAATTTTCTATGACTAAGTCTAATATAGAGAACTAAACTTGTTTGCATGTGTGACTATGGTTCATGGTGGAACTAATTTCTGTTTGTTTTTTTTTCTTTGTTGAGGTTATCAACCTCAACACCGTGCCTTTGGATGGATTACTGACGTCGGAGTCAGTTGAGAGAGTTTTTTTCTCAGAGCGACAAGGATAAAGGGGAATTCGCAGATGTATTTACAGCATGTGCAGTTACTAGGGCCATGGCGTGCACTCAGAATGTGAAGGAGGAAAAATGTGTGAAAACCTTAATTTGCCTTTGTTCAGTTTCCCCATGTCTCTGTCTCGCAGTGAGTTTGTGGTGGAGCAGCAAGCCGATGTTTCTTTGCAAAATCTTTTCAATCAGGTGCGACCACTGGGTGAAATAGCAGACTGTGCATGTGGATACTTCCTGCAGGACTTGTTGTTGGTGAGGAAATGGTTACTGCATGCTGACATTGTGGGTGAGCCAGTTTTTCAAATATTGGTTCCCAGTAAACTCCGCTCTGCAGTGTTAAAAGTTGCTCATGATGAGTGTGGTCATTCTGGTGTATGTAAGACATATGGGTCTTGAGAAATTTGTTTTGGCCTCGTATTACGAATGATGTTTCATCTTATGTTAGGACGTATCATGTCTGTCAGCTCATTGCCAAGCCCAATCAGGTTTGCAGCCATTCCCTTTTAACCCAATTATTGCCAAATCTGAGCAATTTTGAGCATTTTGGTTGCAGAGGATGGTTGACCCAGCCCAGGGCCCAATCGCATAGAAAGGAAGCTGGACCAATCACAGCAGCATCTTGGAGGAAGCAAAGGACAAAGTAAGCAGATTGCTGACGCTGGTGGAGAAGGAGCTCATTCACCAATGTGAACATCTAAAGGGTAGCGCACCTGTTGGGGGTCTTGCCAGCAAAACAAGACGCACCCTAATCAGGTTGGTGGAGAAGACATTAGATGAAATTGAGGAAGGTGAAGAGTCCACAGAGTCATATCAGAAGTATCTCAAGCAATTACTGTCTGATCTTTCCTCTCTGAATCCAACACTGGGAGAAACTGAGGCTGAAAATGTAGTTCAGCAGACAGGGAAGCTACAGGAGTTGAAAATGCAGTACCAGAAATTACAGCAGCAGATGGAAGAGGAGATTGGGGCATTGGAGGAAAAAATAAAGCAGAGGATGCAAGCAGAAGGAGGACACACTGCGTCAGTCCCCATTACTACAAAGGATGTAGACACAAAATCTGCAATCACCACAACCACCACACTGCCTGAGGTCACGCTGAGGTGGGAGTTTCAGATAATGGGATCGATTGGTGAAGCGGGTCAGAAGGAAAAATTGTCCTACACAAGCCTCATTAACCAGATCAAGTCGGAACTACAGAAAGGACGTGGAGAAGCAGAGATTATTGAAGCAGTCACACGTGCTGTGAGCCCAGGTCTTCATCTGTGGGAAATGTTGGAAATAAAGCGAGGACTGACATTATCCACCCTCAAAACCATATTTAAGGGGCATTCTTCCTCTGACCTGCTGTATCGTCTGATAAACATGAAACAAGACCCAAGGGACTCAGCCCAGAATTTCTTATTCAGAGCAATAGAACTAAAAGAGAAGCTAATGAGAAAATTCAGCGATGATGGTGCAAGCGCAGAAGGTGAGCAGTTCAGTCCTCAGCTAATACAGAGAAAATTCCTCTGCACTATAGAGACTGTTCTTTACAGTGATGCAGTTAAGTTCCAGCTCAAACCATATCCCAGCAACCATACCATTACAATAACATTATGCGACTCAGGTGTTCAGGCAACCATCATTAATGACGAATGGAGAAAGTGACACTTACCACACAGCGCAGTATGACCTCTCAATGAGCTGTTGGGCTCAGACATTGTATTGGGAGTGGCCGCTAACCAGACTGAAATCCCCTTCATGGGCTGGGTGGAAGCAGAATTCAGGCTAGATAAAGACTCCGCCCTGACCAAACCGCTTCTAGTACCAATCCTAGTGTCAAGTGACCCACACGTAGCAGTAAAGCCTATAACTGGCTATAATGTGATAGAGGAAATAACAGTGGAGAAGAATCAGACAACAAAGACAGAGACCACTCATACTGTGAGTCAAGCTTTTCAAATAACAGTCAGGATGGCAAAAGCAGTGCTACAGCTTATCCATGCCCCTACATATGAGGAAGATATAGGGATTGTGCACACAGGAAATAGAACACTTACTTTAGGCTCTGAACAGATCACTACGGTGTATGTTACCATCAATACTGGGGCTCAATATCATGGTCAAGACCTGCTGCTAGTTCCAAAAGACATGACATTACCACGAGACATTATAACAAGGAGGAAGGTAGGATCGCCAAAAAGCTGCTGAGAGAGGAGTGTCACACATTTGCATATGAGGATGATGAGATTGTCTCAATCCCCTCACTGAAACTCCACATAGCACTGCATGACACCACCCCAGTAAGAAAAACGTACATGGTGGTTCCGAAGCCACCACACCAGAATGTATCCAAGACTTATTAAATCAAGGTTGGATTACTCATTCACGCTCTCTGTATGCCTCACCAGTCATGTGTGTAAAAAAGAAGGATGGAACATTAAGACTTTGTTGAGACTACAGGGAGCTGAACAAAAAGTCAGTCCCTGATCGCCACCCTATACCCCAAACACAAGACATGTTCAACTCCCTCGCTGGCAGCTCCTGGTTCTCCATAAAAGACCAGGGGAAGGCCTACAATCAGGGGTTCCATCAAGGAAAGACAGCCCCTGACAGTTGTCATATTTCCCTGGGGCCTATACCTGTGGATCCAAATCCCATTCGGGTTGAGTGCAGCACCTGCAGAATTCCAGACAAACATGGAAGACTGTTTGCGTGGCTTGAGAGATGTAATGTGTCAACCATATCTCAATGACAATCTGGTCCATAGCTCAATTTTGAATACCACATTTAGCACCTGAGAACTGTGTTACGGAGAAACCAGGAGCCCGGGGTGAAGCTCAGTCCCCAGTGTTAAAGCGGAAGGTGAGATTTTTGGGGCGACTAATGTCTGGACAGGGGTACACTATGGACTCTGAGGTGGCCCCAGTCCAAGCCCTAAAGCAGAAAGCACCTACAACAGTGGGAGAACTGCAAAAAGTGATGGGATTCCTTTCATACTACCGAACATACATCCCAAACTTCTCCAGAATAGACCAGCCTCTCTACTAGCTGCTATCAATATCAGATCAAGGGAGTGGAAAGGTCAGGCCCAAAACCAGGAAAAAAGGTAACCTCCCACCTAACACTCCGATACAGTGGACAGTTAACCACCAAAACATATTGAACTCTCTCATAGATAAGCTGAAAGAGCCTCCCCTGCTGGGTTACCCAGAGTTGACCCTACCATTCATCCTCCACACAGACACATCCCAGTAAGGATTAGGAGCTGTATTATACCACAGACAGAATGGCAAGATGGCAGTAATAGGCTATGGTTCCAGGACTCTAACCCTGCCTGAAAAGAACTACCACATGCACTCGGGGAAATTAGAGATTTTAGCCCTAAAATGGGCAATATGTGAACGTTTTTGTGATTATCTTTATCAATCCCCCACACATCGTAGTTTATACAGACAACAATCCATTAACTTATATTCTCTCAACAGCTAAGCTTAATTCGACAAGTCATAGGAGGGTGAGCTGTCTGAGTTCGACTTTTCTATTAAAGGAATAGTACACCCAAAACATGATTAGCTTTCATTTTCTACTCACCCCCATGCTGAACAACACTCTGGAGTACTTTTTTGATATCTCAAATGCATCTGGAGATCTGGGAGGCTTCTTGCTGTCTGCTGACATTCAAATAATGGAGGTCTATGGTGGCTGAGGCAGAAAGGTCCATAAAAGTCCACAAAAAACGTGTCAATATTCCTCCATACTGCTCTTCCGATGTATTCCAAGTGTCCTGAGTGGGTAGCATCCAGAACTTACTCGAAACGAAGTCATTTAGAATGTTTTTAGAGCATAAACAGTAGTGTATAGGATTTCCTGAAAGCGCGCACATGCGCGCTCCCGACGCTACGGAAGCCGGCAGACTAAACCAGCGCATTCAGCTCGGCAAAGAACTCATGCTCTTCCTCAACACTGAAGTCCTCAGACATTTTTCTTTTGTTGTTTCTTTCTTTGCACAGGTAAACAGCACATTTCTTCTTCTACGCTTGCATTATTGGCAGAGCAGACGCTGAATGCGCACTTTCATCTGGCTTGGTCTGCCGGCTTCCGTAGCGTCATGAACGCGCCGGCGCGCGCTTTTAGGAAATCCTATACACTACTGTTTATGCTCTAAAAACATTCTAAATGACTTCATTTCGAGTAAATTCTGGATGCTACCCACTCAGGACACTTGGAATACATTGGACGAGCAGTATGGAGGAATATTGACACGTTTTTTGTGGACTTTTATGGACCTTTCTGTCTCGGTCACCATAGACCTCCATTATTTGAATGTCAGCAGACAGCAAGAAGCCTCCCAGATCTCCAGATGCATTTGAGATATCAAAAAAGTACTCCAGAGTGTTGTTCAGCATGGGGGTGAGTAGAAAATGAAGGCTAATCATGTTTTGGGTGTACTATTCCTTTAAGTAGGCAAGGAAAGAGTAATGCCTATCCCGCATGCTATTAGACATAGATACGTTCATGACACAGTGTACAGAGGAGGTGGGTCAGGAAGTGTTCAGTGCAGCAGTGCAGGTATTCCGTTTGCAGGGAGATAACCCTCCAGTCTGGGTAGCTACCGTCCCAACAGACACACCAGACTTAGTAAGAGATCCGAGTGCACAGCCCCAGACTAAATCTCTGACACCAGAACAGATTCGAGACAGTCAGGAAAAAAACCCTGTCACAGACCAGGTCCTGCTTTACAAGAGGAACAATCAACACCCGCCCAGGAGAGTTCTTAAAGCAGAACCAGCGTAAGTATTAATGAGACAGTGGGCTAAGTTGTATGTAAATGAGGATGAAAGTCTCTTTAGGAGAGCTGGAGATAAACATCAGCTTCTTCTCTCAAAAGAACATCATCAAGTAGTATTTCATGAGCTTCACAGAGAAATGCGACATCTTAGGGTTTATATATCTTTAAACCTGATCCAAGATCGGTTCTACTGGGCCCGGATGTACTCCGAAATAGAATACTTTTTCACCCAAGAGTGTGAATATCTCATGGCAAAGCAACGTCAATAAGCGACCAGGGCCCCCTTGACAACCATTGTCACAACACGGCCAGGGGAAATGATAGGCATTGACTTTCTGCACTTAGAGACATGCAAACGGGTTCAAGTACATTCCTATTTTGATAGATCATTTCACTGGTTTTGTCCAAGCCTATGCCATGAAAAATAAGTCTGCCAGAACTGTGGTTGACAAACTATTCAATGATTTTGCCTTGCGTGTTGGATTTCCAGAGAGTATTGATCACGACATGGGGAGAGAGTTTAACAACCAATTAATGGATCAACTACTGAGGAACTGTGTTGTGTGTGGGTCCCATACAACATGTTACTATCCTCAAGGTAATGGGAAATGTGAGAGATTCAACAAGACAGTGGGGTCACAGTTGGGTCACTGGGTTTTGCCCCTACTACCTACTGTATGGAAAGTCCCCGTTTGCCAGTAGACCTGCTTTTCAATTTACAGCCAAGAGAAGCAAAAGAGACATATGCTGAGTATGTACAGAACTGGCGAAAACGGATGCAACAAGCCTACGAGATCTGATCTAAAACAGCAGCCTGGGAAGCTCTACGAGGCAAGAATGGTCAAAAGAGCATATGGCTCTGGAAAACTGTGGGCCTACTGGGAACCTAAAGTGCATGTGGTGGTGAGGAGAAGGAGCACTGACAGCCCATTGTATGAAGTGGCACCAGAGGGAGGAGGTAAGAGGCAGGTGTTGCATAGAAACCTTCTACTCCCATGTGACAGTCTGCCTTAGGAAAAACCAGAACCAGGCCCTGCTAAATTAGAAGAGAGGATACCAACAGGGACAAAAAGAAGAAAACAGCAAACCCCCGAACCAGAGGACGACTGGGACAGTGATGAAAGTAAGCTGGTGTGTCCTTTCCCAAATCACCAACCATGTGGCGACCATGGAAATCTCTTGATACTGAGGTAATGAGTTGAACTCAAACAACCATGAATCTAGTTGCAAGAAAATGGACTCAAAATGTAAAAGGACAATGGTGAAAATTGATGGAGTGAAGAGACACTTCCAGGAGAATGTATTGAAGTAGTACTGTACAGATAGAGACTGGTAACAGACTAAAATAACTGAGGCCGATATGAGTTCTGTTACATGAGATTGTTAATCCAAATAGGGTCCGAAGCAGGGGCGGATCCAGATCATTTTCATGTGGGGGGCACAGGGGGGACAACGATGAAATCAGGGGGGCCACCTAAAAGTGCCAACAGAAATATCTCCCCACAGTTAGAAAACTAAGTGTAAACAATTACATTTCATATTTAAAGTGTTTTTATGTTTTCATTGGCTACATTAACGTTTTCATATTAATGGCCTTTTTATTTTGCAATTTCAACATTAAAATTTTAAAGTCCCCATGTTTTCATCAACATTCAGCTAGTATGTGCTATTAGAAAACTCAGTAAATATGAGCCAGGCCAGATTAAGCAGATGCAATTTATTGTGCATGAACAGCCCTCATCACTATTATTTTTCACTTCTTGCAATATTCTTCACTTTTTTACATAAGGATAAAAAAAGGATAACCAATACTCAGTCTTAAGTATATTAAGATAAATTGATACATTGTCGCAGTAGAAAGTACTCATCAGTACAACTGTATTTTCCGATTTCTGTGTCGACCACTGAACAACCTAATAAACTCATCCATATCAAAGGCCTTGGCTCTCGGTGACTCCACACTTAGCACCCCAAGGTCACTTAGTCTTTCATTGTTCATGGTGGTGCGTAAGTGACTTTTAATCAGTTTCAATGCAGAAAAGCTGCGTTGACTACTCTCAGTAGTCATCAAACCTTCTCCCCATGTTGCTATACTTGGGCTTCCGGATGACTACAAACAGTTTACTTCCAACCAGTTGGATATTTTAGCATTTACTTCCTTACTGGCAAGATAGCGTCTTCTTTTTCATTGGAAGTTAACAGTTCCCCCTTCTAGCGGCCAGTGGCTTAAAGACACCATGTCTTTTCTAAAATTGGAAAAGATAAGATACTCATTGAAAGGCAACCCTGCTAAATTCTATATCTTATGGGGCCCTTTCATGAGATTCTTTCATTCTCTTCAGTCCTCTTTCCTAGATTAGATTAGGTGATGCACCCTACCCTACTTTTTTATTAAGTTTTGTATACATTGTATTCTGTTCTGTTTTGTAAGGGAAAAAAAACAGACCCACAGGAGCTAAATTGTATGCCTTTTACTACTTTACTATCCATATATATGTATGTTTGATATGGCATACCTTATCGTTTACAGTTTAAATTATGTTTGTAATGTCTCTCTTCCTCCTAATAAAAATATTAATACAAAAAAAGAAAAGCTGCGTTATATAAATGTTTCTGTTGCAGCTGCTGCTGTCATCCGATTCGAAATAATCGTCATTATCATCCGTGTCTGTGGTCTCCTCCCTAGGTGCATCTAAAAATATTGATTGGCATAGATAACAAATTGTATTCAAATATAAATTACTTTTTTTACAATATGTTATAAAGTACATATGTTTAACAAAGCCAAACAATTAAAAACTGCACAGTACACAATGCCATCAATTTAATTTATTTAATAAAAGATAAAAGTAAATTTTTATTATATAGCTCAATATAAATCCCAATTTGCCCAGGAGAGCTTCACAATCTGTACAGCATACATCAGCATCGGTCCTTAGATCCTGGATTTAAGTGAGGGTCTGTGTTTTCACCTGGTCTGTGGGTGCTGGTCTGGCTCTGGGAAGTTTTGTTCAACATGGGATGGTCCCTGGCTGCTTTCAGGCTGACCCTAACCCTCACCTTGACCTTTACTGTTGCCCTCAAGGCTATCATCTTGACCTTTACTGTCCCTGTTCTGAGCCTGTTTCTTCTTAATGAAGAAATCTTTAATGTCTCCTTTTCTCCGTTTCATTGTTAACTCTACCTTTAAAAACATTTATTACAAAACACAGAATACACATAAAAAACATTATTTTATGGTTATTGTAAGTGGGTTAAAATTATACTTTCCTTGACTATTAAGGTTTAATTAGCATCAAGATAGCATAATCCACATGGATTTAATGTAACAAAGTCAATAATATTTTTTTATAAATAAAATATAAGCAACACTTAAGGACAAAGCTGTAGATAAGTTTCAAAAAATGTTTCATAATAAAAGCTTTATTCAGAAATTGTAGGTTTCCTACACACACTTTTACGCGAAATGCTACAGAGAGCTTTTAATTTGAAAGGATACAGGAAATGTTGAGTTCCTGCAGCTTAATGCAAAAACTTTAACAAACAGAACAAAGTTTACAGAAATATGACCAATTATACTATCGAACAGTGGGATGATACAAGTGTATTTCAAATAAAGTCCTGTAAACTTCTGTACTAGTTAAGAAAAATATGCGGAAATACGGTATAACATTTTAGCAAGCTAACGCTGGCGTTAGCGCTAGCGTTAACTTGCTGGAAAGCTATCATTAACATTAGCGCTGATTAACTCTATATCACAAAGCGGACTACTTGTAGCTTATCTAAATTCAGCACACACACAAACGAAGCCCTTAAACAAATGTAACACAGTAAAGAGCCTTCATTTGTAACAAAGTAATCATTGTCTTGTCATATTTATTACATGCAATTATCAAGAAATATAAATATGTTACCTCTCTTCCAGGACTGTACTTTTAACGGCACTTTTCAAAAACTTTTGTCCCGTTTGAAAGGCAGAATAATAGACATCCATGAAAGCCAATGACAATTTGGGTGGCACACGGGGTGGCCAATCAGATCACAAGGGGGGCGGGTGCCCCCCTTTGCCACCACGGTGGCTCCGCCTCTGGTCCGAAGTACAGTAGCTGATGTTTACTGGTATTAGGGCTAAATCGGCCAGATACTTTGATAAATGGGTACTAATTGGATGTCATGTCAAGGGCCACACAGAAAAAAAAGAAAAATTACATCATAAGTAATACCAAGTTATAAGTAAGAAACTTCAGTATTTGGCATGGTACATTTTGGGTATCAGAAGTGTCTATGAACATTTATTATTGTGGGGGGAGTGTGGCATACAGAGCCATCAGTGGGTTGAAATACTGTTTTGTTCTTCATTTAAAATAAAGAAACTGTTTCCAGCAGTTAGCCATTTATTCTTTTTAGCTCAGACATCTTACATGCAAACTTCCTGCCTGTCTGTCTTGCTCTGCAGCCTTAAGATGGTAATCACTCCTGGATAGCACCAGTACTGACCCCTTGTGGTCAGACGTGGAACACAAATATCACCACTTCCCCTTTCTCTGAAACATAAAAAAACTAAATGCATTACAAGTGTCAGTATTTACCATAGGCAACTTTTCATTAAACTACATGAACTAATCATGTTATCATTTGTGTACAGATTAAGTCTCTCAGGTTTCTTGATATGTCTTGTAGATCTTCTTAACAGCGTTTCACCTGGAAAAGATGTGTTGGTCAGATTATCAGTGTGTGTGTCAGTGTTGCAGTGTGCATCATGTGTAGAGATTGACTCCACTTCAACTTGGTTTGATTGAGCTTTTGGTCAGGAACTGTCTCTGATGTTGCTGGTGTTTTCTGGAGACTGCGCCGGTTTCGCCTGATGATCTGTCCTTCTGGCGTTTTCACGTTGTAGGACTGTGGAGCAACCTCTTGAAGAACAGTGGCTTTCGTCATCCATCCTTCAGGACTTTCAATTCTGACTGTGTCGTCCCTGCACAGTGGTGGAAGCGGCTTTGCTGTTCTGTCATAGGAAGTCTTTTGTTTCACTTTCTGATGTTTCAGCTTTTGTTCCAGCCTTGGGTATTTCTTTGGCTTTGCACAGGTTGGAAGTGTTCTTCGGAGCTTTCTCTTAATGAGCAGCTCAGCAGGTGACAGTCCGCATTCCAGAGGTGATGCTCTGTAGCTCAGTAGAGCCAGGTAAGGATCGGAGTCACTGTCTGCAGCCTTTTTTAATAGTTGCTTCAGGATGTGAACACCTTTTTCTGCTTTGCCATTAGACTGTGCATACAGTGGGCTAGATGTGACATGCTTGAAATCATAGATCTTTGCAAAGTCATGCCACTCTTTGCTCCTAAAGCATGGTCCATTGTCACTCATTAATGAATGTGGAATGCCATGTCCGGCAAAGATGGATTTGGCATGTGTAATGACACAGTTGGACGATATATTTGAAAGTAATGCCATCTCAGGGTAATTTGAGAAATAGTAAATTACTACTAAATAGTCTTTTCCTTTCAGGTGGAACAAGTCCATTCCTACTTTGTGCCATGGTGCTGTTGTCACATCAGCTACAGTCATTGGCTCTTTTGTTTGTTTGTTTCTGTATTTCTGGCATGTCTCACATCTGCTTATCATGTTGTCAATGTCTTTGTTAAGTCCAGACCAGAATACTGTGTCTCTTGCCCTTCTTTTGCATTTTTCAATTCCTAAATGTCCTTCATGTATTCTCTGCAGTAACTCTTGTCTAAGTGTACGTGGGATGACTATTCTGTTTTGTTTTAACAACAGACCATTAACTACACACAGCTCACCTCTGACATGGTAGAACTGTGGACAAGATCCTGCCGCCCATCCATTCCACATGTTCTCCATCACGCACTGTAGCTCTGGGTCTCTCGCCGTCTCGTCAATGATCTGCCGGGTCTTGGCGTTGGACACAGGAAGTGTTGCAGACACCATGTTGACATGCACCCGGACATCTTCTTCAGTCGTGCTTGCACAACTCTTGAAAGGAGCTCTTGACAGTGCATCAGCGAGAATCAGGTGTTTGCCTTGTGTGTAGATGAGTTCAAAGTCATACCACTGCATCCTCATCATCATGCGCTGTATCCGTGGTGACATTTCATTCAGGTTCTTTTTTATTATTACGAGTGGATGATGATCAGTCTCAGCCGTGAAGGTGGGTAGGCTGTATACGTAGCTGTGAAACTTTTCTAGGCCAAACACTAATCCGAGACACTCTTTTTAAATTTGGGCATATCTGCACTCAGTCTCTGTCATAGACCTAGATGCATATGCCACAGGTCTCCAGTGCTCACCTTCAGCTTGTAGTAGTACTGCACCGATTCCATTTTTCGAAGCATCTGTAGACACCTTGATTCTTTTGGTTGGGTCAAAGAATGTCAGCACAGGTGTGGCAGTAAGTGCCTCTTTGAGCTTTTGCCACTTGCGCTCATGTTTCACTGTCCAGTCGAAGTTGCTTTCTTTGTGGAGAAGCTCACGCAGGTTAGTTGTTTTTGCTGAGAGATTGGGTATGAAATTCCCGATGAAACTTATCTTTCCCATGATGCGTAGGACACCTGGCTTGTCTATGGGCTTTGTCATGTTCAGTATGGCGTTGAGCTTTTCTTCATCTGGCTGTATGCCCTGAGCTGAGAGCTTGTCTCCGAGGAACACGATCTCTTTAGCAGAAAAATGGCAATTGTTTTTGTTGAGCTTTATCCATTCTTCTGTATTCGCTCTAGAACATTGGTCAGTCTCTGATCGTGCTGCTGGATTGTGGACCCCCATACAATGATGTCATCTACATAGGCTCTTACTCCATCCAGGCCTTCGATGATGTGCTCGATTGCCCTATGAAAGATTTCAGAGGCAGATATTATTCCAAAGGGGAGCCTCTGAAAACACTATTGTCCAAAGGGTGTATTAAACGTACACATCTTGGTACTGCTCTCATCCAACCTCAGTTGCCAGAAACCTTGTGACACATCAAGTTTGGAGAAGTATTTGGTGACTGCCATTTCACTGGTGATCTCCTCTTGCTTGGGTATTTGGTAGTGTTCACGCTTGATGTTTTCATTGAGGTCTTTTGGATCCATGCATACCCTCAGCTCTCGATTTTTTTTTTTACGCAGACCATTGAGTTAACCCACTCTGTTGGTTCTTCGATTTTTTTTATCACACCAAGGGCCGTAATCCGCTCCAGCTCTCTCTTCAAGCTGTCTCTGAGTGCCAGTGGAACTCTTCTTGCGGCATGAACAATTGGCTGTGCGTTGTCTTTCAACTGAATTCTGTATGTGAATGGCAGCATACAATAACCTTTGAACACGTCGGAGAAATTCTGCACGATCGCATCAGCAGAGTCAGGTGAGTCAATTATGCTGGTATTGATTCAATACACTCTTTTCACGAGCTCCAGGCTTTCACAAGCTTTGTCTCCTAGCAGTGAATCGAGTCCCTCAGAAACAACTGAGAATAGCAGGTGATGCACTTTATCCTTGACTGTTACTTTCAGCTTACATGTGCCTAAACACTCAATGTTCTGTCCATTGTAGTCTTTCAGTGCGAGTGTTTTCTTTTGTATTTTTGGTTTTTCTCTCATTGCCTTCACCTCTGACTTGCTGATCAAGTTTGCTTTTGCACCTGTATCTAGCTTCAGTGTAATTATAGTCCCATTAATTTGCAGTGGTGCTCTCCATTTGTCTGATTTAACAGCATTTATCTGTGCTTTTGGTTCATCTTCACAGTTCACCATGGAAATAAAGAATGTGTCTAATTCCGTATCTTCCACGACATTCACCGATTTTCCTCTCTGTTTCCCTTTTCGTTTTGAAAAACACTGTTTGGCAAAGTGTTTTTTGCCCTGGCAGTTGCTGCATTGTTTGCCGAAAGCAGGGCATTCTCTGGGCTTATGCTGTGTGCCGCACCGTTTGCACTGAAACTGTCCCATTTTCTGTCCACTATAGTTTCCTTGACGTGCATTGCGGTGCTTAAATATGGCGCCGACGTCTGCCGATCCACTCATGTTTGCATTGCTAGGTGCTGCTTCACTGAACGTCTGTACATGCTTCTTGCTAAGCTCGCTAACTTGACCAATCTTCACAGCTTCGCATAGCGTTAGCTCAGTCACCCTTAGCAGTCTTTCCCTAACCTTCGTATCCTCAATTCCAGACACAATCTGATCCCTTATCATTGAGTCCGTGAGAGTGCCGAAATTACATGACTGTGCTTTTATTTTCAGGTCCGTAACGAAGTTATCAAAAGTTTCTCCCGGCTGCTGTAGCCTCGAATGGAAAACATAATTCTCATATGTCTCGTTTTTCTTAGGAGAGCAATGAGCTTCAAACTTGGCTATCACAGTGTCATACTTTGATCGGTCTTCTTCCTCCTCATATACAAAAGTATTGTACACCTCGATGGCTTGTGGCCCAGCTACAGTTAGCAGTAAAGCTACCTTTCTCGAGTCCGGTTTGTTGTCCAGCCCCATTGCCTCGATGTACAGCCGAAACTGCTGCTGAAACGTAAGCCAATTGTTGTCGACATTCCCGGTCAGCATCAGGTATCCCGGTGGTTTCACAAACTCCATTGTCGAATTTCTTGGCGAAGGCGACTGTTTTCTCCCAAACCGAAACTCTCTCACTCAGCGTCTTTCACTCCTGGTACCATGTTTTGTTCTTCATTTAAAATAAAGAAACTGTTTCCAGCAGTTAGCCATTTATTGTTTTTAGCTCAGACATCTTACATGCAGACTTCCTGCCTGTCTGTCTTGCTCTGCAGCCTTAAGATGGTAATCACTCCTGGATAGCACCAGTACTGACCCCTTGTGGTCAGACGTGGAACACAAATATCACCACCTATGAACATTAGTTAGTATTTTATCTGTGTGGTTTTATGGTTATTTTACTGTTTTGTTTTTACTACGTATGTTATTTTACTGTAATGTCTCATTTTAACTATGTATACTGTTTTTATTATACGGTTTTGTTTTAACTATGAATTTTGTAGCACTTTGAGATTTTTTTAAATGTAAAGTGCAATACAAATAAAATGTATTATTATTATTATTATTATTACCACAAAATATCTACCCAATAATCAAACACATGTTAAATATAATATAAATGTAACGCTGTTTATGTTCAGAGTGTGGTGAAATTATTTTCTAATAAGTACAGGTTGTTTTGTAATTTGAAATTAGTTATTGAACAGTAGTCACTGTCGAACCCTGACCAGCAGAGGGCACGTTCGCCACACCGTGTGTTCTCTGCCATTCAGAGAATGAGGACACATATAAACTGTAAAGCTGATTTAGGTGTGTGGCTAACTCTGATTCTAATATACACATCTTTGGCTCTTTGCAGGTAAAAATGGAGGGTGGGAACTGTGTAGTTGATTTGCGAATATGTCTGAGGTAAGTTAATGATCTCAGCTGATTTGTGGCATTGTTGTGAATATTGTTTAGCCAACTGAAAGTAGTTAGCTTATAGTTAGCATGGGTCGCTAGCTACCGTGAGTGAGCCCGGGGCTGGAGGGGAAACAATGAGCCTCTGTTTGGGAGTAGTTTGTCAAGCTGAGTAAATAATCTAAATTAGGGCATGATTGATCTGATTAACGGATATTTGAGTCACTTTGAAATGTTTGTTAAATATAATTGGTTGCCTGTATTTTAGAAAATGTGCTATAGAAGGTTAATGAAACTGTTCCGCAATAGTAGCTAAGAATATGATTTATTATTTGTATTTTCGTGCAGAAGTTTAAGATTTTCCTGTGTCTAGAATATATGCAAACTTTACGGTTTATCGTGAATATGTTGGTGAAAAAGTTAAAAATGACACTGTGTGTTCTCGGCCATTCAGAGAATGAGGACACCTATTCCCTGCATTTGTCACACCTATAGGCTTTTATTCATGTATGGTAATTCCCTTTGGTCTGAGAAATGCACCGGTGACATTTCAGAGACTAATGACCAGAGTGGTTGGTAACATGGCTGGTTGTGCAGTTTACTTGGACGATGTGGTGGTATACTTGGACACGTGGCAAGAGTATGACATACTGATTCCTTTAGCAGATCATCTATTTACCAACTAAAAATTAGGGTAAATATACCTATCTTAGGAATTCTTTACCAATTTTAAGATCGTTTTTTTGCGTCGTATAAGTATGCCTAAGTTTCTCAATCACCCTAAGATACACAGATAACACATTTGACTTGTTTTACATTTTGTCAATTTACAAACACAAACCTTGATATTTTTCATTCAGATCTTACATGATGGATGGGCATTTATATTCAGTCCCCAAATCTGCCCTTTTAGAGCCATGCAGCAACATGGTATGTCTCTAACAGCTTTGTGTATTTAGGCAGTGAAAATTTGACTATTCCTCTAAACAAATAGCTTAAGTTCAGACAGAAAAGAGAGCATATTCAAACATATGTTTTCAGGTTATTGCCATAGATTGTAGCTCATTTTTATATATGTTGTGTTGTTATTCATTAATCTTTGTCTTCAGTCTTTTACTCTCACAGTTTACCTTGTATATAACTCCATATAATACTGATGATATCACTATAATTCTCTTTAGGGACGGGTTGACCTAGGTAATGTGGAATGCTAGTTTTCATCTGCCCATAACCTTTTGCATGTATGCCAATATTTTAAGTTTTAATGTTATTTCTCTTTCAGATATTTGCAACAACTACTACACGACTTATGGAAAGGGCAAAAGTTGCTTCCTCAGGGTGGGTTTCCTAGAGAAGTTTACCTCTTGTCACAAAGGCCAGATTTGCAATTAACATCTACATAATTGAGTCCATTCATTTTTTTTTATCCATTATGTTTTTCTCAACTACGTTTTGACGTTTTCCTTGCTTGTATGAATACTTGGCTTGATGTTGAAATTTGGTGAACATTGTATTTCAATGAATTCAGGAGACATAGTCAAACTGACATGAGGTTGCATCTTAAATGCTTTATAACGTTTACTGCTTCCAGTCTATTTAAGCTGTCAGGAAGGGAAGAGGACACCGGAAAAGAAAAATCCTTAAAACCTGTAACTAGGCATAACTTCACAAATATATTTGAAAATTTATTTCAGAGAAAACCATTCCCTTAGTAAGTTATTGTTTAACTGAATCTCAGATTTAAGATCAAATCACAGGAAATCTAGACCACCATTGAGATTAAGGAGACCCTGCATCTCTGGACCTGCAGAATCAGAGATAAAAAAAAAACCCCAAAAACTATTGTAAATATGCTTGCCAAATTTCTTCCTTTTTTTCTTGAACCGGTCAGTTCTGTGCTGTGCATGCATTCCATCTAATCTTATCTTGGATCTTCTAAGTGATTCAGCTCTTTACACTAAAAGACGCTAATTACGTCTTACTCCTGGGCTTCATCACAGTGAAGCTTTATGCTTTTCACCTTCAACTCTTAACCAGAATCTAATGACTCAGTTTTTTTTTACTTCTTAAACATTAACAAAATTAAATAACATATGAACTAATTCTCAAAAACTTATTGCTGGGGCAGATGGGTCAAGGTGTTTAATATACTCTATCCACTGAACTGTATTTTAAAGATTAAAGACAATGTTCACACATTGCCTCCATTGATGTAATCTGATTTAGCTGCTTTCTTACCTGCTTTCCTTCATTAGATTTCAATTCCATCTGCAGAAAACAAGATGAACTTCTGTAACTAACACAAATTAAGGAAACACCTTCTTCAGTTAGTCATTTCTCCAGATTTTAAAGGTTCTTTAAACCCTGAGACTGGCACAGGCCAACAGCGATTAGCCCTTCTCAAAGTGGTTAAACCTTTAAAAAGCATAACTGAAAAGTTTGTATACAGGGCTTAGTCCTGCTTAGTCATTAGGAATATTAAACATATAAAGTACTTCTGGTCCTGGATAGGTCAGGTTTGTTCAAAAAAGAGAAAGCAGTAAAGCGCACAATTCATATACCCTTTCCTCTAAGGTCAACAAGTAAGCATGAAATGATCTCCGCAGTGTTGACTCTCTCTCCTTATTCAAAACCCATCTGTTCCAGCTCAATTATTTGTAAATACATTGTTCTTATCCCTCCCCATAATTGTTTTTATATTTCTGTATTTGTATTTTTGTATTTTCATTTTTATTTTCTGTAAAGTGACCTTGAGTGTCTAGAAAGGCGCTGTTAAATAAAATGTATGATTAATATTATTATAAATGTATTTTATTTAGCTGAAGGAAAAAGCTATGATTGCCGGAAAAATCCCATATATGTACAGTAAGAACATGCTAAACTGGAAAAAAGATTGTGTGTTTATGTTGTGAAGCAAAATGCCTTAACACAAAAACAAATATGCAGCTCCAAAGAAAATGAAAACAGAACAAAATGGGAAGATGAATGCCTTTAAGATGAAACGGTTTAATATTTATAGAACAAAATGCAAGCTAAACAAGGACTTAAAGTGGACTTAACCATAATCCACCTAGCTATAGTTTTTATAGCTTTAATAGTTAAAATTTAAGGATTCAACACTCAAGGTAGTCCTTTAAAAAATACATTCAGACCTACATTTAGCTATTGTTGACACAAATCAGTAAATCTCTAAGCTGTCTATTATCAGGTTTTGCTGTAACGAAAACAAGCTTTGGCCTGACATGATTTCACTCATGTTGACATTTTTTAGTTCACTATGTAAGACCTTATCAGTGCAAGTTCAACCTCATCCATATTAGAATCAACAGGAAAAAAAACGTATGCTGTTTTCTGGCTTTGAAAACCTCACTGTGGGAAAAAAAAAAAAAAACTGTTGTTTTCCTTTGCTGTTTCTGCCAGCTGGAAATTTCCATTCTTCTGCAACACTTGTCTTTGCTGTGAAAGGAAGATGTTTTGTTAGAAGTTATGAGGGTTTGCTTGCACTTCATTAAATTATCATGATGTATTCTGTTAAAGAAAAATGATTATTTTTTAGACTTTAATACAGTTAATCTTATGGCATGTGTAAACACTCTCACTTTAACATATTTCTTAATTTTGAACAAGGCTGTGTTAATGATTTAAAACTACTAATGGATAAGTATTTAGACCACCAGCCCATAGAATGAGTATCTCCTGGGGGGTGAATAACAGTTAAGCCTGCAGGAGAGATTTCTGCTTGGTTTACAGAAGGTCAAAAGTGAGGCCCCCCGCATTCCACAAGCTGTCTGTGAGAGCTTATCTTGTGTTTTATGACTTTAGGAATGCTAGATGCCAGGACAAGCTTTCCGCCTTTTCTTGTTAAAACAAAGAAGCAAATGACCCCAGATGTTTGCAGTAAATTAGGTGAAGCTCAGTGTCAGAGATGGCTCTGGTTGGAGGACCGAGGGCCAGCCCTTTTTGAATGGATTAGATACAAGAGGATAAAGCTTTCTAAATAGAAGTTACAGATCAGATTTTGCTCTTGCAAACTCTCCAAAGATGTCTTGTACGTCTTTGCTTTATTTCCTTCTCTCCATTCATGTCAGGTAATGGAATGTATGTCTCTGTTGTTCTGCAGTTTCTGGTGTAGGTTTGTGCATTGTCTTATTTCTAAGTGTATGCATTGTCTTATATTGGATTAAACTCTGTAATTCTGTGATGTCAACACGCCTTGCTGATTTTCATAGTGACCACACGCAGCTCGCCGAGTGGACCTGGGGAAGGGAAGAAAATGAAAAGCCAACCTTTTTCCAAAGTTAACTATGTTAGAATATTTTCTTCCTTTACAATTGGGGGCTCGTGCCGGTTCTGGAGTCTCGGCGGACGGCTGTTTGGTCCTGATTGATCCGTTTCGGCCCGACGCTTCGGTGTGGTAAGACAGTATCTGATTATTTTTCAGTTGTCTGAAGCGCCGTGTGTCGTCGGACCGGGGCTGATTTGCTGTGTGCGGCCTCACAGAATTCAGATGCTGCAGAGGTAGATAAAATCCCTTCTAAAAGAGTCGGTTGTTTAAGGATTTGAATAAATACACATTACAGGGAACTGTGGCTAGTTCAAACAGAGCCTTTACGTTAACTCTGACTTAAGCTGGGTTTTTTAAAAGAAGGTTTTATTGATTGATTAATTAATTAATTGATTAATTAATAAAGATTAATTTATTATTTTTACCCTGAGGAGCAATGCCTGGGCCTCTAAAAAAAGTATTTTGGAAATTTGTGTATTGGTTAGTTTTGGCTTGTATCAGCCGGAGATTTCGACTCATCTCCAGTGGACTTATAATTATTTGGGTTAATTGGATCGAGTTGTATCACTCATGGAAAAGGACTAATAGCGGGTTAATTGGACCGAGTTGTATCACTCGTGGAAAATAAAGGACTAAAATAAATTATTTGATTTAATACGGGTTCAATCGCTCTCCCCAGCTGAAAAAGAAAAAACCTTTTGTCACTGGGCGGATTGAGTGATCGAATAAACTAAATTGAGGCTTATTTTCGCCTCGAGCTTGACCCAGCTCTGAAGTGTAGGACTGAGAAGTTGAAATGAGAATAAAAGGGATTTGTAAAATTGAAATTGGACAATTAAAAGATGCGTCATACATTCTTTTAGCCGGCTCCTGACGTTTTCTTTTTTTTTCTTCTGTCTTTTCTTGACTGAACTACAACGTTGTCTGTGTTTCTGTGTTTTGTATGTTTCTTTGTGTTTGTGGCTGTGTGTCTGTCTTCCCCCGTTATACTGTAGCCTATGTCCCACCACGCGCTGCTGTCTATTCGTCTGTCTGTGTCTGAATTGTGCTGAGATTGTGCGGAAGTGATTTGTGTTTCAAGATTGTGTTCTGAAATATTGTTAAATATTTTTGCTGGATGTTGTATTTCTAACTTTCTGTTAAAATGTGCTTCTGTGGGACAGAGGTGTCTCCGTTTTGGATGCAAGTTTTGTTTCACAGCAGGGGGACTGATTGACCCCCCTTATTTGCATTTTGGGAGTGCTTCAGTTCTGTGCTATTTCCAGCTCACGCTTTCAGGGTTCTTGGATTTTGATGTGAATTGCTTTAGGACTGTGTTTTGTGTTGAAATGAAAAGTACAAAATAACAGATTTACAGATGTTTTTACTTTCTCAGCGGGTGAAATGTGTTGCATCAGTTCCAGGCTTGAGCACTGGAATGATCCAATTGTTTATTATAATACTGTAACATTGACAATCACTTAAATTTCTAGGTTTCCTGACACAGGAGGGAACACCCTCACTGATTGGAACAGGAGAACATATGGATGTTTTTCTGCTTAACAGTGTTTTCTACACTGTTAATGTGGGACATGTTGAAACACTAATGAATGACTTTGTTTCTTGTAGGACGATCTTCGTGTGCAGCCCATTTCGCATATTACATGACCACATGAACGGTTTTTGGGTTTTCCTACAGGGGGTCTAGGTAGCCATTTAATAACAGTGGGCTATCATGAAATACGGTTGTGTGTATAATTTGGAGTTTTTTAAAAGGTTCACTCAAAACTGAACAATATTAGAACTATTGGATAATAATGTCTTTTTATTATTTTTTTTCAACCATGGTGTTATAATATTTGTGTTTAAGACTTTTACAGGATGAATTTTGGTTTGAAATCTGGGGTAACATCCTGCATCTTTCTTACAATGTGTTGATGAGTCTGCTTGAGTGTGAATGAGAGTGAATGTGGAGGCAGATGGCCTTTGATGGGCTTTAGGATGCTCTATGTAAACATGACCTCAGTTTAGTGTGTAGCTGTGTGATATTTTTCTTATTTTAAACTATTTAGGTACACTGAAGGTTTTGTTTCATAAATATGTTTTTATTACTGCTTTAAGGGACAATTTTAAGGTAATGACGATTTCATATTTTGGTGTCACAATCTGGTTGAAGCTGAATCATCTGCTTGTGCAGTGAAATTAATATGAAACGAGAATTCAGCCTTGGCTTAAAGCAGATAGATGTAGTTATTAGGAAATTGTGTTATCCACTTTGACTAACAACACTAACAAACTAACCTAAATTCTAACTAAATAAACTTGGTTTATATTTCATATGGGTGACTGATTGGACATGTTGAAATTTTAGCATAATGGGGGTAAGTTCTTCCATTTTTGTTTTTCCACCTCTAAATTGTTTTTCTTTTGGAAATAAGAAAACACAGGGGGATGTTATAAAGATAAGACATTACAGATGGAACTTTGAAATTTACATAATCTCAGTCTAGTTTGAATACTAGATGGAAGATTTGGAGAAATGGTGGAACATCTTATGATATTTTGGTTTTTCAGCAAATTATTATATAAAAGTGACATAGATTCCAAATTGTTTTCAAAATGAGAATTTTATTATATCAACAGGGGGAGAAGCAGAAGTAGACCCTAATTCCTGGTAAATTTTTGGATATGGTTAATGGTAAATTAGTTAATCAATAATTTTGATTTTTTTCGATTCAACAATAGTGAATTATGGATTTCTTTAATGTAGAGTCATATGGCCTTCCTGCTTTACTACAATATGGTGTATGTGATATAGAAGCTTCTACTAAATTAGATTTGATCATCTCAAATTGAACGGTTTCAAATAACATCTATGCCATGTCTATTTACATTTAAATTGTTGATAGATTTCTGCATCACTGCTGACTTTGATTATATACAGTTGGGTGTAAATTGTTAATTTTGAGGAAAATTTTGGTTAAAACTGCTATGAAATTCAGATAAAATGTAAAGGATTTCTGAAATTTTGAAATAGGACTTTGTCTTGAAGCGTGGGACCATGATAAGGATGTTTGGTATTTAGTAGAACAATATGCAATTCATAATTATTTGACCAAGGGCAATTCCATCACAACTTTTATAAGTATCAGTACTTGGACATTCTAGAGTTTGTTCTAATTCTTTAATGAGTTTGTGAGGTTGTGATTTTAGAATTTGTAGTTGATATTTGGCACAAGCAGAGTGAATGTCATCGAGGTATTGACGTTTATTGACTTTGAACAGTAAGTGTCATTATTTTCTTAATTCTGGCACATCCGATCGTGGACTATTTTAACACATATCTATGCTTATTCTTTTTGCAGTTCAGGATTTGGGGCAGTTGGCCGTTTGTGCTATAACAACAACAAATCTAGAGCCACACGGGAGGATGCATCACAAGATAAATTTTATTTATAATAGTAAAAGTAACAAAATGTGGCAAATATAAGTTTTGCTTTTTAATTACTTTGTATTATTTTTTCTCTGGCAGTTCTCCTTCCTTCTGACTTGATGGCAATCTTGGGGGAAGGGTCTTTTGAGCTCAGAGATCATGGGAAGATGTATTTGAAGGGATCTTCTTGATTACCGCATCAGACCACTGTTGTTGCTGAACAAAGACATGATGATGCTGAATTAGGCCCATCTTCTGCTGGACTGTTGTATGAAAGCCGAACGCTGTTGAGCGATTACGAAGGTCAGTGAAAGCGAACTGTTCACCTGCTGTACATGATGATGCTGCACGTGATTGCAAAGTGCTGCTCATAGGACCTGGCAACAGATGTCTCCTTTGACTGTTGCTTTTCATGCCTGGCTGAAAACAAAAGGGACTCAAGCGTTATCTGGGGGAGTCTTCTATGGCTGGGAATCAGCAGTGAGTCGGGACCACAAAGATCATAGCCTTTTGTCCAAACCTGGACGGGGGTTTCAGTAGATGACTGGTCTGCTGGTTTCTATGTCCTGCTCTGTCGACCACGAAAGGCTGACCAAAGTTCATTAAAGCGGGACTGTATCCAGATGTTTCTGCACTGCTGGAATGACTGCTATTCTGGACACCTTCTGATTCAGCAGATAAAGAATTGGGGCATGGCAAGTTGCTCAGCGGTGGTCCTGTTGTGTGTTCTCATGTTTGATCCTGGATTCTCACCTCTGATCATGTGACCTGGGCGCCAGAGCCCACTCCTGGGGTTCCCTTCAGTCTGCAGGTTGGAGACGAAATGGGTGCCAACACAACTTGGTAGTGGTGAATAAGTTCTTTTCTTTAAATTTTTGTAGTGTGTGATGCCATTGTTCTCTTCTTATTTTAGATATAGCACTGAGGCGCCCTGTTTTCTTCACGTCCTGCAGCCCTGCAGTGTAATTCTAGGTGTTGAGGACAACCCCATCTCCTGGGGTCAGAGGTTTTACGATGCAGTTGGGGGTTGGTGTGCACCAACTGTTACGACACTGCATTCCTCCATGATTCACTCTGTTTGTCTCACAAAATGCTAAATGTGTCTTTTTCCCTTCCTGCCTGAAAAGAATGGGCAGGGACTAATTATTGCAATTACATATTTTTTTCTTAACTATAGCTGAATTGCATTGTGTGTTACGCTTCATCTACTAAGGAAGATGATCTAAATTTTATTTACATAGTACAGAGGCTATCATTCAGTAAAACTAAATTTAAAATTTAAATGGAATTTAAAATTAAGGTGTTAAAGTGGATTGATGGGTGTCTATTGAGCTTACTGAGCAAATGACACCAAGTTCTGTGTTGATTTCATAAATTTAATCAAACATTAAATTCTTTGATTGAGGTGTGCAGATTGTAACAGTAACTGGGACACCATGTTTGAATTGCATCCAACTGTGTTACATGAGGTTAAAGTTAGTGGTGATGGCGGATTTCATCTCAATGAGTTGTATAGGATTTTTATTGTATTCTATGACAGAACATTTGTTCTGTTATAGAAACAGGGGGACATGAATGGAATTGATCTGATGGGCAAATTTTAGTTTGGATCTCTCTTTACTTTTCGGAAAAAGAGGTTATTGAAGTTAAATCAAAATACATTAAATGTTTTACGGTGTATTAGCAGCATTAAAGATGAGCTAACTATTTGGATATGAAATAAGTAAAAGGTATAAATTGAATATACTAAACAAAATATTGTCTATCAAATAATTTACATAGAATAGTGTTCTTAAACTAAGGAAGGTGATTGTTGGATTGTTGTATCTCTATTCATATGTTTTAAAATAAGTTGTTTAACTAAGACATCCAGGAAGGTCTAAACTAAAGATTTACATCATTTAATAAATTTAGCTGTATCGAATCTCTCTCCAAAACTGAAAAGGCATTGATAATTGATAAACAATATAAAAAGGGTAATACATTATTCAATTAAATATGTTATAAATTGTTTTTCAAAAGAATAAATGGATCAAAGGTAAAAAGGTTGAAATTTTTGGGATTTAAAACTATGATTGGAATAAAGTAGGTCATTTTTGATATTTAGTGACAAGGTTAACTATACTCATGTAAAGCAGGCTGATCATTTTTAAAGTTTAAAAAAATAGAAAAGATGATGATTGAAATTAAATCTGTCTAAATTGGAGATTTACAAATTAACAGTTATGGAACTGCTTCTAAAATACAGTTAAGTTTTGGGTTTAACATGATAGGAAACTTTCATTTCTCATGTAGGCCCTATATAAAAAGAGGGTCAAAGGATGGTTAAAATACAGCTCCAAAGTAGCAGATTTATAATACAAAAGGAAGACAGTGAAGCTGTCATAAAGTGTAGGATCAATCATTAACCAATCAACAGGGTTCTCCCATATGAGCTCCAGACAGGACGGATGTTTCCAGGACCTGCTACCCGCATTCCAGGATGGAAAGGTAAGCTTGCACATTTATCTCATACAGATTTCTTCAATGAGTTACAGGTCCTGGCAGCGGAATTTACAAAATATCAGACAACAGAGGAACGTCCAGGCTCGGGATCAGTTCGGGAAATCGACTGGGTGCGCCTGATGGTCATCAAAAGAAAATGGTCTGAACCTCGCTTCGCCAGACCATACCGAGTCGTGGAGAGTACATCTCATGCTGTCCGTCTACAAGGGAAAAGGAGACATGTGGTTCCATTGGAGTCAGCTGAGGAGCCACAACGCACGCTGCAGGGCATACAGGAGAATCTACAGTCTCAACCTGCGGTCGAGGAGTGTCTGAGGGCCATCACAGCGCGGAGGAGGATCTGCATTTCCGGGCAGAAGTCTGCCAAAACCACTTCATTTTCCTGAATTACAAGGCTTAAAAGGCCCAGACAGGCACAATAATCCTGTTCCGGTGTCTTTCCATTGAGAAAAGGAGATTGCACCCTCTCCTTAAACTCACTGTTAAATTGGCATAATACTCCAATTTTCAGTGAGCAACGGACACTCAGGTGAAAACCTGAGGTTTACAACCGAGGAGGAACACGTGAAGGATCCAGCTACAAGATAATCATTAACTTATCTTCTTTTTATTGCGTGTTTTCGTTTTTTTGCGAACTCTTCAAGAACATTCGTTTCTTTTTGCGCGTATTTTTGGATCGTTTCCTGACGAAGAATTCATATTCATTTTTGAAAGACTATCGAAGGAGCATAGAGACGAACTCTAACTTCTTATTGTTGAATTGTGAAAAAAAAAAAAAAAAAAAAGGTCTTTTGTAATTTTTATGTGTTTATGATGTATTTTTTTATGTTGTTATTGTTTTGTATTGACAAATTGTAATTTTTGTGGCGAGTATTGTTTTTTAAGTCTGCTGAGCATTTTTTAGTAATTTCGAGATATCTTACTCTGGTTTTCCAATTTTATACTTGGGCTGATATTTTTATTGTGTGTTTTCTTCTATTGACATAACTGAGTTTTATGATTTTTCATGTTTGATAAGTGAAATGTATTTTTAGTTTAGTTTTTACTGGTTAAAATTTTGTGGTTCATCAGGTGAGTATTAAATTGTTGGACAGCGCAAGATACATTTGATAAGTTTAGATACTGGAGTTCAGATTCAGACACATGACCTGGCAGTGGAACTAGGAGGTGCTGTTTAAAAAAGGGGACTGTTATAAAAATTGGGCTAATGTTTTAGTTTTTTAGTATACTAAATAGTTTTTTGGTTCCTCTATTAGAAGGCTTAATCATTTTATTTGTGAGGTCTGTATGTCTCAGACCTCAAAACGGGGACTGTTAAAGAAAAATGATTATTTTTTAGACTTTAATACAGTTAATCTTATGGCATGTGTAAACACTCTCACTTGAACATATTTCTTAATTTTGAACAAGGCTGTGTTAATGATTTAAAACTACTAATGGATAAGTATTTAGACCACCAGCCCATAGAATGAGTATCTCCTGGGGGGTGAATAACAGTTAAGCCTGCAGGAGAGATTTCTGCTTGGTTTACAGAAGGTCAAAAGTGAGGCCCCCCGCATTCCACAAGCTGTCTGTGAGAGCTTATCTTGTGTTTTATGACTTTAGGAATGCTAGATGCCAGGACAAGCTTTCCGCCTTTTCTTGTTAAAACAAAGAAGCAAATGACCCCAGATGTTTGCAGTAAATTAGGTGAAGCTCAGTGTCAGAGATGGCTCTGGTTGGAGGACCGAGGGCCAGCCCTTTTTGAATGGATTAGATACAAGAGGATAAAGCTTTCTAAATAGAAGTTACAGATCAGATTTTGCTCTTGCAAACTCTCCAAAGATGTCTTGTACGTCTTTGCTTTATTTCCTTCTCTCCATTCATGTCAGGTAATGGAATGTATGTCTCTGTTGTTCTGCAGTTTCTGGTGTAGGTTTGTGCATTGTCTTATTTCTAAGTGTATGCATTGTCTTATATTGGATTAAACTCTGTAATTCTGTGATGTCAACACGCCTTGCTGATTTTCATAGTGACCACACGCAGCTCGCCGAGTGGACCTGGGGAAGGGAAGAAAATGAAAAGCCAACCTTTTTCCAAAGTTAACTATGTTAGAATATTTTCTTCCTTTACAATTCCTAATGAAGCCATCTGTCTCCCCACTCTCCACAGCTAGCTTGCACAAAATATGTACGGTAAAAAAAAAAATGCTATTTACCCAGAATAATGTACTCAGATGCTGAAAATGAGTTGAATGGAAGTTAAAACTGTAGAAATGAACTTACTCAATAATCCTTGCTAAAAATAAAGGAAGTGCATATGGAAATAATACACAAAGTTGTTTTTTATGTGAACATAAATAATCAGATGGGGGTGTTTTGGGAGGGAAGAAGGCTCTCCATTTGACAGAAGGCACACAAAGTCAAAGTGGTGCTATAAATGGAAGTATAATCATAGCAAATATGGGTAAAATACAACCACTGTGGTTACCTTAGTGTCCTGGCTATTGAGAGCCTACTCCCGCGTATCTGTTCCAACAGAGGCATAAACTATACTGTGACCCTTTTCTTAATTTTTTTATTTTACCTTTATATGCAAGTCCTGGGGGAAAATTATTTATAATGCTGACTGCTTTTTGATAGTTACAAGGGATCTGATCTCTTTACTATTTAATGTTGTAGAACTTACTAATTTCTCTGGATAACATGATCTTTGAGGCAAAAATATATCATCTCATCTTTTTTTTCACCCTTTCAACATAGAGCTATTAGAAAGATTTCTCAAAAATAAATAAATAAAACACATTTTTTGTTTACAGTCACAGAGAGTGAAAGGCTTCAAAATAGTGTGATTATGCTGTAGATGCTTCTCTTACATCCATCCATCCATTATCCATGTGACTCAAAAGGTTCTTTGTGAAGAAAATGTGTTTTTTGATCTGGTCTGAAAAGATGGCAAAAGAAAGATTGGATTTCATATGTGGCTTTTAAGATTTTTGGGTACTCTGGTTGCTCTAAGTCAAAACAAGATCCTATAAATGATCAATTCCAGCTATTAGGCTATTAGGAACCATTCCTGTTAGAGATAATTATCAATTCCCTTGTCAAATATTGTGATGAAAAGATTAAATAACATTTTACTCAATATAAACCTGATTTTCAGTTGGGAATAATCTGGTTGGAGTGCAAACCTCGGTATGTGCAGTTGTGGATGGCTTTCATGAGAGAAATCCTTTTTGCTTTTAAAGACTAGGCTTCCAAGTTTCCTTTTGAAGAAGCTTAGAGTGAGAGCGTTTCAGGCTATCCTTAGCTATCTCTTTAAACCATCATAATTCCTTACCTGCAGTCTGTTTTGGCTCAAAGTTGTACATTCATTGTTCCCAAATCCATTAAGACACTGCTATTTACATTGCAGTGTCCATATAAACTGTAAAACTCCCTGCATAATTATAATAAAGCAATTTATATACATGAAACAAGTGGAGCAATATGGCAATTGCCATACTGATACACTTGTGAAAGTAAAATCTGTTGGGCTCTTTTTGGCATCAAGACAATTATTCTTATTGCCACATTGCCAGACAGGACACTGTAAAAAAAAAAAAAAAAGACTGTGGGATTTTGCCTTGTTTCTCCCACTTCATCCATCAGGGTCGCAGTGGGGCTGGTGCCTATCTCCTAGCCTGGGTGCCATTCCAAACTTAGTCCCGCCCAAAAGGTTTGAGGTCGGGAAGTTCGGTCTGGCATTGCTCCATAGTAGCGCGAGTATGATCGCCCACTCTCTGGCGATCCAATCAAATTGTCAGGGCGGGCTTTATACGATGATGGACAGATGATCAACAGTAACGTAATTAACCACGTGACCAAAGCGCGCTTCGGTGACAACAACAATGGCTGCCGCTGGAGAGTTGAGGTGAGTAGATTCTGCTATTAGGTCTGTTCTAGAAGATATTGACAGCAAATTAATTTTAAAAGAGGAACAGAGAAACACGATCAAGGCTCATCTTCTTATTCCAGGCGTGCAACTGCACGGTTTGATTTTTGTTGACAACAACTATGCGTCACTTAACATACGTCACGCACTCCTTTGCTCTTATTGGTTGTAGGTCTATCCAATTACTTTTCACTCCTTGTTGGTCACGTAACTCTGCCTTGCCGCACGGTTCTTGCGGGACCTTTGTTTTTCGTCACTACTGTCGGGTAGTGACAGTGGTAGGTGACAGTGGGTCACTGTTAAAACAAATCCCATGATGCTTTGCGAGGAGAGCTCACCTCGAGAAGCATTGTGGAATAAATCTGCTCATTTAGTAACCATAGATAATCACTACTTTTCAAGGTGCATTGTGGGACATTTCGAATCCACTACATTTTCATCCACTTGACGTTTTGACACTCATCTAAAATGGTGTAATAACTATATAGTGCCCTATAAAAAGGTTAGGGCAGACATTTTGACACAGTCCTAATCTACTACTAATTGCCTGATTATTTAACTCAGGTGTGTTGAAACAGAGACATCACAAGGTTACAAGGTTTAAAACTTTTGAACTATTTTCATGAATTTTGTCGAATGGAAATACATATGTTCTAACCCTAACCCTAAAAAAAACTGGGACTAAAAAAGAAAAAGGGTTACATGCATTATGTCCTTTTTTTCAGGCAGGGTTAGAGTAGTTTTCCAATTTCGAGTAGGGTTTGACTAAAATTGCGCACCGATGAGCAAAGATTATGTACTAATGCAAGAGATAGGAAAAAATGCAAATGTAAAAGTAAGAACCACTGAGTGAAAAATTCCCAAACCATGTATTTTGTCAATTTCACAGTAGGAAATTTGTTGACTGATGCATTCTGTTTTCCATTATTTCTCCACCTAAGTCATCTTTTTATTTGCCCCAGTTGACAGTATTGAGCAATGACTTTGCCATGCGATTTGCATCTACACCTTTGTGAAAAAGGAAAACAGAGAAGAGCTCCTCATAGCTCAGTAGGGGTGTCAAAAGTAACTATATATATAGACACTAACTACCATTTTTATGCTGATGACATGGTTTTTTACAGTTTTGGAAAAAACCCTAGTGTGTGTGTGTTTACTTTACAAATTGCTTTTAATTCGGTTCAGCACAGGCTTTTAAAACTAGATCTTTCTTTAAATTCAAATAAAACTAAAATGATGTTATTTTAAAAAACAAAGACAAAATTGCAAAATAGCTATCCTCTTATCACCTTGGATGGGTCAGAGATAGAAAGGGTTAAATCTTTTAAATATTTAGGAATTTTAATTGATGAAAGTCTAAATTTTAAACCTCATGTTGAACAATTGATTAAGAAATTCAGACTGAAAATTGGCTTCTTCTTTAGGAATAGGTTTTGTTTCTCTTTAAATTTGAAGAAGAGACTGGTAGCTGCAACGTTTTTACCCATTCTGGACTATGGTGACCCAATCTATATAAATGCCCTAGATCAAGTTCTAAAAATTTTAGACTCAGTTTACCATGCCTCCCTACGATTTATCTCAAATTGTAAGCCTCGCACACACCACTGTGAACTTTACATACGTGTGGGCTGGCCAGCATTAGAGACTCGTAGACTCACTCACTGGTATATGATGATTTATAAGGGTATTCTGCGTCTGCTCCCCTCATACCTCTGTGAGTACATTCAACCAAGAGTGGTTGAACTGTATTCTCTACGTTCTCAAGAGTCTTTGCTTCTGTCTGTCCCTAGTGTCCGCACTGAAGCTGGAAAGACAGCTTTTCAGTACTCTGCCCCCACAGCATGGAACAATCTTCAAAAAGACTGGAAGTTTAAGGATTTGATTCCAATCGGACATTTTAAACGATTGCTCAAAGGTTTGGAAATGAGATCTATGGTTTGTAACTGTTTTACGAATTTCTAATTATTGATAGATATAATTGTAAACTATAATGTAATTTGTAATGTAATCTTTTGCCGCTGTCTTGGCCAGGACTCCCTTGAAAAAGAGATTGTTAATCTCAATGGGACTTTTCCTGGTTAAATAAAGAAAAAAAAGAAAAAAGTGTTATCGTTTATTTCTCAAGTAGAAGTATAAATTCAACTGTGTAAAAACACAACAGTATTAACTTAAGCATTTTTAAAGTGAAAGTGTAAAAGCACCATTTTAAAAACTACTTAAAGTATAAATGTAAAATTAATGCAGAAAAAAATATTAAAGCTGGATGATTTAAACTTTATACTGGTTACTGCATTACCCTATTAATGGAAAATCTTTCTACAATTCTGGATAATAACTTCCTTATAGGCAGTTCCCCTAGTTTTATAACTAACAGGGTCAAATTTAATTTGCATAATCTTGAAAACTATTTTTTTTTTTGGTATGTTGCAAACAAAAAATAATCATCAAGATCTAATTTGTTAAGTCTGGATAAAGCAAAAATTTTTGATGTTTATTTTTTTATTTTATTTTTTAAATGTAGTATATGTACAGTACATAGAAAGTAGAGATGTTGCTAGTCGAACGGTTTAGCCGGTTACACCGGAAGCTGTGCCAAAGGTGCGAAAGTGGTGTCTTGGGGTTGGCAGCATCTTGGCTGTTGCTTGGCGGCAGGCTCTGACTGCAAACGATTTTCGGCCTTGGCATTTTTCCATCTACAGCGGCCCACTTATGGACCCCCTCCCAAAAAAAATAGAAGCACAGTCAAACGCGTGTCTCAAATGTGAAACACAATACGAATACACATTGTGGATTAACCACTGGGCAAATGCCTGGAATTGCAGATTACCAGTCCGAGCCTGCTTGGTGGTGTTTATATTCCTGTTGCCTTGGAGTATTTTGAGGAGATAAGGAAAGCGTTGGATTTCCTCTCTGAGAAACCTCACCCATTCAACTCCAGCAAAAGTCCATTCTGGACCTGGTTGAAGAGGTGAAGGCTTTATGACTGCTGAATGAGTAAAAGGACAAACGGATGGCAGCTTTGGGCCAAGTGGCTGACATGGAACATTACACCAGAAAGAATGATGTGATCATCACTGGACTGTGTGTAAAGCCCCGCTCTTACACCTGCGTGGTGGCAGGGCCCTGTCCAGCTGGTGAGACATCACCCGACAAGGAACAGGTGGCCTCTTGTCAAAGGGGATAAAGCTGGACTGTGATTCCGTTGAAGCAGAGACAAGGGAACAATGACAGACCGGTGATTATCATGAGGTTCAGTAACAAGGAACACAAAACTGCTTTGCTGAAACAGGGCAGGTTGCTAAAGGGATCAGACGTGTTCATTAACAAGCACCTGACCAGGAAGAACACCTGGAATATCATGAAGAAGGCCCAGTTCCTGAGGAACCAGAAGAAGATCCAGTCCAAGTGAACCATGAACTGTAAGGTCTTCATCAAGTTGAATGGAACACTGGAGAAGGCAAAGGTTTTGGCCATTCGGGACCTCACAGAGCTGGATAAATATGACTGAACTCTATGAGAAACATTTGGACTACACGTGATATCACCCGTGATGATGTGCATTTCAGTTAGTGGTGTGAAGGTCTGGAATTAACTCCAAAAGGATCAACTTTACATGCACAAGTGCACTCTCACAAACAATTACAGGTGCTTGGTTCCAGCTACTTAAGAGATTCACTTCCATACAGAAAGCCCATATTCTTATCTTCAGCTACTGTACCACAGTATACATGTCAGATTAAATAATACCACTAATACTTCAGCAATAGTATCAAGGTGCTACTTATTGTATCTTGTATACTATCTTTGTTGCACTGTTCTTTTTTTACATCTCTCCCTGCAGGTGATGAAGCGGACTGAAGACGTTTTATCCTTGTCACCCTTTTATCACCTCCTTCTTTCATCTTTTCTCCTTTTTCCTGTTTTTCCTTTCCTGTTTTACTTACATTGCGGAGTCCATATAATCTGTAATCCTCCCTGTATGAATTATAATAAAGCTATTTCTATGCATAAATCAAGCGGAACACTATGTTGATAGCCCTACTGCTCCACTTTTGAAAGCAAATTCTGTTGGGATCTTTTTCGGCATCTAGACAATTAATCTTGTTGTTACATTACCAGACAGGACACTGAAAAAAATATTTATTTTAGTGCAATTGGTGGAAGAGAGGGTATGAAAAATAAGTTTTACTTCTTCATACCCCTTTTCAGAAAATTTACATTAATCCATGTCCTTCTCTGGCTGTATATACCAACAGGTTTCTTGACAGTTTTTTTTTTTTTTGCTTAACTCATTATTTTTTAATTTTTGACATTTTTCACCCTTATATTTTTGAGCAAGCGATTACAAAACAATTTTTATCACAGTATAACTATACATTTCATGATGCTTTTAGTAAAAAACAAAAAGAACAAATAGATTTCTTCCCTTTTAAACTATTTACAAGCAGATCTGAATATTTTAAATAATTTATGTAAACAAAAAACAGCCTCAACTTTTACAATAAAATCAATCATTCATTGAAATAACTTTGATCCCGTGAGCATTGATATAGGCAAGAAGGACCTTGGCTCGCTTCTCAATAACATCAATCAGCTTGTCGATGCCCTCTCGACCACCCTGGCTTTCCCAATACACCTTGTCCAGAAACAGTGACTGGAGAAGTCTTTCCCTCAGCTTCCTCATCCTCACTACAGACACAGCCTGCTCCGGAAGCCTAGAAAGACAAAAGAAGATTCTTGATTAAGTTAGGTTACATTTATCCATGTTGAAGCAGTATAATTTGATCAGATCATGGGATGAGCATAATATGGAGATATGAGAAGCACACACAAACTGTTTGTCACATTATAACCACAATATATTTTCTTAGGATTTTATGTAATAGACCAACACAAAATAGCACACAATTATAGTATGGAAGGTGAAATGATAAATGGTTACCAAGGAGGGTTTCCTGACCATTGTAAATCACTCAACATTAGAGCTGTCAAGTTGAATAAAAAGTTAAAAATAAGATTATTGCCCTCAGCAGAATGCTCAAGTCACGAGAAGTATATGCATTGCTATTCTTTACTATTATCAGGAAGTCCACAAACTGTAGTTAAAAGCCTTCAGCTGACCCAAAATGCTGCAGCCAGAGTTCTGAAGAAAAATAAAAACTGAGATTATATATCTCCTATCCTAGCTTCTCTTCGTTGACTTCCTGTTAAATTCTGAATAGAATTTCAAATCCTCCTTCTTACATATAAAGCCTTAAATTGCCAAGCTGCATCTTATATCAGACATATAAGTAATCCCGATGTTCCTAACAGAGCACTTCACTCTCAATCTGCAGGTTTACTCCTGGTTCCTGAAATTTTTAATAGTAGACTGGGAGGCAGATCTTTTATTTTTCATGGAACTTTTAGTCCATTAGGTAGACATCTTGTCTAATTTTAAGGGTAGGCTTTAAAATTTACTTTTTGATAAAGCTTATAGTTAGTGGCTCAGGTTATCCTGAGCTAGCTCTATAGTTATGCTGCTTTAGGCTTAGACTGTTGGAGGACATAGGCACCCTTTTCCTCAATCTGCAGTATTTGTTTGTTCAACCTCTAACGTTATGTTCTCTCTGCTTTTTCCTTATAATAGTAGCTTCATCTGGTCTGTTCATGTTTGGCTGTGATGGTGTCTCAGCCAAACAGGAAAATATCAACTGTGCTGCTACCATTAACACCTTTGTTTATAGCTGTTGGAGCTTGGCCTGTTTTTCAGTTTAGTCCTATTTCTTTTAATGTGACTAACTGTATGTGCTCTCTCTCATCCTCTGACAAGGGCTGCGTCAGAGCTCGTCTGACTGGCTGTGTCTTTCTTGGAGGGGGGTGGGGGAGACTTTGAACCAATCAAACTGTATGATCTGGTTGAATTGTATCTGTAAAGTGCCTTGAGATAACATGTGTGGTGAATCTGCGCTTTATACATAAAATTTATTGGATATCTGATACCGGGAGGGTTTGGGTGGTGTTCTGGTGTGCACCACATCAACAATAAGGGCAAAAGAAATAAGAAACATGCAGACTCCCTTCCTTGATTTCACTTGAGATCTAAATAGTCAATGCAGAGAAATAATCAATCACAGCCTATATGGGCTTTGTTACTGTGTGCATTGATAACATACAAATTCCCTCTTTCACTTGCTACCCTAATGTGCAGCCTTTTTGGCATGTATTACGGGAAAAAATATAATAGACCAAAAGTTTTTTGAATAAATATCAAAGATAGCTACACCTCAGTGCACAACAGAACACTAGACAAGTATTCAAATAAAGCCCTCAAAAGCCTGCAACTGTCTGTCTGTCTGGAGAAGGCAAGCTAATAAAAGCAGCCTAGCAGGAAATAAGCTTGATTGGGTTTCTGCAGAAATCAGCCCACAGTTGCATCTGATGAAGCTGATGGCTGATGAAGAGGAGAGTAAAGCTGACTTCACACATACCACTACATGTGTCTATTACATCATCCAGCACAAAAAGCGGAGTGCCGAACCCATCCATGTATCAGCTCTTATTTTGAAAATTTACTAGATCTGCTTTACTCTCACTATTTCTGACTTCCTCTGTGGCTCATCTGGTTGTTAGATTTTGCTCGGTTATTGGTCAAAAATAGACTCAATGCGTTTATCTGATGGATGGTAGAGGGGATGTTTGTCATGCTGCAGTATAACAGAGTCAGTATGAATTACCACGCTGACTAGAAACGCTTATTTTTGTCATGGAACAGAGCAGGCATGGATGAAGGAGTCTGTGTGAAAAAGCAGACAGGGAGGCCAGAATCATAATACAAGTGGTTTAGGGTAAAAAGTCACATTTACAATTTTTCTCTTATTTCTAATCTCTCTGGTTTGAACAAACTTTACGAGTGCTCTGGACTTGGCCTAGGAGTCTTGCACAGTCAGCTGTTATCCAAACCTAGGTTTTCCAGTAAATGACTACATTTGTTGTTACTTAGAAGCAATTTTCTATTGGCTATATCAGGCTACAAGCTGCATCATTATATTTTATGAAACTCTGCCATAAGAAATTTTATTTTTATTCACAGATGACTATCAGTCACTACACCTGCAGCTCTCATGTCGGTAACCAGGGGAGATTAGTGTAATTTGTTATTTAAAAAAAAAAAAGAACAGTCAGTGTAATATATGTGAGATCAAACTACTGTTAAAATAACATCTGGAACAGAAAATAAAAAAGTTCAGCAGCATGGCAAGACTTGCAATCATTTCACTCCATGGTAGTTCCTTGACTTTATTATAAAATGTGGATTGTTTGGGTTTGAGTCTGTCTGAATTCGTCAAATTAGGAGTTTTGCCATGAACATTATTATGTTTATGCTGTACGAAAGAGATGTAGAGTTATGGAGATGTACAGTACAAGTTGTTAAAAGGACATTTTGCCAAATATTTGGTGGTCCTTGTCTATGGCGAACTCATATTGAGCATTTACATGATTGGGTGCACCTTTTGATTTTATTAGTAGTCTAGTTTTCATTGACTGTTTTCTGATTAAGAGGTTTTCAGAAAACAGTCCCAGTTACTTTAATCAGTAGTTATGCTCAGTGCAGTGGAATACTCATATGAGTTAAAGGGTTTTCTGTTTAAGTAAACCCAGTAGGTTGCATCAAGTCTGAAATATCTTACCATTGCTCCAAGGTTCCTGCAATAGCTCACCTAATTTAATTACACGAGGGCTGTTTATTGGGAGACAGGTGCAATGCTCCCCTGGAGATGTAGAGTTAGATATTCAACACATATTATAATTGATATTTTAAAGCTCTGAATAACTCAGCTATGGTTATTGCTTTTAAAATGTATAAGTATATCAATATAGTAGTAATCAAAAGTAGTACTATAAGGGAATAACAAGAAAGAAACAGTCAAAGCTCTCAGGATCACTCTCTTCAAGCCCTACTCATTAAAGGCATCTCACAAATAAGGAGAGAACTGATCCTTGGGAAGCTAATAAAGTAAGAAAGAGTGGCAGGTTCTGTTGTCTCAAGCTAAACCTAACATTTAATAAAGGTTTCTCTGTTGCTGTTTTCCATCCGACACTATAGAAAACTGATTTTTAGTAGCCTTGTTTCTAGGTTTTTGTTTGGACAGTCAACGGTCAAATCCGATAACATTATATTGGATATGCTTTCATGATATTCTTTGTGAAAATTTTATTTGGGAATCCTACCTTAGAATACAATATTGTAAAGAGTGTGAATCAACTTTCTAATAATCTGCATGTTTTTCCGATTCACTTATAATTTCAAAAGCTGTTCTGTGAATGTGTTACTCTTGGACAGACTGGGATACGCTTTGATCAAATTGGAGTGTCCAATGACTATTAATTGATCCTGTAGTTAAAAAATTTTTTTGGATTACCTCCAATATTAAATTAGTAAGCCTTTCAAAGGTGTCATCACCCAAAAATTGAAAAGTTAAAACAATCTGCACTCTCTCCTCTTCTACATACTAAAATTTTAAAGGGCTATGTTGGAAAGCGTGTTTGTGTCAGAATGACAGCGTGGTACTGGATGGCACAGGGGATGATGCATGGGGGTTAAAGGAAGCAGTCTGGACTCGGCTTATGCTCATTTCCAAGAGCTGCAAAAGTGATCGCCCCCCCCGCAGACACTCAATAGCCCATTTCATGACCTACTTATGTGCTGTTCTAGCATGAGCTTCACTTTATGTTGATATGCCATGCTACATCTCCATGTACATGTTTCATACTTCTCTCTAGAGATGTCTTACAGCTGCTATAAGTGCTCAACTTTCTCCCCTGGTGTGCTGTATGATTTTTATAGGTGTATTTTTCTCTCTTACTTTTTTCAGAACTTCCTTAAGACTTTTAGGGATGCTCATTCCACTCCACTGCCATCTGTGGTTTATACATATGCAACCTGAGCTCATTGTCTCAACAAAAAATATCACTATCTGCCACAAATAACAATTAAGATCCTAGATTCTTGATTATGTAGATTTATTACACAGACAGACATTTTAAGGCCTCTGTTTGATAATTGTTACGATTTTCCACATAAAAATAATGAATACATGTCATTTAATTTTCTAAAGCGTCAAAATGTAACATTTCGAATACAGAAATGTGGGCTTAATGAAATATATGTTTAATATCTGCTTAAAGGTTGTCAGTAGCCTTCATTGAAATGCATATAATTTACTGAGATGTTACTGTATACATTTAATTCAATCAAATTAATGACTTGATTTTTTTAATTTACTAAAAAATTCTTAGTCATAACTAAGGATTTTACATATAAAATCCCTCTTATTCTTTTTTTTTATTTATGAGTGATAATTTTTAGCAGAAGAAAAATATTAAAGAAAAGTGGTAAAAGCAAGTCAGGCTAATGTTAGCTCCCTACCAGAAATAACATAAATGCTGGAAGAGGACCAAAATCACATTTTGTGGAGAGGGCACTCGTATGGGGGTTTCTGGTTTTAACAAGAGCGGGAAAAAAAAAAAAAAACTTTCACTGTTGGTTGTTCTACAGGTATTTACTGAAGCCCAACCTGAAAGCATATTTTATATGACAAAACAAGGATCTGACAAATCTTCAATAAAGGCTGCATTTGTTGAGTGTTTAAAACACTTGTTGCTTTCTCTAGATTATCCTACCTGAAGCACAGATCTCCCCCCTTCTGACTAAAGGTTGGATTATTGCCCCATTTACATTACCCTTTTGAAACTGTACTAATAGCGGTCCGTGAACAGTAACTGAGATAACTGTTGAGTGTAAATGGCACGCAAACAGAACCGGACCGTGCAAGACACAACTGAACTGCGTTAAACTGGTACTAGTTCAAGAGTAGGGCTTGGCGCAGTTCAGTTCAGGCTCGGTTCTCAGATAATAAAGAGTGCATGAGCAGACTGCATCATGTCCTTAACTCTGTAATCATAAAATTTCAGACATTCATAAAAATCCTAGCTGTTTCCAACATCTGTAAGCCCTAATTAGACTATTGTTTGTCGTATCCACTTCCCAAAAGCCGACTCTTTCAAGTAAATTTACCAAGCGCAGCCTTTTTCACCTGACTCTCTGCAAGCAATGAAATATCAATATTATAACCAAACATAACTTCCTGAATGTTACAGGTGCCGCCATTTTGATTTGCTTGATTCCCTCCTTCAATCCTACAGAGCAGAAAAAAGCTGTTTGCAGCTTTTCAAAGCCTCTTTGTGGTTTTTCCCAATCTGTAGATTGTGGTGGTTTTTAATAACTTGAATCACAAGATGTTTTTAGATGTGGAGTCATTGGTAGGAGCTGTTGCATACTTGCAATGTTTTGCTTCACCAATCTGTCTGAATAGCTAAACGTTTTCCAGGGTACATGGTGTGGAATGGATGCCAGAGAGACATGGAAGCTAAAAATTATGTAATTTCCTACTTCCGTAGGAAAAACATGTTGCACAGGAATTGATTTGAGGGTTAAAGAAAAGGGGTCCAAAATGCAAATGTCAATTTTTTTTTGTTTGCTTGTAAAATTTTTAAAATGAAACTGCCACTTCATTATTTATCTTCACTATGTGTTAGTCTATCGAACAAAGGTTTTGTAGAACACTGTCATACATATTGTTACATCCTAGCCTTGAAAATGTAATACAGTAATGGTGGAAAACAATGAAAACATATTACAGGAATTGATAAAGCTGAACCAACTTACTCCTTAATTCCCTCCAGCAGCCTAAAGTCCAGGTTGTCCTCATTGCGGTCAAAGTACCCCTTGTTGTCCGTGAAGACTAGATGCCTGAGATCATGTTCTCTGTGGAAAATGTTTCTCAGTTGTAAGTTCTCCTGGTTCTTACATGCAGCAGGGTGTCCAGCACACGCATCTTCCTGCCGGGGCCTGAATCCGCAGCAGCTTGGATCCAGACGGTTGTGAATCTAATGAGACAAATTAAATGTTCTCTGAAAACATAACAAAACATAAGAGCTGATGTTGGGATTTATTTCCTTACTCTATTTAAATCCAACACAATGACTGTATTACAGATTTAATCAGGTGTTAAAGGTTTGGCAATAAAATATAAGGGTTTAAAAACCCTTCTTCTTAACTGATCAGTTTGTCTCTTTGGCTCCAGTTAGCATTTTAGATGTTATCAAAGAAATCAAATCAGAACACCACATCGTAATGTAACATCATTGCATGAGGATTGACTTAAGCTTAAAAAGGCATCACCTCCTGTTGCATAACACCTGCTGCCTCCAAAGGGAATTGTGACCATAAATGCGATTAAAGTTCTAGTTAATTCTTTGCACTAAATTAAAAAACATGAAGCAACAAAGCCTTCAAAAAGCGACACTAAAAAAGGAGACACAATCCACTTAAATGCCCTTACTCGATCCTGTAGAAGACATTTGGAGGCTACTGTAACTGTAGATGACAGATACCTCAATAGTCTCATAAATTTAGATTATCATCACAGGGACTTAGAAGAGGTTATAGTAAAGTAAAAAAATGTAATAGTGCTGCTTTAAAACAGAAAACAATGATTTATGCAAAAGCACCACATACAGATAAAGCTATAAGATGTAAAATATTATATTTCTCCTCAGTTTACTTACAGTAGGTGTAATCTCTTTAAATAAGAGGGGGGTCTGAAATTGTGTTATTTTATAGAAACCTCTTACACAAGATATAAAATGTTTTGCCAAATTACAGAATTTACAATCGCATTTAAATGTTTACAACATCTGCCAGAGGAAAGTCCTGAAGAATAAAATGTACAAATCATTTATGAAGCAATTTGACACATAAATGTTAACAGAGCTGAAATGAAGCTTACCTGTAGCAAAAAGTCAAACAGAGCTAATTTGCTCCATTCGCTGTAATGAATCGATGAGCACCCAGAATCAGACTTTGGGATACCATTTCTATGCCAGCACCTCTGTGTTAGGAAGTTCTGGTACTCTCTCCATGTTATCCTCACACTAGCTGAGCCTGCAGCAGGGTCTTTAGGGTACAACGATGCATCCCATAGCACCACCTGGTAGACCTGGCTATCTGAAGTGACAGAGGAACAGGGATTAACTTGTTACATTAGAGCATGTTAAATCTAAAAACCCTCATGAACCAGAGGTATCCTTTCAGTTTCAATTAAATTGACTAGAATCCCTAGAAAACACATTTGTGATCCCTATAATTTAGCAGATAAAGGCAGGAAGAAGAAAGAAAAACAATATGGTCCCCAAGATAAGAGTTATGTGTAAGAATAATTCTCTAAGGTTTGGTTAAAAAAAAGCATGTATTATGTATTAAAAATGGTTTATAGCTATTTAATCTCATACAAGGTCAAAAGGTGAATGAGCAAAGGCAGCAGTGTTTATCTGAACTCAATACCCAGAAGTGTAAAAATTTTGTTGCCTGGTTCAACTTAACATACTCATAAATTTTTAATACAGATAACAAAATATGAAAGCAGAAGTAGGCATGAGTCAAAGAGCAGGACTGTTGTAATACAAGGTAAGGCAACAAAGAGACTTGCTTCCAATTACCATATAATCTTAACATCTGTGTATAAAAAAGATTCAAACGTTGCAAATGCTCTGAAGTATCAAAAAAACCGGTTCAGAGCCTAGAAAGATATTCAGAGGGTCTGTGAACATTTTAACATTGTTTTTATGATTACAACAAACATGTATGTATTTATCAAAAATAGCCACCCAAGGCAGTGAATATTTCTGGCGGAAGGAGGGGAAATAAAATAACAAGATCTTCTTTTTATAGATAGATAGATAGATAGATAGATAGATAGATAGATAGATAGATAGATAGATAGATAGATAGACAGACAGACAGACAGACAGACAGACAGACAGACAGACAGACAGACAGACAGACAGACAGACAGACAGACAGAAAATTTCAAATGTCAGCCTCCAAACTTTATATTTTATGGAGTCTACTCAGATCTCCTTTAAGTACATGTTCGCTACTTTGTGACAAATTAAAAACAGTACTTTAACTGCTTTCTTTCAACATTTAAGTCCTTTTAAATGGGCCTGTTTCTCTTTAAATGCATGGTTAATTGTTCTTTTTCAACAGTTTCTCTTTTCTGTCAGCTGAAGTGGTCACCTGCAATTTGGTGGGTTTGCATTTTGGAAATATTCTTTCTGTTCGTAGGTGATGGATTCCACCTTTTTCCTGACTTCTCTGTGCTTCCTTGGTCATCCTCTGTTTGCTCTTTATTGTTCGTTTTGAACCAAGTAGCCTACTGCAAACTTCAGAATGAATTAAGGGGAACTCTGTAAACTAATCTGATCATCTCTGAAGGTAGTTTTCCCTGCATTACAAATATATTTTATTTGTAGGTTTTACTTTAACAGCTTAATAAATGTAGCAGGTTGTAATGTAACAGCATTTGAAGTCCCAACACTTTAGAGCAGCTACATAAAACCCCAACATAATGTAATAATAACATGTAAATAATATTGTGATCATTCTTTTTAATAAACAGTAGAAACATGTCATGTTGATGTCACGCCTTGCATTGACATACCGTGCAAAGAGCCAAACTTTCTGCTTACTGCAGGTAGTGTCCTATTTAGTCCGAGCACCCTATCCAAATGGAAAGCAAATACCTCCGTGTTATCCACGGAGCTGTGGATAATTCCGCACTGGCCCCTACATGCATTAGTCCTTTTCAGCTGTTTAGGGGACACCAGAGGGCCTCTTCTCGCTGACTCAAACATCAGAAGGGGTTTCACGGCCGTACGATCGAGTTCTTTCATTTGCAAAACTTTAGCGTCTGCAAGGAAGCGCATGCTCTCAATGTCCTCTGCGCTGAACCATGGCGGTGCTTTTTGGCTGTAAATTCTGATATTACTATCAGGACGAGAGGCTGTTCCATCGTTAGAAGATTTTGCAGAAAAGCCTTCTTTCCAGAATGTCTGAAGTGCAGCGCTTCCGTTTATTTGGCCTGCGTTTGGTTCCAAGCCGGGTCGTTTGCGCTGCGTAATAGACGCATAGATCGCTTTTCTTCTCATTTTGGTCCTCAGCTTTGATTTGACCGCACCTCCAATATGAGTTGGTTTAAGACGCTTGGAATTTAAAGTTATGTAAACCACATTATATCGGGTTGGGACACCCAAACTAGCTGAGATCCGCAGATCTAAACTGTAAGAGTGATGCTCTCCACGGGTTTGCAGCTTCTCTTCCTCCTTACTTCGTCTGCGGTTGGGTTGGTCTAAATAACCAACTTTTAGAAACAACAAAAATAAGCTGATTAAACACAGAAAAATCCACATTTTTTTGACAGAAGAGCCCCTCCCAAAGGGGTGGGTCAGTTTTAAAAAATAGAAACACAGCCAGTATATGCGAAAGTTCCCCATTGTGAGTCATCTCATTGTTACAGATGATTTTTTTATTTTTTTTTAACAAGTTCAAACTGGGGAGGAGCACAATTTAAATACTCAGTTTGGAGGAGAGGCTTTTTGACTGTTCATTTAAACAAATACATATGTAAAATATATAACTTTATTTCGCTTTTTGGTCTTGTATTGAAATATCTTAATTGCGGTCAGAACATTATTTATATATTTGAGGGTGAGTAATAGTGATATTAATTTTATAGTGGAGGATTATGGATCTATTGAGGCACTTCCTCAAGATAAATTGTGTTTTATGAAAACATTGCTTTAATGTAAACTGCTCAAAGTAAATGTATTAGATAGGCTACATATTTCTAATGATGTCTATTTAAAAAATTATAATTTAGACGGAAGGCTAAAAATCACGCGTTTTAGGCGACATCTGCTGTTTCAAATCCCTGTTCTGACATCTCAGAGCCTTTCCAGGAAACTGACTCAGACCATCAGCTGAACAGGATAAAATGGAAAAATGTTTATTTAAAAGGAGAATTTAAAAAAAAAAAAATTTATTTATTATTATTAAGCACGCAGGAAGGCAACAAATCAGGCAATTTCCTGTTTTATATCAAAACTCTAATAAATCCTCAGACAAAAGTATCTATCGTATAAGCGATTCAATCTTGCAATATATATATATATATATATATATATATATATATATATATATATATATAAATATATATATATATATATATATATATATATATATATATATATATATATATATATATATATATATATATTATTATAAAGCCAATCTTAGGTCATATATAATTTATATGACCTAAGATAAGTTTTAAAAAGTAATTAAATATTGATCAGATGTCAGTTGAAATAAATGGCATGCTAATTAGATAAACATAAATTAAAGTGAGTCATGCTTTATGGGCCTGCCCGGATCCTCTGCTGCTTTATTTAAGGGGCCAGGTTCTCTGATTGGGTAATTGGCAGCACCTGAACCACGCGTGGCCTCTTGTGGAGTTTTAAGGTTGGGGAAAAATTGTGTCGTGAGGAAAACAAACATTCCTTGTTTTATGATGCCTCTGGTAAAAGGCTCACCTCTGCTTCTGTTTGTTGCGTCGTTATTGATGGCGAGCTGCCTCAGCATTGAAGGTGGGTTAAGGAGCTTTAAATTGCTCTGTGATAAATGTGAAGCTCAGTGAGCCTTGTGGGCTTTTTCTATTTATTTCACACACGCACACTTGTAATTGTATGACCTGACTTTTGTCCACATTCTTTAGGTTGTGATGAAACTTCAGGAAACTGCTCCCAGGAAACTGGTTTCTTCTTTGGTAACTCCACAAATGTCACTAATTTTGCTTATGGAATAACTGCAAACATGGCTGCTGTGGTGCTGTATGGAAGCACCTTTGTTCCAGTCAAACGAATAGAGACAGGGGATGGTGAGCAGAAGGATACTATATGAACTCCCCCCACCCCTTACATTATGCCAAAAATGTTTCTAAAACCTGTTTTAATTTGCAGGCATGTTCTATCATTTTGTGAGCTGTGCATCTATATGGGTTGTATCTCTTCTCGGAGACCTCTTTATGCGAACACCGAAATTTCATCCTCTTGCGATGTTTGGAGGTGTTCTCTGGTCTACAGGTATTTTCTTTTGAAAGCACAATTTTGAGCAAATCAAATCTCCATTTTTCTCTGCTCTTGTGGTGCAGAAAATGGACTGAGGCATCAAACAAATGTCCTGTTTACTGCAATCTATCTAATAATGGTGTACTGTGAGGAAAAATGGCCAGCTTTGAGTTCACTCAGTTTCCCACTAAATCACTGCAGGATTCATAATTTGTGCAATAACATGTGTATGGAAAACATTAAGCTTCTTTAGGCATGCTGTTTGAAGAGCTAAAGCTTTTTTTTTTTTTTTTTTTTTGTCTGGAAAGTGTTTTGTAAGACATTCTTTGATATGTATTTGTCGCCCACTGTATAAGCATGTGTAGATTTAATGTTTCCCTTTAGGTCAGAGTAGTTATTTGATTCAGAGCCACTTAATGTTTCATTAGCACCATCACTGGAGTGCTTGCGGTGATGTTAGTTAAGTTATCTTGTAGCAGTACTTGATTTCATTTGTCTTTCACAGGAAGTGTAGCAGCTGTCACCATTGTTAAAGCAATTGGCCTTGGTCTTGGAATTTTAATATGGGGATCAGCTAGTCTGTTGATGGGCTGGGCCAGTTCAAGGTGAGTGGAGTGAATGCATGAACTGCTGGAAGGATAATCTTCTGCTTTTTGAATCAGGACTTTAAAATACTGCAACTGCTTAACAGATTTGGGTGGTTTGGGATTGATGCTCAGGATGTTTCCAGACCACTTCTGAATTACTGTGGTGCTGCTTTGTGTCTGCTTAGGCAAGTTAAACATTAGGCAGTCTTTGAAAGTTTTGCTTTTTTGTTTTTAATCTGTTGTCATTGTAAGGTGTTTGTTTTTTGTGTGATCCTTCCGTTTAGTGGTCTGGTTTTTTTCTTTGTGAGAAGTGATGTAGAACTTCATCCAGAGTCAGAAACCGTCCCTTTACTAATTGACAGGGTAGGTATTTTTTTTCTTTTTTTTTTTTTTTTTTTTTTTTTTGTGAAACCGCTTTTCAAAACCACTTTACTTATTCATTTCTTTTTTTCCTCCAGAGATCCATTTCTGGCAGTTTTGTACAACAATCTTCTGCATACTGGATCGACAGAGTTGGACCAAAGGCGAGGCGAATCATGTGAGCTCAACACTGCTCCTTAATTAGTTCATGGGTACCTTGTGTTTGATTTAAAACAAATTTGTCAGTCCCTTATGTGCTTAAAATGTGACTTCTGAGATGTCACCATGATTATCAATACTGCAAAACATCTTTACAAACTCTAGTAAATCTCTAAAACTTAAAGTATTCCTCTAAAATTTTTGTAGACTTGAAGTCAAACTCTACCCCTACTGTTAATGCATGTCTAATTAGAAAAGTGGTTATCAAAATTGATTAGACTTGGAAGTGAAACTGACGTACTAATTAAGCAATGCAACAGAGCAAACATTTTTCAAGTTATGGTACCTATATGGTATTGTTGGTAAATGTTTCGTATTTACTTTCCTAAATTGTGACTAGGCATAGCTCCCTTTCAACTGCTGCTCTGTTTCTAGGCTTTGTGGAAAAATGTTAAAATTAACATACAAATTGAGCAATGTCTCTAAGGAGATTAAAAAAGCATCTTTCATTAAGTTCTTCACTCTATCTTGTATCCCTTTCATCAGTGGTTGCCTGCTTGCTGTTATGACTGGTTTGCTGTTTGGCTCTTCATTTGTACCTGTTCTCTACATAAAGAACCATTCTGTGTGCCCGGACAGCATTTTCTATGGAGCCACTGTCAATGGTAGGCTATCAGTCTCTCAGGCTTTTCATTTAGAACTTAATACTTGATGTACCAATTCATTCAAAATGTAAAATGGTTTTAGTTGTAATTTCTGCAATCAAGAATTGCATCCATTCTAACGGGGGCCATCATCTTGCAGACCTGGATTATGTTCATGCACAGACCTCTGGTGTTTTCCTTGCAAGTGCGGTGTACTTTACCATTTACTGTGCAGTGATGAAAAACAAGCCCAGGGTTTACCCCAGAGCCATCCTACCAGGTAGTGCATTTAAGAAATTCTCAGTATGACTATGTTTGAAGTGTGGGGGTGGGTGAGTTGTGGTGTGGGTTTTGGGTATAGAGTCTGCTGCAATTAAATGACGGTGTCAAGATTTGGGCTCTTGCTTCCCACCAGCCTATCTATTTCTGAGGATGGAAGTATGGGCCCTTAAGGCCAGTAAATCTAATAATGGCTCCAGTTTAACCCCAAGGCAGAGTTGGCTGTTCTACAAATGTCATGCAACAGCTTCCTGTTATTGGCATCTGGTCATGCAAGGGTTTGGTATTGCATAGAGATCTGACTAATTTACTAAGCTAGTTTTATGAAGATGTATGTGCATGTGATATTTATACACTTTTTGCCTTTTTATAAAAAGTCGGTCAGGGTTTTTTTTTTTTTTTTTTTTTTTTCTCCCCTCCCAAATTTTCTCTCCTGTGCTTCAGGGTTTCTCTCTGGGTTGATGTGGACGGTTGGTACGTACTGCTGGTTCCTGGCTAACCGCTACTTGACAGCTGTTGTCACCTTTCCAATTGTTACTGCAGTAAGTACATTGTCCTGTGAAATGTTTAAACTACAAAGTACAGTTAGAATACACTTTGCCATTAAACATTTCTGGTTTGGGGATAATTTAAAAGTTAAGCTTGAATCAGATGGTTGACCTCAGAGCCAAATTTTTTATTTTTTTTAAATGTCATCCAAACCAACAAACGGTTTGCCTCCTTTGGCAGCTGTCTTGCAGCTTCAACCTAAAGAGATCTTTATGTGCTTTAATCTTAAGAGGCCTGGCTTCCTTGGCTATAATGCAATGGGGACCAAGAGAGCTCAGAGCACACCTTCCTGTACATTTTAGTACTATAGTAAAATATACAGATGTTAAAAATGGAACTAACATTTGGGTATTTTCTCTAAATGACATTGTATGCATTTAAGGGATAGAGGTGGGTACAGTGATTGCTATTTCAACTTACTATTGGGTGTGGCAGCTGCAAGGTTAACTGTTTTTTTTTTTTGCTTTTTCTAAAGGGCTATGGTCTTGTTGCAGCACTATGGGGGTCCTTGGTTTTCAGAGAGATTAAGGTAAGGTTTTAAACACTTGAAGAAATTGATTTGATTAATTTACACATGATAGTTTGGTCATGACAAAATTCCTTTTCTGCAGGGTTTGGTTAATGGCATAATCTTCTTCTTTGCATCTTGTGTTGTGCTGGCTGGCTCTATGCTGACTGCCATTTCAAAGCTCTGAAAGTAAAGCAATCTCCTGTTAATGAAGTCTGACATTTCCTTAGATTAGAATTTGTATTTTAAAATAAAAGACCTCCTCAACTTTTAATTAAAAGAAGCTAAATTTAGCTTACTAAGTAATTAAAAATAGACATTTGTAATATTGATTTTAGTCACCTGTTAATCCACTAGTAAAACACAGAATAGACTGTTAACCCATTAAAGGGCTGTTGTACTATAATAATGCACATCTATTTAAATTATGGTGGAGGTTTTTGCATAAGTTCTTGAATTCTCATTTTGTAATGTCTATTAAAATTTAAATGAATTGTACAATTGATGTGCCTGTCTTTTTGTCACTGTTAGTTTACAGCAGGGTTCTCCAACCCTGGTCAACAGCTGCTGTCCTACAGATGTTTTCATTCCTGCTCAAACACAGCTATTTGAAATCACTGCTAAACTTTATTGCATGCTTAAGTAGTTATTCAAAGGCCTGTTAATTAGACAGTCATTTGAATCACCTGTTTGAGTGGGGATGCTTCTAAAATGCACAGAACAGATCTGCCAACATGAGGTTGGAAACCCCTACTTTACAGTAATGTGTTCAGTCGCTTCGTGTGTGATTTGTTTACTGGTTTAGCCACCTTGTAAATTAACTTCGTACAAGAACATGGATAGCGATGCCTTTTTAATACTGTTGAGGACAAAAATTAACTCACTGGCTTTGAATTTGGTGTGACATGAGGCAAGTCTATCTTTTCATTTTAAAGTATTTTCTAAGTGTGAGGGAAAATATCACATTGGTCATAATTACTTTATAAAACATGGTCATCACCATTCTTATTTTTAATATATAAAATGGTTCAACATGGTATCTGTATTTACATTAATGTATACAGACATTTGGGCAATATCCAAGCAGGTTTGAGAATAGTGTTTGAAGATGCTGGTTGACCACTGTGTACTTAACAGGGATGCCGCCAGGATTTTTTTTATATATATGCAGCCACTGAGAATTCATTTTTCATGTATGCATGTAATGAAAAAGCGGTAGTAGCACCCTAGTGGCATAGAGCTTGGAAGCCTTAGGACGTTGAGTCCGAAACCCACTGCCACTCTGGCTCTGAGCAAGACCCTTAACCCCAATTGCTCCTGGGCAGTTCACTGCTCCCCAAGGGGATGGTTTAAATGCAGAGATAATTTCTGCAATGTAAGATTAATAAAATTAAAGGCAATGTATTTTTAGTCAGCCTGCTTATGAGATTATCAAGATTTATAGCTAATTCAATCTAAATATAAAAATCTAACTGAAGTATCGACAGTGATTTCTAATACAGGCTGCTGGAGGCTACCCATTGTTTTCCTTCAACTGTCCAGGATCCAGTACAAAAAACTGCAGGCTATTTCATTTTGTAGTGATCATTATGTAGAAGTGTTATGATTTTTGTACATAGAGGTTTTAAGAAGTGGTAAGAGGACAAAATCCCACAGACTCTAGTGATGCAAACTGGCCTGTCCCTGGACACAGTGGTTCACACCCTCTTCACTTGGGCATGGATGGGGTGGGTATTGAAGACATGGGACTTCTGCTGGATCTGGCTCACTTTTTTTTTTTTTTTTTTTTTTTTTTTTTTTGCCAGCCTAGTGGTTGGGTCATTGCATTTGGAATCTTGAGGTTCTGAATTTAAACCCCATTCCCGCAGACTTCCACTCTGTCTCTGAGCAAAACCCTCAACCCCACGCTGCTCCCCGATTGCTGCAAAATGGCAGCCCATTGCTCCCCCAAGTGAATGGGTTGAGTTAATTTCTCCGATGCAAGATCAATAAAGTTCAGTTATTCTAACAAACTAAAATGCCCCTATGGGAACTTGGACTATAGTTCCTTGAACTAAGGAAAGTCATGTCAGGGGTATCCAAAAGCAAGGTTTCCCAACCTACATGTACCCTTATTGGTCCGTGAGTGCATTGCATAGGGTACGTGAAAATATTTTATATCTTGGGCAGTAACTTAAAATAGGCCTCTGATTTGTGTGAGGACCCAATTGACAAATTAAACAAGCTTTGACATGCATCCAAACCAAGCAGGGGAACAGACTGGAAGTAGAGAACAGTCTGATATCAGCTGTATTTTACACTGATCTTTCAGAGCTCATCAAAGCAGCTCAGGTGTCTTGATGAAAACAAAGGAAAACTAATTTAGTCAGACTGACTCTATTTGTTCTGTAGTCCCTAATTCATTCATCACATTAAATATGATAATACAGGAGATCCCGGGAGTTAGGAGGAGCTCCCAGTTTGATAAGTACAGGTTAATATTAGGATTTCATTTTGTATTTTGATTCCTTACTAGATTACAGGAAATGTATTTGTTTTTATTTGAGATGAAAAGCATAAAATTATAAAAAGTTAAAAGATTTAAGTATAATTTGAGTTATCGTGCATTCTCCTTTTGGACAACAATCAATACTTTTGACTGAGAGGGGTATCTGTGTTGAGACAAAATGCCCAAATGGGTGCACAAGTCAAAGTTGGGAATCGCTGTCCTAAAGAATGCAAGACCTTTAATGCCGTCAGGACAAAAACATTTGTCTGTCTCTGAAAATGTTTAACATTCTGATTAGCAAAAATGAGACTTGGCGTATCTGGCAGCAAGAAGAAGGGAATCTGTAACCACCTGCAGAATGACTGTTCTGCTCTGCTCTTCAGCAAGTCTTAACGACTAGTTAATCAAACGGGTGAAGAAAAAGATGTTGCTTTACCATTAAGGAAGGTATTTTAATAAAAAGATTCATGGTAAAATAATTCCACGGCACAGCTATACTGCAGCGGTATATTAAAACGGTGCCAAACTTGTATTAGCTATTTTGAAATTCATTTCGGGTTATACAAGGAACAGATCACCCTGGTTGTCAGATACACTATATTGCCAAAAGTATTTGCTCACCCATCCAAATTATTGGAATCAGGTGTTCCAATCACTTCCATGGCCACAGGTGTATAAATTCAAGCACCTAGGCATGCAGACTGTTTTTACAAACATTTGTGAAAGAATGGGTCGCTCTCAGGAGCTCAGTGAATTCCAGCGTGGAACTGTGATAGGATGCCACCTGTGCAACAAATCCAGTCGTGAAATTTCCTCGCTCCTAAATATTCCACAGTCAACTGTCAGCTGTATTATAAGAAAATGGAAGTGTTTGGGAACGACAGCAACTCAGCCACGAAGTGGTAGGCCACGTAAACTGACGGAGCGGGGGTCAGCGGATGCTGACGCGCATAGTGCGAAGAGGTCGCCAACTTTCTGCAGAGTCAATCACTACAGACCTCCAAACTTCATGTGGCCTTCAGATTAGCTCAAGAACAGTGCGCAGAGAGCTTCATGGAATGGGTTTCCATGGTCGAGCAGCTGCATCCAAGCCATACATCACCAAGTGCAATGCAAAGCGTCGGATGCGGTGGTGTAAAGCACGCCGCCACTGGACTCTAGAGCAGTGGAGACGCGTTCTCTGGAGTGACGAATCGCGCTTCTCCATCTGGCAATCTGATGGACGGGTCTGGGTTTGGCGGTTGCCAGGAGAACGGTACTTGTCTGACTGCATTGTGCCAAGTGTAAAGTTTGGTGGAGGGGGGATTATGGTGTGGGGTTGTTTTTCAGGAGCTGGGCTTGGCCCCTTAGTTCCAGTGAAAGGAACTCTGAATGCTTCAGCATCCCAAGACATTTTGGACAATTCCATGCTCCCAACTTTGTGGGAACAGTTTGGAGCTGGCCCCTTCCTCTTCCAACATGACTGTGCACCAGTGCACAAAGCAAGGTCCATAAAGACATGGATGACAGAGTCTGGTGTGGATGAACTTGACTGGCCTGCACAGAGTCCTGACCTCAACCCGATAGAACACCTTTGGGATGAATTAGAGCGGAGACTGAGAGCCAGGCCTTCTCGTCCAACATCAGTGTGCGACCTCACAAATGCGCTTCTGGAAGAATGGTCAAAAATTCCCATAAACACACTCCTAAACCTTGTGGACAGCCTTCCCAGAAGAGTTGAAGCTGTTCTAGCTGCAAAGGGTGGACCGACGTCATATTGAACCCTATGGATTAGGAACGGGATGTCACTTAAGCTCATATGTGAGTCAAGGCAGGTGAGCAAATACTTTTGGCAATATAGTGTATGTGTAAAGTCCATAGGCTTATGAAAAGTTGAAGCGGGATTCCTTAAAATGGTAGCAGTAGACTGTTTTTTTTGGCCTTTTTAAAGCATTAAAGTAAAGCAGTTAGGAGTGTTTAGGCACATCAGATTCGACAAAAGTTAAGTTCAATAAAAGATCGTAAATAATCCTCATAAACCTGATGCAGTCCATAAGGCTACAAATTCCCACACTTATTCTATGGTGCTTTTTAATGAGCACATCAACCAATATGACATACTGCAAAATCTTTTATTGCATGTGTGTGCTGCATAGCTCCAGACCTTGCCTGCCAAATTAATGTATTACCATTAGAGGAGTTTCAAGCAGCAAGTTGCCAATCTTTATTCTGAAATTTCTATTTTCTGTTCAAAATGTTACATAAATAGTAGCTAGATCTCACATAGGGCTCAATAACTGTTCTGTATTTTGACAAAATGACAAACTCAAAGTCAGTGTCCACTGTATACAGACATGCCAGCTGCAGATGTAGTGACCAGTAGTTCTGTCATAGGGAATAAAAATGTAATTTGTCATTGCAGAGTTGCATAATATACAGGTAAAAGCCAGTAAATTAGAATATTTTGAAAAACTTGATTTATTTCAGAAATTGCATTCAAAAGGTGTAACTTGTACATTATATTTATTCATTGCACTCAGACTGATGCATTCAAATGTTTATTTCATTTAATTTTGATGATTTGAAGTGGCAACAAATGAAAATCCAAAATTCCGTGTGTCACAAAATTAGAATATTAAGACTAATACAAAAAAGGGATTTTTTTAGAAATGTTGGCCAACTGAAAAGTATGAAAATGAAAAATATGAGCATGTACGATACTCAATACTTGGTTGGCGTTTCAACTCTTCTGCGTTTTTGGGTCTGGCATTCTGCATCTTCCTTTTCACAATACCCCACAGATTTTCTATGGGGCTAAGGTCAGGGGAGTTGGCTGGCCAATTTAGAACAGAAATACCATGGTCCGTAAACCAGGCACGGGTAGATTTTGCGCTGTGTGCAGGCGCCAAGTAGCCTGGGTGCCATTCCGAGCTTAGTCCCGCCCACAAAGTTTGAGGTCGGGGAAGTTCGGTCTGGCTCTGCTCCATAGTAGCGCGAGTATTATCGCCCACTGTTAGGCGATCCAATCAAATTGTCAAGGCGGGCTTTATACGATGATGGACAGATGACCAACAGTAACGTAATCAACCACGTGACCAATGCGCGCTTGGGTGACAACAATAATGGCTGCCGCTGGAGAGTTTAGGTGAGTAGATTCTGCTATTAGGTCTGGACAGCAAATTAATTTTAAAAGAGGAACAGAGAAACGCGATCAAGGCTCATCTTATTCTAGGCGTGCAACTGCACGCTTTGATTTTTGTGGACAACAACTATGCCTCGCTTAACATACGTCACGCACTCCATTGCTCTTATTGGTTGTAGGTCTATCCAATTGAGTGCAGAGGCATTTTTTTTCCTGGTTCGTTCGAAACACGCCCCATAATCACAGCTCTATGGAGCAGTATCAGACTCATATTCTGACTAGAATTGAGTCGGACTACGTCAGGCTAGGCGCCAAGTCCTGTTGGAACCTGAAATCTCCATATAGCAGGTCAGCAGCAGGAAGCATGAAGTGCTCTAAAACTTGCTGGTAGACGGCTGCGTTGACCCTGGATCTCAAGAAACAGAGTGGACCGACACCAGCAGATGACATGGCACCCCAAACCATCACTGATGGTGGAAACTTTACACTAAACTTCAGGCAACGTGGATCCTGTGCCTCTCCCCCTTCTTCCTCCAGACTCTGGGACCTCGATTTCCAAAGGAAATGCAAAATTTGCTTTCGTCAGAAAACATGACTTTGGACCACTCAGCAGCAGTCCAGCTCTTTTTTTCCTTAGCCCAGGTGAGACGCTTTTCGCGCTGTTTCTTGGTCAACAGTGGCTTGACACGAGGTATGCGGCAGTTGAAACCCATGTCTTTCAAGCGTCTCTTGGTGGTGGATCGTGAAGCACCGACTCTAGCAGCTGTCCACTCCTTGTGAATCTCCCCCACATTTTTCAATGTTTTTTTTTTTTTCACAATCTTGACTAGGGTGCGGCGATCCCTATCGCTTGTACACTTTTTCTGACCACAGTTTATCCTTCCCTTTGCCTCTCTATTAATGTGTTTGGACACAGAGCTCTGAGAACAGCCAGCCTCTTCAGCAATAACCTTTTGTGTCTTTCCCTCCTTGTGCAATGTGTCGATGGTCGCCTTTTGGACAGCTGTCAAGTCTAAAGTCTTCCCCATGTTTGTGTACGCTTCAGAACTGGACTGAGAGACCATTTAAAGCCCTTTGCAGGTGTTTTAAGTTAATCAGCTGATTAATTTGTGGCACCAGGTGTCTTCAAAATTTAACCCTTACACAATATTCTAATTTTGTGATGCACAGAATTTTGGATTTTCATTTGTTGCCACTTCAAATCATCAAAATTAAATAAAAAATAAACATTTGAATGCATCAGTCTGAGTGCAATGAATAAATATAATGTACAAGTTATACCTTTTGAACGCAATTACTGAAATAAATCAAGTTTTTCAAAATATTCTAATTTACTGGCTTTTACCTGTATAATGACAAATGTCATTTAGATAAAAACGAGGCTTGGATAACAGCTGAATGAGTAAGACTCCTATGTAAAATCTGGAACACTGGAAATGGAAAAAAAATGGTGAATGCAACATTGTCTCCTAAATCACTTGTATGAATCACTTAGAAACACATTTTTTTCATATGAATGGTTATTGCATGAGACCAGTTGTTTGATTAAAATTTTAGAAATTTCAATCATCAAGGATTTGTTCTGAGGTGAGGATGGTAAGTGGTACAGCGCCACCTTCTTATTCCATTTATTATTGCATGCTTCTTCAAAAGCATCAGTACCAAGAACCGCAAACAACCCACAGCTTGATGCTACTACCACAATGTTTGACATTTGCAGAGGTCATCTTTCATTTACTAAACAATGCAAGTAATTCAAGCTTGCTTCTTTTGATTTAGATGAATAAAAATGGCAAACTTCTGATTTCTTAAGCTTGTCCAGCTAGCATGAGATTTCAGACCTTGCAGCACTCCTTATAAATAGCAATAAGTTGATGTTATTCTATATTTGAGCTTGTATTTTTGTGTAAACTAAGTTAGCAGGAAAAAACTTGAACACTAAGTGGAGATATTACTATATCACATCAGCAATATTAAATGCAAATCAAAGCATGAAGATAGCAATAAAGAGAATGAAACGAAAGCACACGATCAACTTTTTAACCAACTGCAACTCCATCAACATTCACTGCCCTGTTCTACCTTGACTCACTTCAGCTCTGTTCCTCAGTGTTCCAGTGCACCAACAGTGTCAAGGCCCCAAGGGGAGGACATCTTCTCATTCTCATAAATCTGGTCATGCAATCATCATCAACGATGCTAAGCTATATATTTTCTGCCAGGTCTGAGCACCAAAATATTTATATTCATGTCAATATAATCAAATTGCCTCATTGTCTTCTTGTGAGAGGTTTGGAAAAAAAAGGTGTGACAATAGCAGTATACTGATAATTTTACTAATACCTCTTTAGTCTCTAACTACATCATGGAATCTGTGGAATATGGTTTTCCACACTTGAAGGTAGATTTGGATCATTTGGGGACTTTATTATTATACCTAGTACATTTCTATGATAATAAATCTTAGATCACCACACTTCCTCTCTTTTTTTTTTTTTTTTTTTTTTTTACTAAAGCGTCATCGTTCTTTTGACTGGTTGTTCTAATTTAAGACAAAGGCTCTGTCCAAATGTCACTTTAACCACTATATAGGGCACAATGTAGTGGTTTCACCATATTAAATGAGTGTCTGAATGCAAATGATTGAAAAAATAGTGGACTTGAAATTTCCCACAATGCACCTTGAAAAGTAGTCATCATCCATGGTCACTAGGCGAGCAGATATATGCCGGAATTATGGGATTTGCTGTCACAGCAGCCCGCTGTAGTAGCAGCAGCGACTAATATAGATGGCGCAGGCATCATGCGGTGAAGGCGGAGTTACATGACGAACAGGGAGTGAAAAGTAGTGATTATCTGTCCAAACGGTCAGTTAACTGAGTTCACTATAAAGTCCACTACAGTTTATATTCACTCTATCTAGTGATTGAGGGATCTAAGGGTTAGGGCAGACGCAAAGTAAACCATTGTGAATTCAACATCAAAACGGAATCCAAGGTGATAAAGGCCATTAAATGTTAACATTTAAGCAAGTCCAAATCAAGTGGTAAACAAATTAATTGGTCATGCACTGCTTATTTTTTGTATGCATCAGGTTCTCTTTAGTTCAGAAGTACCCCTTTAGTTTTCAACTAACAACTGACTTTACATACTGGATACAAATGCACCCTCCAGAGCATTTGCACATAAAAATATCATTAGTTCCCTCAGTGTGCAGTGGTATGGGTCACACAAGGGGCCAAAGCTTTCCATCTTCCCAGTCAACATGTCTGCTGTGATTACACCAGTCTTGGTCTATGCTTTAATCAGCACCTCAGGGAGGATAAAATGTTATATAAAAAAATAACTGTATGGTAAACATGGTCATTTTCCCTCATATTTGTTCTTTTATCACAACAGTATACACCCCAAGGGATTTTTATCTGCATCTTTTAAAAGCATATCTGCTCCAGTACAGCTGAATCACATGTCTGAATTACTTCCAAATCCTGCTAATGGGCATGTTGTGATGCATCTAAAAACGACAGGGCACTAACAATCAAGGATTTAAGTTGATCACCCTGCAATATTTCTAATGTTTTAGATATACAACAGTTAATTTTACTTACATGGCCAACCTGTTTTTCCTTTGTAATAAAGAGCAGAAATTATTTTAAATGGACTTGCAGCTGTACCTGCTTTTAGGGGGGTGTCTGTAAAAAATTGTCTCCATCCAAGGGTTCATTGATATGATTCTGGCCCTATCTTCTTTTTGTCATTTACTCTACATTTTAATTTCCCAGATAATTTCCACTCCAATCCACCACTGATGTCCTGCAGAGATTTTTTAACCAAGGACACAGCTGAAACTAGGTCTCTTGCGTGGTCCCAAGATACTGCCTAAGGGTAGAGGGGTTATATTGAAATGCATCTGAATACTCAGGACACATATCTCATAATGTATTGCTTAGATGTTTAACAGAAAACTACAGAAATTTATCAAAATAACAGCTCATATTATGTGCCATATACAGCAGTTATTCAATGATAAAATTTGAATTTTCCTGTCTGCATTGTTGAGCTTACTAAGTTTTTATGTGGAATTTAAAAATACAGGAAATAATGTTTCTGTGTATGTGGGTGGGTGAGTGTGTGGCCAATTTTTTGGTATCCTGTGGGGCAAATTGCCTAGAAGTGTTACACATTTTGGGGGCATAGGTACAGTATTTTTTGCGATCAAACATTTGTCCCCATGATCACATGTTCTCTTCTTGAGATGGGGATTAGGTATAGGACTAAAGGGTAAATTGTGTTCAGGCAAGGTTTAGGCTTATGTGTTGATAATGATTAGGGTTAGAGTAAGGGTCAGGGTTAGGCAATGCTGAAATCAATGCAATATGAGGGAAGATTAGAGCATATGAATCAATCTAGAGTCCGACAAGGATAGTTTGCAACTATATAGGTTTGCCTTGGTGTTCTTCTTTTCCCTACAATGTGGGGCAGTGTTTTGTAAAATATCCTACATTGTGGAGACTTACATATATAATGTGGGGACATTCAACTGGTCCCCATATGGTAAGGTTATCTTGTTTGATTCGGGGTTAGGTTTAGGAGTGGGATGTGAATTCAGTTTCAGTTATTGTTAGGTATATGTTTGTAGTGGTTAGGGTAAGAGTTAGGCCATATAAAATTAATGGAAGTCAATGAAATGACACCATTAATCATGGAAACAAATCTGTGTGGGTGTTTGGCAGGGAGAGGTACATTGCATTTTTTGTTATCACTAACAATGTAATATTAAATGAGCAATTGTGTTAAGGCAGATTTTTAAATAAGATCAAAACTATATCTTTTGAAACCCAAAGGAGTATGTGCTGGAAAAACACTATCAAAATTCACATTTGACACACAAAGTTCAGACTAGAAATTTATGAATTATTTCCTTTGTATATTATTTTGATATATTTTAGGTATGTTAGCATTTAGAAAAAAAAAAAAGATTTGTTTTCTGATCATTTTTGTGATTGATTCTCATTTTCGTAGCTATAGTTTTTAATGACTAATGAATGATAAAATGTTTTTAATTATTTCAGTGAATAATTTAAGTGATCTGTAGAGACAGATCTATGGGGTGTTGCACCAGAGAAACTTAAAGTGAGTGAATAAATGCTGGGTTATATTATACCATTGTTTGCTTTTTTTCATATAAGTTGAAAACAATCAACAAAAACAGTCATCACCGTGTTCCCCACTCACGCGTTTCCCACTACTGTCCAGACCGGTGATTTTCACGAGCCAAGTGAAAAATTCTTCGCTTCTCATTTGAAATGCAGTGTTTACACCCTTGACACTATCATCAAATAGGAGGAGCTTAAGGAGCATGAAGCTGACACCCCACTGACGTAAAAACAAAAACTCAGGGATTAGAGGATGAAGGAAGGAGACTGAATGGTCTTTGCTTCTTTAGTCGAGGTTTGTGCATTTAAAATGGTCATTTGTTAAATATGAAAAAAATAAATAATTTTAAAAAATCATTGGTGCTACATTTGAGATTAAAGATATTTTTTGGGTCACCTAGAGGTCAATTATCCCCTCATTAAGCTCAGAATTCAATCAAAATGATCTAGCCTACTTTTTCCAGTGCTACTTCATTTGTGCAGGTAAAACTGTAATTTTTGCTGATTTGGTTTTTTAAGAAACAATAATTTAAAATTATGATGACGTCCCCATCCCAGCAGACGTTAGTGCTGCTCTAGTTTCCCAATATAAAGGTATTGAATAACATATGTTATTCTTGTGCTGGTACTGAGTATAACAGTGGGCATGCTTACCTTATTTAGTGGCTGAAATGATTGTTTGATATTTAATATATCACCAGCCTCCTAGAACTTTGCTTTGAACCTCCCGTTACCCCTGGCAACCCCATGTCATTTCCTGTTAAGGCCTCGCTGTCGCCATTTCACAATAAAAGCACAGGTGAAATTTAAAATCACGGACTGCTGCTAAATTTTTCTCTATGAACAACTTATGATTCATCTGACCGTCATCCAGAGCTGTGTCTCGATGACGATGATTCGGCAGGTCCTGGTAAATCTACCCCTGTAGAAATCACTGATGCTGGGCTGTGGTCAGTGACAGACCGGAGTATATGGTGGAAATAAGGGAGGAAGACGACCAGTGCATCTAGGACGTCTTTATACCATTCCTCATCTCTACCTTTGTTAATATTGTTTATCTCTGTAATCCATTTTAAGTGAAAAAAGCTTTGCCTAGAACCAGTCCCTGATTAGTTGCCGTATTGGGATTTCACAGAAAGGTTCAGCTCATTTCAACTTCAGCAATCACCACTCTGCTCTTTCCATGCGGTGCTTCTGTTTGACAAAAACTAATTTCTATCTAGTAGCACAAGGTAATAGCCTGATGTAGTCCTACTCAATTCTAGTCAGAATATGAGTCTGATACTGCTCCATAGAGCTGTGATTATGGGACGTGTTTCGAATGAACCAGGGAAATTAAATGCCTCTGCACTCAATTGGATAGACCTACAACCAATAAGAGCAACGGAGTGCATGACGTATGTTAAGCGATGCATAGTTGTTGTCAACAAAAATCAAAGAATAAGAAGATGAGCCTTGATCGCGTTTCTCTGTTCCTCTTTTAAAATTAATTTGCTGTCGATATCTTCTAGAACAGACCTAATAGCAGAATCTACTCACCTCAACTCTCCGGCGGCAGCCATTGTTGTTGTCACCCAAGCGCGCTTTGGTCACGTGGTTGATTACGTTACTGTTGATCATCTGTCCATCATCGTTTAAAGCCCACCCTGACAATTTGATTGGATCGCCAGAGGGTGGGCGATCATACTTGCGCTACTATGGAGCAGAGCCAGACCGAACTTCCCGACCTCAAACCTTGTGGGCGGGACTAAGTTCGGAATGGCACCCAGGCTAACAAAGTAAGGGCAGAGCAGTTAAAACTCTCACCCTGTGGAGTTCTTTGCTGGCTGCTTTACCACCCTTCACTTGGTTTGTATGTGAATTCTATGTGAATCAGTGGTTTACTTGATGTGCTGGATCTGGGAACTACAAGTAATCTGTCTAGGACAGGGGTAGGCAATGTCGGTCCAACACACCTGAACCATGAAGCCAATTTACCTCCTTGTACTTTTTAGCAAAGGCCTGGCCATTGACCATATGTTTCAGGTGTGTTGAAGAAGGAATGCATATAAACGCAGCAGGAAAGTGGCACTCAATGACCAATGTTGCCTTCCCCTGCCTAGGGTGTATCCCTTGTCTGGCTTTGACACATGTTTGTGTGAACAGTTATTATAGCCTTTGGACATTTTAGGTCTAAATTTACCCCCTGTTGAACTATGTTCGTTAATAGTCCAAAATATTACATTATCTTTAGTTTTTAAAAAAGTACTATCCTTTTTAATTATTAATAAAGCCTCCTCAAATCTAAGGGTTCAGTTCTAATTTAACCACCTTCAGATCTCTCTACCACAATGGTTTCTATCAGTCTGAACATTTCTGCATCCTCTGTTGTTCAGCTAAGATGTAAGATGTCTCTGTTCTTACCTTCAGATTTCACAATAGCCACAATAGCTCAAAGGCAAATGTCAGTCAGTGACCGCTGGTCATGACTTCATAGCCTGAGGCTAAAAGCCCTAAAGCTTTCTTTGGATAAGATGGCAGAAACAGAGCAGTGTTAGAACAGTGTCTTTCTGCTGCTCATTGATTCAAAACCCATACAATGCTCACTCTACACAACATACATACAGGCATGAATGCACTTTAAAATTAGTTTTGATATATGCGGGGGGATCATTTTTCTTTGGAAACACCTAACTCGGTCAAATTTCCCGTCCTCTAACTGTTGATTAAAAATCAAGAATTTGGAGGCCACAAATAAACATGTCAAATACTTGGTCACATGCACATGTACAGGTGATAGGCTGATACTTTGGCTGGCAAATATTTTTGGCCAATATTATGTTTTTTTTTACTTGTATTGGTATTGGCTTATACCTGCACCTGTTTGTAAATTCAGGAGTGTATTAATCACCCATGCCTTTACATCAAGTAAGGCACATGCATTGCCACTCCTTCTATTTGCTATCCATTATTAATGTTTGGTTGGATTTGTTAATGAATTAATATTGTCATTTAAATTGAGACTTGTGTGATTGAGGAACAGAAGAACTTGTTGGCACCTCGCAGCGGCCAGGAACAGCTCTCAACAACTCCACAAAATATGCCGTTCAGAACGCTACAAACCAGACATCGAACCCGGATCTACGACTGCCAATGCCTGCTGGAGCTACAGTCACAAAATGCTATAGCCATTAAAAAAGCTGCTGAGTGCTGCGGGCAGATGTAAATAAAGAAACAGCGGGCTCACTTACCAGGCCAGGCTTAAAGAAGAGATGTATGACAGAGAGGAAGCAAGGCTGTAGAATGGGCTAAAGGTGAAACTAAGGAGGATTCCCCACAGACCACCACTACCATCAGTCCTGCTCTCCAACGTCCATTCTTTGGATAAAAAAATGGATCATTTCAAATGCAAACTCTCTTAAAAAAAGGAGATAAGCTCCTGCTGCAGCATCATTCTAACTGAATCTTGGCTGCTTCCAGCAATACCTGACAATGCTATAAGCCTGGAGGGGCTAACGATATACCGCACCGATAGAAGCAAAGAACTCAGCTGTAAGACTCTGGGTGGTGGCTTTTTACACCACTTTTTATCACCGTAAAAATGATAGATCGATAGCCAGCTTCTGCTCTCCAGACATCGAGCTTCTGACTGTTAACTGCAGACCTTTTTATTGGCCCAGAACGTTCAGTATGGTTAGCATCACTGGTATTTATGTGCCCCCCTTCGCTAACACCAAAGAGGCAGTTTTTTCATCATTGCTGGGGATTTTAACCAGGCCAACCTGAAGACTGTGTTACCTTATTTTACCAACATGTGGACTTTGTAACTCGGGGTGAAAACACTTTATACCTGGTTTACTCTAATAATCAAAGATGCATTTGTAGCAGCTCCCTACCCCCACCTTGGGTCATGAGATCACTCTATTTCATCCTAATTCTTGCATACAAGCCCCAGCTAATCTGGGCTAAACCTACAGTCAAAGAGGTCTGAGGGTGGTCTGGGGGTGCCATGGAGAAACCCCAAGACTGTTTTGAAGGCTCTGTCTGGAATATCTTTAAGACTGCAGCAACCTATGATAACATATTAAATATAGATGAGTATGCCATGACTGTGTCAGCCTACATCAATAAATGCATTCAGGACATCAACATCACAAAGAACATCACCACCCAAGCAAAACAACGACCCTGGATGAATTGGGAGGTTCAAAATCTCTAAAAGCACGGAACTCAGCTTTCAAGTCTGGCGATAAAAAGGCACTGCGTGTCCCGAGCCCGTAACATCATAATTGACCCCTCACACCCCCACCATGGACTGTTCTCACTGTTACCCTCTAGGAAGAGGCTTTGATGGATACAATGCAGGTCCAGCAAATACCAAAACAGCTTCTTCCCCACTGCCATTAGACTCTTCAATGTCTAATAAAACAGAAAAAAGTGTTGGAAAAACTGTGAATCATATCTCAGTCTTATGTTTAAGTTTGATCACCGCGTTTACATTTTCTCACTGCTGCCCTTTAAGAAATAGAAATGTCTTGAGAGCTGTGCTGAACTAAATTTTGTTTTGTATACACCCTGTGAGTCAGAGATGGCAAAAGTACTCACTTTCCCTACTTGAGTAAAAGTACAGATACTTGTGTTAAAAAATACTCTGGTAAAAGTGGAAGTACTGATTAAACTTCTTTACTCAACTAAAAGTAACAAAGTACAGGCTTGTAAATTTACTTAAAGTATAAAAGTAAAAGTAGAAACCACTTTTTTCATGCCATTGCCTACATTTTAAATGGATGTCTGCCAATAGGACTAGATCTCCGTTGTGTTCATTTTCAATCCTCTCATCGTCCATACTACTGTGCTAACGCCACCGCCACCAAGCTGCAATGATTTGCAGCGAATGAATACCGCCAAATCTGTCGATTCATCTTGTAGTGGTGCGTCAAATGCAACGTAGATTCCCATCCAATTAGATTGAATTTGGTATTGATGACGTGAAAAATAAAAACGGTAACTCCATTGAAATGATTCAAAACTAAAGTAACGAGCCAATTTTTTAAAATGTGAGGAGTAGAAAGTACAGATATTTGTGTAAAAATGTAAGAAGTAGAAGTAAAAAGTCACCATAAAAATAAGTAGTAAAGTAAAGTAAAAATATCAGAAAAATCTACTTGAGTACAGTAACGAAGTATTTGTACTTCGTTACTTCCCATCTCTGCTGTGGGTACAAAATGACAATAAAGTTTGTCTAATTCTAGGTCTATTTTTTTATCTAATTTTAATCCTTTAATTAATTGAAGAGAAAGCAATCAGCCCTCAAAAATAGCAATACATATTGGGGATTGGTTAAACTCATGTCAAAAAAATATGTATAGGTATCAGCCTTAAAAAAAACCTGTGTCTGTGTGCCACTAACAGTGAAACAGTGAAACAGCTGCACAGCACGATACCGAATTGGACCAATGAACTCTTTCTTCCATATTTATGTAGAATCTTGAAATTTACCTTCTGTGATACCATTTGGCTTATACTATATTTAGAAATAAATGCTTACATAAAAAAATATATAACTGCCTCAATACATTTTACTGAAATTATTCAGTTGTCTTAGCTTGGCAAAGCTGAAAGTTCAAATGGAAATACATATTAGCTCTGAAAAGATAACCTAATGAGCGATTACCATATTGTTATCGATTGGATTACAACTTCCCTGGGAGGTATCATGTTAAGACTTCACACAGCCCAACATGCAGGACCTTTTAAATCACCAGATTTTAAAGATCCTGCAGGTCCTTTTTCTAGAACATACATTACAAACTACTCCAGAATCAGTGCTTCTCTGTTTTTTTCCGTGAATGCCCTAATGAAACCACCACTCAGTCATGGCCAACAGACACCCACACTGCACCTGGGTCTGGTGGAAGTTCCTTACTGTTAAAAAGCTGTTTTTCCTCTTGACTGCTGCTACATTCATTTTCAATATGAGGCATTGTTGTTAAGTCAACAACGCAATGCAAATGACTGTCTACTATTACTACGTCCACATTCAGTGTAATTGAGCTATCACTCAATCACTCCATGCAATCCCTTAGTGCTATGTTGATTAATGATGTTGATTTGTATCATAGTGAACTGATAAGATGTTCTAGATATTTCTCTTTTAGCTGTAGTCTGGCCTGTGTCAGTTTCATTGAAGTTGCATATATTAATGGCTTATATGTTTGTATTTCTTTTTCCCTAAGTTCACATCACATAGGCAGTTACATAATTTGAATTGGCATTATTCAAGTTTCTGAACTTTGTTATTTACTTTGTATTGGGTATTTTGTATACTAGTCAGACTCATGAATAAGGATTGATTTGATGTTTGTTGCATTAATAATAAAATTTATATCAACTGGAAGGTCAATATTTAATTACTTTTTTAAAACTTATCTTAGGTCATATAATTTATATATATATATATATATATATATATATATATATATATATATATATATATATATATATATATATATATATATATATATATATATATATATACATACATAAATACAATCCAGAATGTAACTGCAGGGTGTAAGATGCTGGCAGGGAAAACTTACATTGAGCACCTTAACCAAGTGGCTGGAATAATATACAGTAACATCTGTGTAGAGTATGGGCTGGAAACCCCAAGATCAAAGTGGGAAACACCTCCAAAGACGGTAGAGAATGATCAAGCCAAGATCCTGTGGGACTTCCAGATGCAGACGGATTGAATGGTAATGGCAATCCAACCGGACATGATGGTGGTGGACAATAAGTTGAGGAAAGCCATTATGGTTAACATAGCAATACCAAGTGACTGCAACATCAGGAAAAAACAACATGAAAAACTAGAGAAATACCAGGGGCTCAGAGAAGAGATGGAGAAAACCTGGAAGGTCAAGGCATCAGTGGTATTTACCAGAAGAGTATGAATTATTAATTAACTAGAACAGAGAGTTACAGTTAATCAATAGGTTATTTCTTAGTGAGGGTAAAACCAACTGATGATTCATAGTTAAATGGTTATAAACTATTTGCTTTCTCACCAGGGTAGGGGCAGGGGTTTGGTTGCGTTGTCTGACTCACTTCGGCTGGTTCTGTTCCGTTGGAACACAGTCCGTTTATGAAACAGGTACAGTAGCTCTCAAAGAGATTTGAGTTATTCTGATTAGACACAGAATGAATCTTTGCTAGGCTTAATTTTGTCCCTCACAGCAGCCTTAGAACAGGCATCCCCTTAAGGTCACGAGTAACCTGTAGTGGTGGCTCAGACAAGTGGCAGCACAGCTCCAAACAGTAGCCGAATCACTGGGTCAAGGTCAGATGGGTTCAGAGTTACTGGTAGCAGCTCAGAACCGGTGTGGCATGGGTTGGTGGCTTCTAGCGACTCCTTGGAGAACATCATTTGGGTCCTGCTGTCCCATGGGTAGACCAGAACTGGAGAGTTTCTCATCTGCTTCAGCTGAAGGGTTAACACTCTTGTTTGAAGCACAGGATAAAGTAGACAGAAAGTTCAGGTCCTTGTGAATCATAGGTAGGCTGCATCTGATCCTGTCATGTTGATTGACATGAAGAGGACTAGGTAATTTACAAGCTACAGATAAAGACAACAGAAGTCCCATTAATGCTAAACTCCAATCTGCCCTAAGCCATGATGCCAAATAAACTACAATCAATCAAAAAACAAAAAGCATTTACTTGAAAATATTGCATCCATATAAAATGTTTAAAAGTTTATTCTTGTTTTCAGTCATATATTGTTACATTCTTCTGCTGCCGGGCATTTACTGCAATTCACATGAAAACATCTCTTTATAAGGGTAAGGCCAGTTTATATTTATAGCACATTTTAGCAACTAGATGATTGTAAGTAATACACACAAATAGAACACAAGAAAAGAAAAATATAAAGAAAAGATTGATGTGGAAGAATAAAGCCAGGTAAAGAAAATGTGACGATTTGGTTGTCTTTTGTTCTGAAGGAGAAGTTTTAAAAAACTAATACTGTTTTTGTATTTTAGGTTGCTGCTACTCTACAACTGACCTAGTTGAATTACATGGACCTGGTCTGTCATAGAACATGTTAGGGGAGTGAGTTAAAGATTTCATACACTTGGTCAACACGTCATAGCCTCATTTTCCCTTCACATGATTAAGCATTTCATGTTTGTCTGCCACAATTCTTTTCCCTCAGATCTCACTCGCTCCCAGCAGACACATCTTTTCATCCATGAGTCTGGGCAATAATGCACTGCATCTGTTGACACAAATTTTACACAAATGCAAAATTGGTCACAACTTTTATAATGGCCTTATTCTAAGAACATCATGAAACCACCTCATGCTAAAACTTTGTGGTTATCAAGTCCAGGTCCATCCAGGTTCACCCTTAGCCAATCGTTGGCCACTACCGTGGCCACCCCTTACCAGGTGATCCGCATGTGAACATAATTTACAAGCAGTTCCTCTTTGAACCAGAGGACAGCAGCAGTGATATTCTCCGGGCAGAAACACTAATTTGTTAAAATTGTCCCCCTGTAGGCGATTACACATCGGAACTTACCTTCCTGGGAGCAAACTACTTGGTTCGATTACTCTTAACTAAAACTTGGTAAAACTATATAAAATGACTTAAAACAGCAGTAAACATCAGCAGAGTTTATTCTAGTTCTGATCGTTACAGGACAGAGAAATTGGTTGGAGTCGGCACAGCTGTGGGTTCAAGTCATCAGCACGCAATGGCATCTGGAAAATGACCCCCAAACAAGGTCATCTCCTGCTTCTTATACCTTATGATTCTATGTGTTGCATCAGGTGGATGCTTAGCTGTTCCTGTCAGAAACTGACATGACATCCATGTCCTGACCTTTGACCTTGCCTCTACACCTCAGGATTACAAATAGCTCTTCTTTATCCGTTTTGGCTCCAGGATGTATAATAAAAATGTGCAACAAATAGCAGACTTTATACTTTTCCTCAGAAATGTTAATATATGGTAATCAAAAACGGATGTTGTGGAAATGCAACTTGGTGTGTGGCCAGCACAATAATGCAAAGTGTTCCAACATAAAGATCAATCCAGGTCTATAATACTATATTATAAAAATGTTCTACAGGTTTACATTTCTTATCACTTCACAAAGTCATCTAAAGTGACTGTAGTAGTTAATTTCATGCCATCTTGTAGAATTCCCCCCTGCAGGTGTGGGAAATAAACATGTTTATGATGGTCTGTTGACTTGCCTTGACTTGATGGCACATCCGCCCATTTGTGCTTTTTCACACCGACAAAGTTTGACACATTTATTCTTTTGCTGTTTGACATTTTGGACATTTTAGTTCAAGGATCATTATCTGAATTTTCTCTGAGCTGTAAGCAAAAATGTGCAGCTTGAATAAAGACATTATTAAAAAATAGGTTAAAATGTTAATATAACTAGCAGATTAATATTATAGCAGGTTATTCTAATTATTGTTGTGGTTTGATTATTTTCCTAAATAACTCATACACTTAAACTGTTTTAAGCAGTCCAGGTCACCCATCTTCTACCTATTGTCAGTCTCAGTCACTGGGGGCTGGTGTCTATCTTCAGCAATTTTTTTGGCAAAAGGCGGAGTTCACCCTGGGCAAGTTGATAGTCTATTGCAGGGCAAGACAGAGGCCAACACTTACAAGAGCAATTTAAAGACACTTATCAATATAATGCTCATGTTTTTTTGTACAGTGGAGGAAACCCCATAGAGAACCCACATGCACAGGACAGCAGGCAGACTCCATGCAGAAAGACTCCAGGCAAGGATTTTAACCAAGGTTAAACAAGGATGCAGGGCAACAAACCGTTCCTTAAGATAGAAAGTTGGAGTAAAAAAACCAGCTCTTATCAGCTTGCTTGTTTTAGATGTCTGTTTTTTACATTTACCCGAGTATTGTGTGAAGCTCGCTAAAGTTTCTCTCCCTAAGAGTTATTTTCTTTTTTTTTCTGGTCGTGTTTCAGAGCGAGCTAAAGTGGCAAACCTTCCCAACACCCAGTGATCTGAGCTAAATGAGCTAATTTAGGTTTGGTTATTGTCTGGTACTATAAACCTTTTCCATACACCTTTTCCACTTAAATTAACATTAGCATTTGGTTTTAGACCTCAGTATGCTCAGAAAGCTTCACTGTATGTCCTCAAAAAAAGAGGATGTCAGAGCAACTAAGACAATAATGAAAATATTCAGAAAAAATAATTTATATCGACTAAACTTTGAACACCTCTTCATTTAAAGGTATTGTGGAGGATTTTTTAAAAGACCCACCCTCTCCCCTTAAAATAAAAAAAAATGCGTGTGCAAGAACATGCACAAGCCCATATCTCTTTGTGCATGCCTTGTTTAAAATGTGCTGTTCCAATAGCTCATACAAGCTTACTGAGTCCACATACAGTGGGGACAATATAGTGGACTTTATAGCAAACTCAGTTAACTGACAGTTTAGACAGATGATTACTGCTTTTTGCTCTGATCGTCACGTACAGAGTAACTCCTCCTCCACTGTGTGGTGCCTGCACCATCTTTGTTATTAGTCGCTGCTGTTGGATAGTGACAGCCTAAGGCGACAGTGGGCCGTTGTGACAGAAAATCCCATAGAGCTTTGCGAGGAGAGCTCTCAACGCAAAGCATTCTCGGATGTATTTGTCTCGTCTGAGGCCTTTGTTTTCTTCTCATATGACCCTCGTCCATTTTCAAAGAACCGCGGTGAGAAAGTCAGCTTCAATGACTGTCTGAAACCGTAGCTCACCACAGATATGCGGCGCGGAAAAAGATAGCTAACGGATAGAGCATGAAGGACGGTCTTACGTAGACATATCACCAGAATGATTGATAATTAGGAGGCCCACTTATTTTGATAATCCACCAGGAAATAATAAACACAATAAACACAATGTTTGATCAAATGTATTAACAGTTGATGATTACATAAAGGGAGAAAATATAAGATGAAATATACAGAATTATTTAAGTTCTTTAAATGTTTCAAGATTTGTCAATAGAAAAGGTAGAAAATTTGGCCTTCAGACAGATTCCTTTTCATGTATTTTATGACCACAAATAGTCTGAGTTTGTGTTATAAAGACTCAAAATACCCTGGGTTTAAACTAGAGGCTTAATCAATATGGATATAATTCATATTACTATATTTAAAAAAAACTGCATTATCATGCTGTACTGCTGTCATGATCTTGGCGCTGATGGTTTGGTTTTTTACTTTGCTCCTTGCTCCCCTGTGTAATTGGTTCTGCGGCTGATTATCGCCGATCGTTTCCACCTGGTTCCTCTACTATTTAAGTTGTGTGTTTGCCTATCAGTGCCAGGTTATTTGTGTGTCTGCCTCCCCATATCTCCTGTTACCTAAGACTTGTTTGGTCTTTCAGAACCCCAGATCCTCCAGTAACCTCAGCCCCAGCACCCCCGGAGCCTGATCTGGATTATTTTTCTCCCCCTTCTTCTGAGTCTGGTTTGGTGGATTTCTTTTATGGGGATAGAGGAGACCTTTTTCCCTTCCGTTCACCTCCACCCACCCGATTCAGAGAGGGGGGCCCTGCCTTCACGGTCAGGCGCCTCCTCAGTGTGTTTGCCTCCCATCAGTGCCAGGTTATTTGTGTGTTTTTGTAAGACGTTCCCTAGCATTCTGTAGTCTGTCTGTTTTCCTGATTTTGACCAGTTTCAGCCCTGAGGATTTCGAGTTTTTGCCTTGCCCCTGTCTGCTCTGTTTGTCCTATCTGATCTTGGATTCTGAACCTGGAACTGCCTCCTGACTTTGGCATTGGATTTCCCTTCTGGACTCGGTTGCTGCTCGGCGTTGGTCTGCGCCCCCTCCGCTCGCTCTCTAGGAACTCTGGGGGCGTCGCCTGCTGCAACTGCGGTCAAACCTCCCTCCTGGATTCTGCTGTGTTCTCCGCAACCGGACTGAACTATGAATCAGAGATCCGCCCCGCAGCAGACGAGCAGCCCCGCGCACCTGTATGTTTAATAAACGCTTTGAACGTTCCCTCTGCCTGTCTCGCCTTGAATTCTGGGTCCAATATTCTGAGATCATTACAACTGCAGAGTTTCTATTATATGATAGATTGGTTTTTAGGGTGATCTATCTATATATTGTGTGCAAGTGAGCTTAGATAGAAATGGGTTGTAACATCTGCTTGAATGCTCAAAGTGAAAAGTTTTTGAGCCTCTTCTCATTTTTGACTTTGAGATGCAATTAAAAAAGATATGTTTGGGCTTTATATCTAGTGGGAATTTCTAAACCGTGAGAAATAGCTTTCCAAGAACGTCATATGATCATTTTCTTGGAACTTTCTACATTTACATTTTGACATTTATAATAGCATGCAGTGCTTTACTTTGAGTTGATATCAAACTCTAAAAGTTATGGCATACAAATCCACAGAGGCCTAATTTGGCAAATTGTGCAGTAAGAAGATTTCTTTCCTTCAGGCGGCAACAAGTAATATGAGCATGTGAATATGGGACTTTTCCTTCTCGGTTTGCCAATCACAAAAAAAAAAAAAGTAATTTCAATGATTTAATTAAAAAAGGGCTTTCCTTATTTTTGAGACTAAAGAAATTTATGTTTTGCAGCTTATTTGTCGTTTTTAATCATGTCATCTCGCTGTTTGCATGAATTCACCAATTTATTAATTCAACATTGGTAATTTTACTTAAAAAATGTAGGTGTCAGGTACAGATATATAAAAAATCTTACTTAAAAATGAATAATAATAATAACATGAAGTTTTTATAGTTTGTTGTGTTTTTATTTCATACTATTAGAGGTTACATATTTAATTCTATATTAGGGTACACTAATATAGCTCATAGTAGCATGTTATATTTGTAATTTATACAGTATTTTATATGCTCTATGTAACACACAACCTAATGTCTGTAAATGTTACTTTTATTTGGGCTTTTTAATTTTCCTTTTCATACAATTACTGTACATATTGCATCAAAAGACCATGAAAGAGGGATTTTTGACAGTTCAACAGTCAAAATTATGATGTTAATAGACAGATATCTCATTAGGTGCTATTATTTTTTAGGCATTTGTCTAGAGGGTCTGCTCAAAAGCTGCACAATGATGACTCTTGAAAATTGTTAGTTAGCTCATATTTGCCTTAACCCAATTAAATTTTGGGAAACCTGTCTCAATGAACAAACATTTGAACCCTTTGTAAACACTTTCCAGTTAAACTAAACTTTATACTGGAATTCAAATCTACTTCAGGGTCTAGTCTACAGTTGTTGTGCGGTTAAATTGTATCTAATGTGTTAAAAAAAATTCTAGCTTTAAGTTCATTCTAATTAGACATTTTGTTTATTCTTGTATTCAACATTTTAATTTCTAAGACAGACTTTGCCCGTTCTGATCTCCCATGCAGTCTTCACTTAAGAATAAATATCACCAGGATGCTGAGTTTGGTTTTGCTGTGGAGATAAATAACTCAATACATGCACGAATATTTTAACCAAACAAAGGAAAAAGACATGATATGAATAATGGCATCTGTAACGTGCATTGTCCTTGTAAAATGAGGCTTGCTCACTCAGGTATGTTGCAGTGTCTGTAGTGATCCTCAACTATTTAAAAATAGATGTTCTTGGCATGCTTTGCACTGCATGAAAAGTGGGATTTTCGTCAATATACGGCACTGTAGATTGTCGTGGAACTTCAGGTTAGCGGCAGTATACGGCAATTTGCAGGCTTCGACGAAAACTCCCGTAAATTGTCAGAAATTGACGTGGAATTTCTTAGGCAGTGTTCCCCCCATGCCTCCCCCCCATGGAATTCTAGGGGAGGCTTTAACATGTAAATGAACATGCTGTGAGCTATACAAATGCAAACCAGGGTTGCAGGGGGGGGGGGGTAAAACCCCCCCTGCAACCCTGGGTAAGAAAATCTCTGATACAAAGAGATCAGGTATAGCCTCTTACATTTTAGCTTGAATTGATTTATTTAATTAAAGTATAGAGACCAAAACAGATCTTTAGCTGACAGAGCAATACATTTAGAGCAGTAATTATTTTTTTTTAAATTTGCATTTAAGATAAAAAAATAAAATGTTGTCTGTCAATATGCTCAATTCACAATTACTTAAGTGGAAAAGTTTCAAGAAATGATTCTGAGATGATTCACTTTATAACATGGCGCATTATCCTGTTGGAAGTAGCCATCAGAAGATTGGTACACTGTGGTCATAAGGACATAGGTCAGCATGCTAAATTGGTATTAAGTGGCCCAAAGTGTGGCAATAAATATCCCCCAAATAGATGGTAGAAATAGATCAGGCTCAGTATAGCCTAATTATAGACTCTTACATTTTAGCTTGAATTGATTTATTTAATTAAAGTACGCTAGATTACTGTGTATGCAAATGTTATGTAAAAAAAATACACAAAATAATTTACTTCAAAAATTAGTTTTAATCAGAATCAGTTGGCTGTAATGGTTAAATTTTTTTTTTAGATTTCCACTTTTTTTTTTTTTGTTATTGAATATATAAGAAAACAATAACAATCTCAAATAACAAGTCAATAACAAATATTTCAATACAAGAAGAAATATCACAACTCCTACTTTTGAAAAATAAAATTAAATGCACAGGCTGGAACAAAGTATAAAATAAAATAAAATAAATAAAAATAAATAAAATAATAATAGTAGTTAAAGTAAATTAATCAGTGGGGACTACCAACTGAAATTCTTCAATTAACTCAAACAATTTAATTGCATTTAAATTCTGCATCTTTCTCAGACATCTTTTGAAAAGGGAAAGTTCATTTTTGAGAGCAGAGATTGAGAGGGAGCATTTTGCATAGCGACATTTATGGATATAATACTTTGTTACAATTATTAGAATATTGATTAAAAATTCCAAATTTTTTTTTTTTTAATGGATAAACCAAATTGAATGTTTTGCCAGGAAATAAAATCTAAATTTATTGTTTTAGTTTTTGGGAATATATACAAACTATGCTCTAATTTCTAGATACCGATCTGTTTTTACTATAATTTAATTTGACAAACCGGGTCTTCTCTACATTCTTTTTTCTGTTTGGTGCGATTGCAATAGCGGGTCTTGATCTGGACGGACCGGAGGGGAACAAAAAATAGCTCAGCTCCGTATTTTGACGGTGAAGGACGGAGAAGACGTACGTGGGCGGTGACGAGCGGAGGATGTGGAACAGCTCTCATTGATTTACATGACAGACAAGTAATACAGATAGTAGGATGGACATTTTATTAGAAATAAATCATACACTGTTCAGAATACGAAACATGGGGCTGATAGTTACATTTGTGTGGGTTCCAGCACATATTGGGGTGGAAGGAAACGAGAGGGCAGATAAAATGGCAAAAAGGGCAATTAAACATTCTATTAGTTTTATAGTTAAAATAAGTAAATCAGAAGGAAAGAGTATTATTAAAGAGAAACTTATGGAAATTTGGCAAAAAAGGTGGGATGAAGATAAAACAGGAAGATGGTTTTATAAAATTCAGAAGATGGTAGGAGAAAGAAGAAATGGAAGAAGAAATAGAAAGGATGAAAGAGTGATAACAAGGTTAAGATTTGGTCATACAGGACTTAATCATACACTTTTTAAAATACAAAAACATAAAACGGGCAAATGTGATTTCTGTGATAAATATGAAACCATAGAACATGTTATATTAGAATGTCATAAATATGAAAAAGAGAGAAGATATATGAGAAGAGAGTTTGAAGACATTAAGGAGAAGGTTAATTTATTAGATATACTGAGGAAAAATTTAGGGAGTAAACACATACAAATAATTATTCGATTTCTAAAGAAAACGAAATTATTCCATAGAATTTAATTATAGTAAGTGTGTTTGTGAGTGAAGGAATGATATACAAAGCTGTGCACAAATATGTTTATATTTTTAAGTGTGAATGTGTGAATGTATGTTTAGAAGAAGTTAGGGTAGAATGTATCAGGATCAATATTTAAACCATCACGAACCACACTCCATACCAGTAAGTGGCGGTAATGCTACTAACAGTTTGTTGCCAACCGCCATAAAACTTGACAAGAAGAAGAAGAAGACAGACAAGTACTCCGTACGTGAGCGGGGCGGAGCGCTGACGGAGTATGTGGAATCTGGGGGTAAAGGAGGACAAATACACGTCCGGCTGGGTGCAGCGCCGGACGCCGGACAGTGCAATGAAAATCCGGACTGTCCGCCCTAAAGCCGGACATCTGGCCACCCTATCTGCAGTCGAGCAACTTTGCGGGATATACGAACTCGAGGAAGAGAAGACGGGTGCACAACGCCACGCTAGCTGTAAATATATGTTCGATTACTGGTAGCTATGCTAAAAGCAGCCTAGCTTAGCTAGGCAAGCTAAAGACAGCCTAGCCTAGCTAGGTAAGCTAAAAGCAGCCTAGCCTAAAGCTTTACTAAAGTGTATTTTTTGTGATTCACAGGAAGCATTATGCCGTCTTAACAACTCGGAGACTAATTGCAGGCGCTATGAACCGGCAGGGTTTAAAGAATATGCTTTCATTCTGCGGTAAAAGGACATGGATACGGATGGATACCGACCATAGCTGTACTTTTTTTTTTCACAGACTACAGTCGCCTCACAATGAGGCGGTGACCTCCTATTTGCTCGGATTTGCACGATGTTGATAAAGACGACATTGTGTGTAAGTGACTTGTTTTAATGTTTTCTCCTTCCTTGTTACTGTGACTTGCGTTTGATTTTTTATTCATACCACTCTCATTTAATTGTTTTCCAACTGCCTGTAAGACGTATTATGAGACGGTATGCAGGAGCTTCAGATACACGCTGCTAGCCAGCACGCTGCGTGCGGAGGCTGCCAGGCTATCTGCTCGGATTCGGGCTAGAAGAAAGAGGGTAAGACTTTATTTGGTGACTATTTTTCAGGTGCATTGATAGATGTGTTGTGTCCATATGCAGTGCGCTGATTCATTGTTTTTTTTTTCAGCTGCTGAAGGCGAGGCAGAGTGTGCTAGCAGATGAGGAAGTGGAACTCTGGAAGTCCGCCACCGTCGACCTCATGTCCGACGAAGAAGATGGCGTCGTCGGCGGTGTCTCTGGATGGATTGTACGGTCGCCGCCATTTCGTAGGCCGGATCTCACTGAACTCTGTGTTAAGCTGCAGTCCCGGTTAGAAGCGATGCCGAAGTACAAGGCCACGCACAGTAGGCGTCTGCACATCGGACCTGCCTCGGAGGGAATGCTGCCAGTTACCTCCAACCCCGAGGAAGCAAACGGACCGTTCACGGAGTTGTAATTTTTAGAAACGCATGTGTTTGGATACGCGTTGTATATAGTTGTGTGTGTTTTAATAAAGCTCTTTCTTTGCATAAACAGCTTCCTGGCAAATCTTCATTTCCTGTATAAATTCATTCATGTCCTTGATGGTAGCATAATAATTGTGTAGTAGTGTAGGATAACATAAATACACAGCATATGAATGAATAAATATATGAATGAATAAATATATGAATATATATATATATGAATGAATAAATATATATATATATATATATGAATAAATATATATATGTAAATATATATATATGCCAACCAATCACGAGCGACTTCACTTGTTTAAAAAGAAGTGGTTCCGTCCAATACTCAGTAAGAAAATTAAAGCGTGCGTGGCCACGTGTGGTTTTGCTGCCAATCACGAGCGATTTCATTTGTTTGAGAATAGTGGTTTCAGCCAATACTGAGAAGGTTATTCAAGCCAGACCTGGCCAGCCGCGCGGGTTTGCTGCATTCATATGCTAATTAGGGCCATTAGTAAAGCTGATCGCTCTCCAACTACGTCACTGTCCGTTTCCGACAATTTGTGGCACGACAAACGCGGACAAGCACGGGTTGCAAATTGTCGGAAACTGACGAAAATCAGGCAGATCTGCGGGAGTTTACGGGGACGAAAATCTCACTTTTCATGCAGTGTTGGTAAATTCTTTTGAAAAAAAAAAAAGATGACAACTGGTCTGACATGTTGAATCTTAAAATTATAAACCCATTTAGCAGGGTTTATAAGAAGTTGCAGCCAGGACAACAACAGGTATTATGTGTCATAGAAAACAGACTTACATTTCTGAGGAAATTAGGTATCCTAGACCATTTATTAGAAATATAGAGGGGCAGGAAATGTCTCCTTAAGGCTAATGTAATCTATTTCAAACAGTACATAGATGTACCAGTAGTAATTGACAGTTAAAAGTTATCAGAATATGGCTGAGGGAAAATCAAATAAAAATCTGCTTTATTTTTAAAATTAGATTATTTCTTGCAGAGGGGACAGTAAGACAAATGGCATAAGTATCCTGATGTCAATGCATGATGTCAAATTATATTTCCTAACTTTTTAGGGGTAATCGGTTAAAATGTTAAACCTGCAAAGATGCTGGAAAATTTTACATTTTCTCATTAGAACTTTTGATCTTTGCATTTCCTCCTTAAATCAGATCAGGCTATCATCTCTGTGAGTGACAGATCTAGTTAAGCATGAGCATGTCTACGAGCAAATAACTAGAAAATAAGTGACTAAGAGGTATTTCCCCAGAGCGGAGCTCTGCATGGATCAGTATGTGCCTGCCAGAGTCAACCAATTCGTCCTCCATAGTTTCAGCCCTCGGTTCATGGAACCCCTTCTATAAAATAGTTGTTTTTATCTGATATTATCATTATTGTGCTTACATTAGAAAAATTATATTTCTTTCCAGAATAATTGCCACACAACAATCCAGGGTATTATCTGAAATGCCAACATTCCTATAAATAAGCGTTTGCTTTTAGCACTCAAATCAGATCAGATCAGTCGATCTTACTGATCATGCTCCATAAAAAAATTAAGTATACTGAAAGACAAAGGAGCTTAACTTTTAAATGTTTTTTTTTTCACTTGCAAGTGAAAGGTCATATTTTGTGGCTTTGGCTGAGAAATTTTTGTAATAAGTATTTATCCTCCCTGATTGTTGGAAAAGAGAAATAAATAAAACAGTGTTAAAAGTATGTGACAAAAGCTCTGCCTTTCCAATTACAACTAAACATTTAAAGAGCAGTTGGTAAAAGATGTCTTCAGAATTTATAATCATCATTTGTACCTGCAAGAGTGTCAAGAGTTTAATAAAATTAGCTGTAAAGAAGAGCTACAAAGTGACTCTATTCTGCTGTGTTTCATTTAAAACATTATAAAACCACATAGTTTATCATAGTTTATTTTACTGAATAAACTACACTTTAATAAACGATAATTTTGTCTGGAAATGAAAAAGTTTCTTTCAGCATTTTCTTTTTTTGCTGAAATAGATTTTACCTTCAGAATATTTCTGCATTCATAAGACTTTTTTTGTCGTGTGTGTGTGTAGTTTTTCCTTTCTGTTTTTACCAAAATGCAGACTCACACAGAGAACCAGAAAACAGACTTATCAGGAAGGAGTTGGTTGATGATAACCGATGACTGATTGATTTACTTGCTTTAGAAGGCGGGTGGTAATGGATCTTTAGAGGTTTGATTCACTGGGCTTTGCAGACTCTACCCCAGAGGTCAGGGACAATGAGAGAGAGATCCAAGATCGTTAGTACTTGCAAGAGACGTCATGCTTGACGTCATCTAACAATCCTCCTCACTGTCTATTTTTAACACTCGTTACCTATGACCTATTTTTATTTTTTGGCTTTTAACTCAGAATGAGACACTCTTTTTTGTGTTTTGGGGTTTGTTTTGTTGTTTTTTATATGATTTTATCTGTTTTAACGGTAACGCTTTCTTTTATAGTACATAAGTAACCATGTAACAAGATGGTAATAACATAGCAAGTTACACTATATTACTAGGTAACACAAATAACTTTATGGAGAATTTTTATATGTACTGTGCTTCAAATTTTAGGCAGACAAGGTAAAAACAGACTTCTTAGATTTCAAACTTTTATTACCAGGTAACTCGGTCATTTAATCTAAAGCAATAAATCAATGTATTATTATGCAGTAAAATGCAGTTTATTACCTGGCATATAACCATGGGCATAGTTTTGCATAGGGACCATAGGGACATGTCCCTACCAAAGTTTTGAACCGACCTAATTGTCCCGACCAATAATTGGATGTGAGGAACATGTTTATAATTTACAGCAGTAGTTGTTGCAGCAGTGGCTTCTTTTCCTCTCGCAGCTCCTCTGCCTGGTCTCTCCTGTCCCTTTCATGTAGCAGCGCATGGAACTGTGCTGCGCTGCTTAAATCAACTCTCATTGGTTGTTCTGCCTTAAGTTCCGCCTTCTCTCTCTCTGATTGGCTGTTTTCTAGTCCGCGTGTGCTTGGAGCACAACATTGAAAATTTATTCACACTAGAATGCAGCGGTTACTACAATTAATATTTGGCTACAAAACTAGTCCCAATAAAAAAATGAATATCATGTACACTAAAAAACAAAAACCTTTTTTTTTCTTTTATAAAACGAAATATTCTGAGTCAGTCAGGAGTTCTGAAGACTGCTGGAAAAATGGGCAAATAAAGGCTGTAAGCCATCAACATTTCTGATTCTTAGCCACTGCCAACTAAAAAAGAAAATGTGACGGTTTCCTTTTTACCGATATTTAGTTGATATTACTGTTTTCATTTTTTTGTTTTTATTTTTAAAATTTTGATATAATAACTGATCTAAGTGGGTTGCTCTACATTTATATTACTGTATGTTTTAAAGTCTCTATACTCCAGTTAATGATGAATCACTTACTAAATTAGTTGACGATTATTGAAATAATCAATTAATATGATTCATTTTTTTTCAGCCCCAGATAAAATACATGAAATACTCTACATAGAGTAACTACAACCCAGATGTTCAACTTTTATAGTGAAGTTAATATTTTAATGAAGGTATTATTTTTGCTTGATACAGAGAGAGCATAGTAGGTACAAATATTAGAGTGGGGTTTAACTCTGCACAATTCTATATCTTCAAAGGAAAATACTGTATTTACCTTCTCTCTTAGTCGTTCAAATGAAATTGCTTTCAAAGTGGAAAACAGTCCTAATTCCACATTCATCAAAGCCGGTGATACTTCAAACATTGATAAACAGCATCTAATGAGTGTAGAGCTTATAACATTTTTATTAATGGAGCAAAATATTACTTTTCTCTTTTAACAATGAATTCCTCTTATCAGTACGGATGCTCACATCGAGCATAAAAAATGGCATGCATATTGCATAGCACCAATGACACCAGACCAATAGTGTCCCTACCAAAGTTCAAATCAAACCTACGCCCTTGCATATAACAGAAAACCAAACCTAGAAGACAGCAAGCCAAACTTCATAACTAAACTCCTATATGTAACTTGAGTCCAGTTTTATAATGCTTTATTTACCTAATCATGAATAAAAATTTACTTTGTAATCTGGTGGTAGGTGGTGGCCAATAATAGAAACCATGGGTAACCTAATGGTAATTAACCATCAAATGTCTCTGTTGTTACATAGTAACATACAATTATAATAATTACATGTCAGCAATTATTTAAGTTTTGGGTAATTACCAAATAAAGTTTTTTTTGTTACAAAGTAAAATAGCATGACTTGCTATGTTATTACCATATTATTATATGGTTATTGATGTACTGTAAAAGAAAGCATTACTGTTTCAATCAATTTATTTTATTTTGTTTTATCTTTTAAACCTTTATGTTCTTTTTATACAGTTCTAACATTTCTTGGTATGTACAGCACTTTGTGGTAGCTGTGTTTGTTTTAAACACTTTTATAAATAAAGTTCAGTTGAGAGTCTTAAATGAAGAGGACCTCAACTAACAGGGTTCGGTTTGCCCACAGATTGAATAGTAGAGGGTAGTCTTAGTTGCAGAAGTTATTTTTTGTGTTGGTCTTTTTTTTATTCTTGGTGAGTAAAAACATCATCTGTAGGCTTTGTTTTAAATGCAAACGAGCTACAGCCAGTAACAGTTCTGTGTTGTCTTTAAAGTTCAGTGGCGCCAGCCAAGAGACAGAGGGAATAATCTAGGCAGAGGACAGTTTGGTCAGAAAATGGCAGATTTCTAAATTTTGGGTCCTGCCTCTAAACATGTGGGACAAATAACATTTTAAAACACAATACATAACTTCAGTTAGTCTAGTGCTCCATTTTTTTAAAGAACACAGCAAAGGATGTTATCAGTTCAACAGCTTTACTGAGATTCTCTCTCTACTGGATTTTTACAGAAGGTGCTGTGGACGCTGATAGTGGCAAGTCCTCCAGAGAATGCATGGACTTTATTGTGGGGAAGATCAAAGAGAGTATTTTGTCAGGATGATTAATTTAAATTGCTCTCTGAAATAGCTGGATATTACAGATAAAAATAAAACATTTTATTTTGATCAACTTTTTGCTGCTCAGTTGCAATGACTAAAGTTTGGTTTATTTTATGCAACATAGAAATGGGATAACAGTTAAGCTGGAAATCAAAGGACTCAAAGTAAACTAGATTATTTGCTGGGAAAAAGTAGTATGATGGCTTTTATTTTTTCAGGAATGATCACAGATATGCTGTGCTTTGAGTCGCAAAGTGTTGTTAATGGAGGTTAATGGAGGAAATTGTTATGAAATTGTATTGTAAATAGGAGAAAAAAACAGTTCATTTTTCAACAAATGACCAAAGGGTAAGTGAAACATATTTAACCCTGTTTGGACCCTGTAAACAAAATTACATGGGATCAAGTGCATGTGCAATCCTCCCTATTGATAATAATATATAGGAATAAAGGCTGCTAATTAAACTTGTACAAAAGAATAAAAACATAATAATTTTGCACAGTCAACAGATTTTTTTAGGCATTTAGATGAATTTGGGTTTGGCTTAGAAGATTTTAATGTAACTATAATTATTCTTTGATCTTTTAATAATTTCTGCATGAAAACATAAAAGAATCTTTTTTTTTCTTATTTCTCAGCTCATTCAACAACATTGAAAGACTAAATGCATTAATAAGCTGCAAACAATTTAGCTGATACAGAGTTTCATTTCACAAAAAGGATAACTAAAATTTCTACATTTTAAACAGCTCATTGCCCTTATGTTGCTGAACACATGAAATATGAAACATGTTATAACAAAACTTGCTGTAAGGATGCACTTCATCAAGTCCTGATAACATAATTTAAGTTTAGTGGCACACAAGAAAAGCTGATAGAAAAAAAAAAAAACGAACTAATGTGGCAAGATCCAAACAGTACAAAAAAACAAAACGTACATTTTTAAAGTAAAACTTAAAACCTTAATAAAAACTCCAAACAGTTAAGTATTCATACTCAATTTTGCCAAACACCTTTAATTCAACAATTCAACAATCCTATAATTGATACTGATTTACATTGGTTCCTTAATACTTTTGAATGAACAGAAATTCAACAGCCTTATTGAAAGCGGCTGGGCATCCTTCCTACAAATAAACTGTTCTAGGGTTAGGGTTAGGGTTAGCAAAAAAAAGAAAAATCTCTCTCTCTCTCTCTCTCTCTCTCTCTCTCTCTCTCTCTCTCTCTATATATATATATATATATATATATATATATATATATATATATATATATATATATATATATAAATATATATGAGACATATGTATGAAGTGGGCACTATTTTAAATGGTCGTGCATTAGTGGTGGGGTATTTAGCGCACGTGACCCATGTACGGAGGCTTTAGTCCTTGACGTGGCCCAAAAGGGTTCAAATCCGACTTGTGGCCTTTGCCATAACTCCCTCCCCCTCTCTCATACCCACTTTACTGTCAGCCATTAGTGCTGGAAAATAAAAAATAAAATGGTTAAAGTAACTTCTTTTTTGTAGTAATTTCATTTTTGAAAGGACTTTGGTCTACTTAGCATACTTCAAATTGACATATGTCTAAATAAAGTTGCTTTGTTCTGTCTAACAAAACTGGCTTTTTAATATGAAGATATATATATATATATTTATTATTATTTCAAAGCCACATGTAGGAAGTTATATTCTCATTTATCTGAGGCCACAAACATATATACAACAGGGGGGCCATAATCACCTGTTGGATGCAACCAGAGACGAAGAAGACGTAGTGTGCAGACAGTGGTGGCTAGGCTAATGCTTTGCAGATCACTCGCCATCCACCATGCTTATGTAACATTCAGTCACATTGTCAAAGCAAACACAACTTTAGGATTTGGTGGTATGACTGTTTAATGTTTTTTTTTTTTTTTTTTTTTTTTTTACATATAGACACATTTAGAACTACATCCATAACCATACATCCATAAAACCAGATTAGGATATTCAGTGCCCATGTAGGACCTTTGATGGAACCGGTATATGCCGGTTTTGGACTGTATATTATTCAGCATTAATCATAATTTTCCAAACTGAGCTTCTCTAAATGAATATACGATGGATATATCTTTCTATCTTTTTCTTGAGCAGATTTTGTTTTTGTTTTGTATCACTATCTAAATGGAAGCTTTATATACATTTTTGTTTTAAATACATTGTTTTGTTTATTGTTATGATGTTTTTTTATTATTTGTGATTTTTTGGGGCCCTCCCTGGCACTCGATGCCCTGTCTGCAGTGGGCAGTGTTCTTTGGAGGTGCACCGGCACTGATTTCATGTATTTCTGAGGGATTTAATATTCTCCTCATATCAATTGCTTTACTTTAGGACAGCTTTATTGAAAGTGTTCCTTAAATAGAACTTAAAGTTTAACATTGAGCCTCATTGTATCATTCTATACGTTAGACCTCATAGTCCGTAAAGTTGGAAAGATAGTCGAAGATTAGGCTTTTACAGCTCAATAACTCATTGGTGGAATGTTTCTCTACAAAACTGACATCTCTCTGCAACCTCAGCAAGTCAGGCAGTGAGCTACAATCACATTTTCTTCAAAATGACATTCTCAGGGAGATTTATATTGGTCTCTATGTAGAGCTGACTTGTCCTCAAGTGCACAGGGACCATCTGCAAATTGCAACACAGGAAGAAAGTATTCCAAAATATGTATTAGTGTCAACAGAAAGTGGTGTACTTTCCTCAAAATCGTCTTATTTGTATGCCATCTCACGTCTGTCATACGAAATTCCTCTTGCTAAAATGTTTTAAAATATTTTGAGGAAATTCCAAAAAGTCTATAGCCTATATACCAAAATACTCACATTTGCTTTGTATAGGATAGAAAATAATTTCATGAAAACATTTTCTCAATAAATCAAACAGCTTTGGATAAAATTTTTTCACTATGGAAAAGCTTTGTCATTTAAATAGATAATGCGTTCACTAACAATATTTCTATCAATGAGAAAAGTATTAAAATAGCAACAAAATTACCCTGCACTTTGGATAAAGCTTTTCCAAAGTCAAATTCCTTCATCCAAAGCTGTTTGATGTATTGAGAAAATTCTTTTGATGAAATTCTTCTTTATCCTATACACAGCAAAAGTGACTTTGATTATTGCTTTGGTAAGTAGGCTATTGGCTTTGGGAAATTCCTCAAAATATTGTAAACATTTTGAGCAATGCAAATTTAGTATGATAAACTTGAGATGACGCACATATAAGAGGATTTTTATGACAGTACACCACTGTCTAGTGACGCTATTACATTTTTTTCTTTTATACTTTCTTGTTGTAATTTGCAGATGGTCCCTGCACACTTTAGGACAGGTGAGGTCTGCATAGAGTTCAATGTAAGTCTCCCTGAGAAGGTTGCTTTGAAAGAATTGCAATTGTATTGTATCTCACAACCGGACTTGCTGTGGTTGCAGAGAAATGTTAGTTTTGTAGAAGAAATGTTCTGCAAAAATCTTGCCAACTTTACAGAAGTCCCTGAACCCACCATTTTAAAGAATGAAATGTTTTCTTCTCAAAAGACGTTAAGTCCGGTCAGAACTTTCACACTCTCAAAGTACTTTGTGAATGTCTGTCTTTCCAAAAGCTACAGTCTGTTGCTGCAAAATAAGAAGTTATTATTATTTACCTAAAGTTTTAATTATTATTATTATATAGAGTGCACAATGTAAAATTAAATGTTATAACTACTGCTCCAAAACTGTTTCTGAATGATTAAAAGGGGAAAGTGATTTTATATAAACAAATGCCTCTAACTTTCTGATAATATTCAGTGCACAGTCATATCATAAGGGCCATAAGTACAGAAAAATAGATAAAATCTCAATTGTCAAAGGTGGTTAGGAGGACACATTAATGCTTTATGTGATCAATAGTAGATTCTCATTTTCAGTATCCTTAAAAACCTTTTTTATTTATTTTTTTTAACCAAAGTATTTAGTGTTGCTATAAAGGAAAACGCTGTGTAATCTTTATGAAATGGGCAGCTTCATTTAGGCAAACAGTTGGAGTTTCTGTCACACTTTATAGGTTTACTCCCTTTTTTAAACTGAAGCACAAAAATACCAAACTGACAGGTAATACGTCTCTCTCTAAGAATGTTATAAAATAAATCACCAGAGCAAACTCATAATATATTCTTTATGAATTAAGAGGAGCATTTTCCATCTGCGTCACAATGTCTAAACATATTCTAAGTCTGAGAGAGGAGAGTAATGTGTGTACTGGGCCATGTACTGGATTTACACAACTAAGACCATGGTATTTAAACATTTACTGTCAACTTCAAGGTTACATTTATTTATTACACATTTAATCATCACAACTCTATGTCTGTTTAAATAAATGAGCCTTAAAAAGATTTGCTTGCATCCTTTCCTTCCAAGCAGTTCTTAAAAGAAGTAGACAACAGAGTGAGTTTAGTAACAAAGGATAAAATCTCTTGAGAGTTAAGCAAAACACTGAATGAACCAACTGCAAATGTCCATATCAGGAGACACCAAGAAGACAAATAATCCTCTCTGACCACTGGCCTACAGGAACGAAAACTTGAAATAAGGCCTCCGAGGAAAACTCAAAAGGACAAACGCAAACAAACAATGATCTGGCCCTAATAGCTGGGCTGAGATGTGTATAAAACAGAAGGAGCAGGTGGATAAGATGCATGTCAATTAGTGAGCGGGGAGCGTTCGGCAACTGAGTGAGGTGAGCAATTAGGAAAGCTATCAAGATAGCCAACATGACAATAAATGGAGGTTTGACTTTGCAGCTTGAAGAAAGTAAAATATTTTCCTAAAATGTATTGATGCTACATACCGCAGCACACCTTCAAGGGTTAAATGGAGTCAAATCCTCAATAAATCAGGGCTGTTTTGAAATGAAAAAGAAGGAATAACATAACCCCCTCCCCAGACACACACACTTGCACTTTATGTTCACACTATATGACGCCTTTCTTTGAACATATGCTTATAAGGAAGCTCTATCTCTTTTGTAAGTGTTTTATTATCTTCCTGCATATAAATCTGCATTCTTAGCTGGAAGTTTCTTAATTGGTATAAGGCAGGTGTTCTTAATTTTATGTCTTATTGTTGTACATCCCTTCTACTGTTATTTTGCACACAAACTAGGAAGAATGCAATGACTAGAAGATCACAGTTAAATAAGATTGTTTTGGTCATATTGTTTCATAGTAAACTATCTAGTTTACTTGTTCTCTCATTTGCCAATCTGTCATGATAATATGTGTATGTGCATAACTGTACAGCATTTTTAGAATATGTCAACATATATATGCACACACAAACATAATTTGACAAATATTATTTTAATTCAAAAATAAGTTTTTTTTCAGTAAGTGGGTGCTATGTTAAACCTTTAAAAGGTATACACTATTATCAGAAATATTTGCCATGAGAATTAGTTACTGTTGGGGAACAAAAGGATATAATGAAAAAAGGCATTCTTAGTAATTTTCCAAAGTTCTCCAAGCAGTGTTTAAGCTGGTCTCCATGGAACTTCAATTACCGTTATTAATGTCTACTGGAAAACTGAACCAAAGAGCACATTTTTGAAGTCTCATAACTATTTTACTCTTAAACAAAAAAGGAACGACACCAACAACACTTTCTACTATATTCCTGGGTTCTCCTGTGACACTTTAATAATCCCTTTGCTTCTGCTCTGAACCTTTAACATGCAGAAGATTGAATTTGGATGCGTTCCAGGAAGAGCTTTGTCATTCTTCTTCTCAGTGGTATCTCATCTTGACAGGCAGCCCTGTGCGTGTCTATAAATACAGTACTCCCAGTATACTGAAATTAACAATATAAAATAGCAACAGCAACATCTTGGAAAATATTCTTCATAAAACTGAAATGAGAAATTGTTAATGTTCTGAACAGATGCAAGGTCCAAAAGTGCTCATTACTTTACAGCTAAATGGAAGGAAAGAGAGGGAACTGTTTCCTGAAGCATTATTTTCATATCAATTTTTAATGTGTGTCTTTCTGAAATTAGATCTGTGATGAGAAAGGAATGGAGAAAAACAATAATTTCTTACACACTGTTAATGACCCATTTGGGAACATGTATGAAAATATATTTATTGGTTGTCTTCAGAACCCTGCCATTCAAAAAAATTGCACAGTATTACTTTCCATTTCAAAGCTAATGGTGTTCCTTGAATTCTGAATATCATTCAACCAAAGAATTATAAAACCATTAGAGATGTAAAATATCTAACAAACTTAATATGTATACTTCATTTTCAGTACTTAAGTAATTTTTTTTTTTTAATCTGTACTTTTACTCTGAATTTTTTCCTTTACCAAGACTTTTACTTTCGAATTCAAACGAAGCCCCAAACTGACGTCAGTTATACTGTAGAAGTAGATGTAAGACGCCGGTTTAGCTGTTTAGCCTACAGGTGGGTTTACTTCTACAAGAGTTAAAGGCAGTTTCTCTATTGAAAATAAGCCAGAACCACGGGCGTAAATGCATTGTTCCAGGCTGCACGGTAAAATTTTCAGTCTTCCCAAGGATCCGAAGACTCAACAGCCATTGATTATTATTGTCTATCAGAAGATCCCTGCAAAGTTTGATGCTCAGCTGTTCATTTGCTCTAAGCATTTTACCAAAGACGGCTTTCAAAATCTTGGACAGATTAAAGCAGGAGTTGCTAAACTTCTTTTACCCGAAATGAGCATATCTATGGTGATTTACCGTCTGCCTTACCGCCTGCATGGTAAGGCAGACAGGGAGAAGCATGGGGACGCCGTTGTCCAGGCTACCGTCACCGGGTCGGGTTCGGTTGCTCCGTTCCTGCTGGCTCCTTGCACTGGACCAGACCCAGAGCTCAAGGCTCGGTTCTGCTGCACTGTAGTCGACCAAAATCCCAAATGATTTTGAAATTCCCCCCATTTTTTTAGGTATGAAAAGTAGGACATGTCCGGGAAAAGGGGGACATCTGGTCACCCTACCATATCAACATTTTAATGTTTTAGTGAGTGAAATAAAATTCTAATTTTAAGGTAAATAAGAATTTTTATTTTAAAAACAACACATGTGGCATTATATCTGGTGTACTGGTCTGATGTTGGAGAGTCATATATACTTTAAGACTATATTCTATTGAAATTAATTTATTGCTTTAGTAATAAGTACAGTTGCGATGAGTTGGTACTAATTACAATCTGGTTGGGATGGGTCTGCTGAGTGACGCTTTCCTTGACGAATTTAAATAAGATATGTCAAATTAACTAGGCCTACTGTAATGAGTTGACACCTACATACTGCAGGAGACTGAAACCACTGACTTTTTGCCCAGTATGGGAAATCTAGTGTGAATGTCAGACATTCTGTTAACCCAATAAAGAATCTGTTGCTTAAATTTGAGCAATTAACCTTACAAATTGAATGAGATGGAACCAGGACCCAACTCCCCCGCAGGCCAATCCAAAACCCTAAGGGCTCAGCTGAGAAGAGCCGGGACATGATCAGGAGACGGGAGATAAACACTACCACCCTCTCAATTTACTGGACTCCATGAATCAGGACATGAACCAGGAACTTAACTAAACTTGAAAACTAGCATGAACAACAGACAGGGATACATAACATAAATAAAACAAAGAATATGTAGCATATAAATAACATAAAAATATAGCAGAGGGAGCAAGTGAATAACAATGATAATTAGAGAGCGGGGAGGGAACTTAGCTTATCTAATTACTCAGTGAGTAATCAGATAAGCTACGATCATGGGGCTGCAATCATGACAGAGCCCCACCTCAAAGGGCGGATTCCAGATGTCAAAAAACAAAATTATAAAACAGAACAGAAAAGTGGGCTGCTGTGGATCTGCGGACCTGCAGTGGCTGTAGGTGAAAGCCAGAGCATCATTCATCACTGGCTCTCTGGATGTGGGAAAACACAGGAGAGTGACCACGATAATCTGACACAAGATAATTATCCGTTTGAGTCACTTACCTTGTTTAACAGTTCAGCCCATCCTCTCATAGGAAGGCAGGATCCAGCCAATGGACTGCCAAACTAGATGCGGCACAGAGCTGCCCAGAGACCATCCTCGACGCAGCAACCTCAGGGAGCAGGCAGGAATCAGATTCAGCTCAGGGATACAGATCGGACAGCAACAGTTCTTGAATCCAGGAGTCCATAGCCTGACCAGGGGTTCCAATCCAAGCAGGAACAGACAGATACAGGGTTCCAGGAATCCACAAAACATTCCGGCAGGTTCAGAGTTCGATGAGTCCGGCAGTGAGGTCAGACAGACACGCACAGATGCTGACAGGCGGGCTCAGTGGTTAAGGGACAGAGACAAGAAATGGTAACAGGATAAATGCAGAACTTTAAACTGTACTCCAATCCAGGAAGCATGGACTACTGGAATTAAAACTGACCTCCCCCACGCTCCGAGCCAAAACCCTGAGTGCTCGATGGAGAAGGGCCTGGACACAATCAGGAGACAGGAGACAAACATTATCACCCTCTCAATCCATTGGCCTCCAAGAGTCTGAACATAACCCAGAAAGTTAAACTACATTTGAAAACGAACATGAACAACTGACAGGAATACATAAAACAAATAAAACAAAGAATAATGATCTGGCCCAGATAGCTGGGCTGAACCGAATATATAGCAACGGGAGCAGGTGAATAAAATCAATGTTAATTAGAGAGCGGGAAGGGAATGGCACGTGAATAACGTGAGTAATCAGATAAGCTTCCAGAACTGCAATCATGACAGTAGAGGGATACAAAAGATATGTCTGTAAAATTTTCACAAATGCTGGTTATGCACAATTTACTCCGAGATGATGGATTTGCTTAATGTAGCTATTTTTTTTTTTAGATTTTGCATTTATATGCAAGCTTAAAGGCATTTTTTAAATTCCACATTCCCATTAGTGTAATTTCTATGTTAGTCTCACAATGACACCAAGCTAAAGTGGTATCTACAGTTGTTCTTGAAAGTTTACATACCCTTACTTTAAAGAGAGAAAAAAAATCAGCTGCCAGTCAAAACAAAAGTAACCAAAAAAAAAGCATTAATAAAACAAGTAAAGCCATTCTGTAATGTTCAGGAAATGTTCAGTCAGACTTGTGCATTTGCTCAATTCAATTCAGTTTATTTATATAGTGCCAATTCACAACAAATGCCATCTTAAGGCACTTTACAATTCAAACCGATCATACATTTAGATTGGTTCAAATTTTTCTATCTAAGGACAATCAGCTAATTGCAATGCCTCATTGACTCGACAGCAATCCCTCACACCAAGCATGCTTGTAGCGGCAGTGGAGAGGAAAACTCCCTTTTAACAGGAAGAAACGTCCAGTAGAACCAGGCTCAGCGTACTGGGGTTCTAGGAGACAGCAGCAGACCTAGAAAATTGAAGCAGAGATACAAAAGGTAACTGTAAACCAGCTTAACAGGTGGCCCTGTCCAGGAAAGACACAGCCAAGCAGACGAACTCCAAGTCAGCTCCCATGTCAGAGGATGAAAGACAGCACAAAGAGTTGAAAAGGAGGATTTTAAATCATGTTATAAATTTAACAGGAATCCAATGAAGAGAATCATGGATAGGATAACTATGACCTCTGTTTTTAATTTTCATCAGAACTCTGGCTATAGCATTTAGGATCACCTGAAGTCTTTTAACTACAGTTTGTGGACTTCCTGATAGAAAAAAAATTACAATAGCCCAGTCTAATGGGAGTGTATGTACATTTCACACACAACTACAAGGCATGTTGTAACTTAATTAAATATATGCTAAATGTATTTTTGTTTTATTGGTTTTTGCTAAGCTAATAGACCATCGTGTTTAGTGGACTGACATGCTTCCCTATTAAATTAATCAGGTCATAAGCAATTAAAATCAATTTCCTGGATTTTGAGAGTCTGTTTTTCCTGGCAGTCATTTTCCTAAGCTTATTTACTTTAGTAAAGTGTTTTTGTACTCATCACATGCTACACCAGCAGAACTGTGCTGAACTTTTGTTTCTGAGAGCTTGCAGCTGCCCTTTACCCAAACAAACCTATCTTAAAAAATATACATATTCTCAAGACTAATCTCTTACTTAAGCATGTATTCAAATTAACAGCTGTCAAACATCTGGAAATGTGTTAATATGCACACCTTTTAAATGTGTTTTTGCATGTGAAATTTACAATATGTACTAAATGATAATCTAAAAGATATTCTTAACACAAAGAAACACAGTTTATAAAATTAGGATGTAAACTTTAACCCTTTTTTTCTGTGTTTTATCATGGTGGACAAAATGATTACAATCGAAAAGTAACAAATCCTCTTCATTAATATTTAATAAATCCTTTTTATCCATTACACATAATAGTGAGAAGTAGGGCTGCAACAACGAATCGATAAAATCGATAAAAATCGACTTTTAAAAGCGTTGGCAACGAATTTAATCATCGATTAGTTGTGTCGCGCGATTAATGCGTCATCCGCCGCCGCCGTCATCCCGGGGAAGAAAAAAAAATATGGCGGAGCGAGTCAGCGCCGCAGTTGCAGTGTTGCCAACTCAGTGACTTTTCAGACCCCTCCAGCGACTATTTTTTAAAAAAGCGACTAGCGACAAATCTGGCGACTTTTTACGGTGTCACTGGCGGCTTTTGGAGACTCTTACGTGAAAGCATGTATCGTTCCTACTCTTGTCCTCCAGCGGCAGCTGCTGCCGTGGGGCGCCTCCCCCATCCCAACGCCTTTCTCCCTCTCCCACAAGAATCCCTCTCAGCGCTGCAGTCCGAGCCGCAGGATTTTAGTGAGGAGTTTACCCTCAGCGTCCAGACTGCAAATGAAGCGCGCATGCCCCGGGATTGACGGCGCAAATTGATCACAATAATTAAAATAGCCTTTGTAAAGTGAAAAAACTCGTAACATGCAACTTTTGTAAAGACAAATAAACATGGCACGGAAGCACCACTGTTATGACGCAGCACCTGAAAAGAAAACATGTTGGAGCCTTCGATGGCAGTGAAGAGAGCTGATCAGCAGGATGAGTAACCATGTTTGTTTCATTTTAAAGTGGGGAAACGTAACGTTAGTTTCTCAGGTAGCTCATCTGATGCTTTCCTTAGCTTGTTAGTAGGTTACAGACAGTGATAAGGTTGGCTACTTATTTTACTTTTAATTTCATTTGAATTAGCTTAAGCAGCGTTTATATTTTCTTTATAAATAAATTAACTTGCAAATTATGAGGGCAAGGCTTTTAAAGTTTAAATCTTCTGGCAAAGATAAAGTAAAGAAGATCCTGCAATTTATGGAAGTAAAGCAGAATAAAATCCAACAAGATCAGTAATATGTCAATTAATTATCTGCCACATTCCCATGTAAATATCTGTCTTTGGAGGATGTGTTTTTAGCACCCCTAGTTCTCTCATTTTTATTCCAAATACAATTTATAATTTGAATCACAGGGCTATTTTTATCTCTATGGTTCAGTATTTTCTCAAGTAGCAACTTTAACTGCTATACTTTCCTGTCTTAAAAGGCAGAACTCTTCTAGTCTAAAAAAACCTCATTTGTTGAAATGGGGGGGGCCTATTGTTTGAACCCCTTAGGGGCTTTAAAAAACAAAAATGTCTCTTTTTGCGCTTTATGAAACAAAGTAGCCTATATTTTGTGGATGTACAGCTACATTTCTCATGTAAGTTTGCGTAGTTTTAAAACAAACATTTAATTTTTCATATAGCACCAGTACAGTTAATGAGCAACCTGTACTTGTGTGCTTGTTTGTTCTGTCTAAAATGTTTATTTTGGAATAAAGAGGTTAATATAAAAAAAATATTTTGTGTCCGATTCATCGATTAATCGAAAAAATAATCGGCCGATTCATCGATTTTCAAAATAATCGTTAGTTGCAGCCCTAGTGAGAAGTTTATTACTTCTTTTTATAAGCAGTTTATTGTCTTTTTCTGTAACTTCTTACAAAATGAAAATCTTATTGATCTCAAACATTCTCTGGGTTATATGAAAGCTTTAGACATAAGGGAATTTTCAACTAATATCAAAAACACTGTGGACTATACTGTAACTGCATTTACTCCAGGTCCAAAAACAGTGGCTGGCTGTACTTTAAATTCATCAACCCATACTATCTTTTACTCCAACTTAGACACTGATAGTAAATTTCCATGAGAGCTTCTTTTCATTTTTCAATTATACAACATTCAGACCTAATGAAAATATGGTCTCTTCTACCTCCTTTTGAAGAGGAAAAAATTTCAAGGTTATACACTGTACTTTAGATACCCATGATTCAATATGAGATTTTTTTAGGCTAAAATCAGATATATCATGACATTTTTTTCTTTTTGATTAAAGTACGCAGATGCTGCAGAGCCATGGCTGCATTGTAGGTAACAATGGGCTATGGCAGAATCTGATATGTTGTATCTGGGCACCAAACCTTTGCTCAAACACTAGTTTGCAATGTTTTATTTGTTCTGCTTTGACTTAAGTGGCCGATATGAGGTTGTTGTTTTTTTTTATCTCTCACATACATTGACAAAAAAAGCAAGAAAGAATTTAGTTTCTTCAATATTAGACAATGAATATATTTTAGAATTAGGGATAATAAACCAATTTTTCTAAGAATTCAAAAAATATATATTTTTTATTCTTGTTTATTATTTAATTACTTTTGTAATTGCCTTTTGTATCTCTGCTTCTGTCTCCTTGAACCCCAGTCAGCCTCGGCAGATGGCCGCTCACACTGAGCCTGGTTCTGCTGGAGGTTTCTTCCTGTTTAAAGGGAGATTTTCTTCTCCACTGTCACTACAAACATGCTAAGTGTGAGGGATTGCCTTCAAGTCAATGAGTCGATGCAATCAACTGGTTTTCCTTAGTTAGAAAACTTTGAATCAATCTAACTGATGATCTGGGGAACTGTAAAGTGCCTTGAGATGACATGTGTTGTGAATTGGCGCTATATAAATAAACTGAATTGAATTGAAATTAATATGTATTTGCATAACCCACACTCAAAACTTACTGTAAAATTCATTGTTAACCACCAGATGCAACATAAAGCTGCAACATTATTAACAATATAACTTTCAATATATCCTTAGTTATTCACCATAACAGTGATAAAGACAGGTGTGAGGAAATCAGTCAAATCAAACTATCTCAAATTGACAACTTCTTCTAAAGTAGGCAGTCTCATTAACCAGTTGATTCAACCCCTAACTCCCTGACTGAATGAGGAAACAACCTGCAGATTCTACAGAACATGCACCACATACCTGCAGTATAACAAGACTGATGGAAGGTTTTTTTTTTTTTTTTTATCTTAGCTTATCCTTTTGTGGGTTTTTTTTTTTTTTTTTTTTTTACTCACTGCATTCGGAGTGAGTCTGGTAATGAAAACCTCTCAGTTTGGTTAATCGTGTGATTGATAACAAAGGAGGAAGATGAAGAGACTTGGAGTGATCAACCACAGCAAAGAAACGTGACAGGAGAACTGAAAAGTAGGTTTGCACTTCAAAGACCCCCTGTTGAACATTAGATACACACCAAGTGACCACAACATTGAATGTGACAGATTAAGTTAGAGGTGACATGGCAACAGTGCTCACTCAGCAGGACTATGTGTAATGAAACTACCTTGCTGTGAGGACCGCTAAGGAAGATCTTGATTTGGCGTAAAGGGCACAACAAAGTTTAATGTGTGACATGATTAGCTAGAGTAGATGACATTTTATAACTGTTTCTACCACAGCTACCTAATAAATAGATAATTTCCATGAATGGTGCCTGGGCTCGAGTGGCTGGCATGCCATACTTGGCAGGGGGTGGACTACCTGGGACCATATGTTGGCAGGGCAGGGTAAGTTCTTCAGTGTGCTGGCTACCATGTCTGGCATCTGTGGGGGGATGCCATCTTCTAAGTGAGGATTCTTGAAGGTACTGTGCAAATTATGTTTTCTTGCTCAACATTCAAATCTGCTACGTCTACATACATAAGCACCACTTCATTGCTTTTTTTCTCAACTCAAGAAGGATGTTGTTTTTTTGGCATTCCATGTATTTTATATTTAAAACAATTTTCCAGAAGATATTTTTCACTTTAATTTATATTCACTTAATCTGTGCAGATATGGAGTGTGCAGCTGAGTGTGCAGCTGTTGCAGCTGTCCAGAGGATCTCCATCTGAAGTTAAGTTATGTTCTCTATGATATCTCTGTATCTCAGTAACTCTAACTGACTACTTTAAAACATGGCACCTTCTGCTGCACTTTTCTACTGAGCACTTGTCAGTCTCACACAGTTTTATTTCTGATAGCAAGGAGTAGCTAGCCTAGGCTAGCGCTAGCTTAGCATTGCTATGGCTTCTCTCTCTCCCTTAACTCTTTTCCAACTCTTCCTTCTTCCTCTCCTCTCTCCTGCTCTCTGTGTCAGATGTTCAGTTATTCCTCTGCCTCCTTTAGTGATAATGGGATGTGTAATAAGTGTAGTATTTTTGTAGCTTTGGAGGCGAGGGTGTCAGAGTTAGAATCCAGGCTTCAGGCTGTTGAACATCCAGGAGTTAAAGTAGGCCCGCCACATAGCTGTCCTCCAAAAGTGCCTGAGCAGCCAGGCAATTGGGTAACTGTCAGCAGAAAGCGTAGTCGTGGATCTCTGCCCACTGGTCACCACCAACCCGTTCACGTTTCTAACCGGTTTTCCCCACTCAGTGACACACACCCACTGAGAAGCCCACTCTGGTGATTGGCAGCTCCATAGTCAGAAACGTGGCATTAGAGACACCAGGGACCATAGTCAAATGTTTGCCGGGGGCCAGAACGGGCGACATCAAATCCTACCTGAAACTACTGGCTAAGGATAAGGTTAAATACAGTAAGATTGTTATTCACGCTGGTGGTAATGACACCCGGTTACGCCGATCGGAGGTCACTAAAATTAGTGTTGCTTCGGTGTGTAAGTTTGCCAAAAAATTTCGGACTCCGTAATTTTCTCTGGTCCCCTCCCTGATCTGACCAGTGATGACATGTTTAGCTGCATGTCGTCATTCAACCACTGGTTGTCTAGGTGGTGTCCTGAAAACAAGGTGGGCTACATTAATAATTGGCAATCCTTTTGGGGAAAGCCTGGTCTGATTCGGAAAGACGGCATCCATCCCACTTTGGATGGTGCAGCTCTTCTTTCTAGGAATCTGGCCACATTTATTAGTCCTCCAAAACCCTGACCACCCAGGGTGCAGACCAGGAAGCAGAGTTGTAGTTTAACACACATCTCTGCAGCTTCTCTACTGTTACCCACTCTTTACTCCATCCAGACAGTGTCTTGCCCACGACCAAAATCGAATAAATTAGCAAAGATTCCCAAAGGAGTAAATCATGATAATCTAATTAAAATCAAAATAACTCCAATTGGGAAAAAGTTAAAACAATTAAATGCGGTCTGTTTAACATAAGATCGCTTTCCTCTAAAAGTCTGCTAGTTAATGACTTGATTTGTGATAATCACATTGACTTGTTTTGCCTTACAGAAACCTGACTGCAGCAAGAGGATTATGTGAGCATAAATGAGGCAACTCCTTCAAGCTATTTAAATTTTCACATACCCAGAAGTTCTGGGCGAGGAGGAGGAGTAGCAACAATCTTCCAGTCTGACTTACTGATTACTCCCAAAACAGTTAATACCTACAACTCTTTTGAACATTTAACCCTTAATTTCCCTCATCCAAATTTCAAGGCAAGAAAACCTCTTCTTTTTGTAACTTTGTATCGTCCACCAGGTCCTTACTCTGAATTTTTAGATGAGTTTTCAGAGTTCCTTTCTGATTTGGTATTAAATACTGACACGGTCATCATAGTGGGAGATTTTAACATCCATGCTGACATTGAAGGCGATAGCTTAGGAGCAGCCTTTAATGCTATCTTAGACACTATTGGCTTTGTTCAAAATTTGAATAGTCCCACACATTCTCATCTTCATACTTTGGATCTTGTGCTGACATACGGCATAGAATGTGAAGAAATAACAGTATTTCCTCACAACCCTGTCCTCTCTGACCACTTTCTAATAACCTTCAGGATTACTTTAACAGAGTTCTCCTCCCCCAAAAGAAGGTTCAATTTTAGTAGATCTTTATCAGATAGTGCTGTTATACATTTTAAAGAATCTGCTTCACTTTCTCTCTCCTCTGTGTCGCTGAGCAGTGCTGCAGAGTGCAAAAGCATAGCTTATTCCCCTTCACAGGTTGATGATTTTGTTGATGGGGTTGCTAGTTCTCTGCGTACTGCCTTAGACAACGCAGCTCCCTTGAAAATTAAAACAGTTAAAAATAGAAAGCTTGCTCCTTGGTTTAATGCAGAGCTGCGTACTTTGAAGCAAAATGCTAGGAAACTGGAGAGAAAATATCGCTCCACAGGCCTGCGGGAGTCCTTCCTAGTCTGGAAAAATGGTTTACTGCTGTATAAGAAGACCCTTTGTAAAGCAAGAGCAGCATACTTCTCCTCATTAATAGAGGAGAATAAGAATAATCCTAGATTTATTTTTAATACAGTTGCCAAACTCACCCAGAGCCATAGCTCTGTTGAACCGTCCATCCCACCTGCAGCAATGATTTTATGGGATTCTTTATAAATAAGATTGATCTTATTAAAAATAAGATCATAAGCAGTCCTCTATCCGCGATTGTACCTGAGGTAGTCATGGAATCTGAACCGGGTTTAGACTGCTTTGATCCAGTTGAGCTTTCTGAATTAGCAAAATTATTGTCTTCATCTAAGCCTTCAACTTGTATGTTAGATCCAGTTCCAACCAGGTTATTTAAGGAGGTATTCCCTTTGATCTCCTCTTCCATTTTAGATGTGATTAATCTATCTCTGTTACAGGGATATACCTAAAGCTTTTAAGGTTGCTGTAATTAAACCTCTGCTTAAGAAACCGTCTCTTGACCCAGATGACTTGGTTAATTATAGACCTATATCCAATCTTCCTTTCTTATCCAAAATTCTTGAGAAAGTAGTTGCCAAACAAGTTTGCGATCACTTACACCATAATGAACTTTTTGAAGAGTTTCAGTCTGGCTTTAGAGCTCATCATAGCACTGAAACAGCTCTGTTGAAAGTCACTAATGATATTCTCATGGCCTCAGATAATGGACTTGTATCTGTGCTCGTCCTGTTGGATCTTAGTGCTGCATTTGATACAGTTGACCATAATATTCTTTTAGAAAGACTTGAATATTTTGTTGGAATTAAAGGAACAGCACTAGACTGGTTTAAATCTTATCTATCTGATCGAATTCAGTTTGTTCATGTTAATGATAGATCTTCAACACGCTCAAAGGTTACCTGTGGAGTACCACAGGGATCAGTGCTAAGACCAATTCTCTTTACTTTATACATGCTACCAATCGGTAGAATTGTTAGACAGCATGGGATTAATTTTCACTGTTATGCTGATGATACCCAGCTATATCTGTCTATAAATCCAGATGAAGCTAACCCATTACATAGATTACAGGCATGTCTTGAAGACATAAAAACCTCGATGACTCTTAACTTTCTCCTTCTGATTGCAGACTAAACAGAAGTTATAGTCTTTGGACCAGAGTCTCTGAAAAAGAAGCTGATTAGCCAGTCACTTCATTTGGATGGGATTAAACTGATTTCAGATTATAAAGTAAAAAATCTTGGTGTTATTTTTGATCAGGACCTGTCATTTAAATCCCATATCAAAGAGGTTTCTAGAATTTCCTTCTTTCATCTGAGGAACATTGCAAAAATTAGAAATCTCCTGTCCAGGGCTGATGCTGAGAAACTAGTCCATGCATTTGTTACTTCAAGGCTGGACTATTGTAATTCTTTACTATCAGGAAGTCCACAAACTGTAGTTAAAAGCCTTCAGCTGATCCAAAATGCTGCAGCCAGAGTTCTGATGAAAATTAAAAAGAGAGATTATATCTCTCCTATCCTGGCTTCTCTTCATTGGCTTCCTGTTAAATCAAGAATAGAATTTAAAATCCTCCTTCTCACATATAAAGCCTTAAATGGCCAAGCTCCATCTTATATCAGAGATCTGATTGTTCCTTATGTTCCTAACAGAGCACTTCACTCTCAATCTGCAGGTTTACTAGTGGTTCCTAGAATTTCTAAAAGTAGAATGGGAGGTAGATCTTTTAGTTATCAGGCTCCTCTCCTGTGGAACCAACTACCAGTTTTAGTCCGTGAGGCAGACACCCTGTCTACTTTTAAGGCTAGACTTAAAACTTTCCTTTTTGATAAAGCTTATAGTTAGGGTGGCTCAGGTTATCCTGAGCTATCTCTATAGTTATGCTGCTATAGGCTTAGACTTCTGGAGGACATAGGGACCCCCATTTCATCATTCTGCTTCATTCTCTCTCTGTTCTCCTATTCTGCAGAATCTTTTAGTTCAATCTCTAACCTTCTGCTCTATCTGCTTTTCCTCAGATTAGCTTTGCCTCGTCTGTTCCTGTTTGGCTGTGATGTCATCCTGGAAAGAAACATCAGCTGTGCTGCTTCCATCAACACCCTTGTTTATAGATGTTGGAGATCGGCCTGTTTTCCAGTGTGGTCCTGTTTCTCTGACCGTGACTGAGTGGATGTGCTCTCTTCGTCCTCTGGCATGGAAGCTGCCTTGGAGCTCGTCTGCCTGGCTGTGTGTTTCCTTGACGGGGCCGCCTTTTACAGCTGCTTTTTGTATCTCTGCTTCTGTCTCCTTGAACCCCAGTCGGCCTCGACAGATGGCCGCTCACACTGAGCCTGGTTCTGCTGGAGGTTTCTTCCTGTTCAAAGGGAGTTTTTCCTCTCCATTGTCGCTACAAGCATGCTTAGTGTGAGGGATTGTATTTGAGTCAATGAGTCAATGCAATCAACTGGTTCTCCTTAGATAGAAAACTTTGTATCAATTTGACTGTATGGTCTGGTTGAACTGTAAAGTGCCTTGAGATGACATGTGTTGTGAATTTGGCGCTATATAAATAAACTGAATTGAATAGATATTCTCATTAATGTCCAATATCTCTTTTTTAAGAGAGGCCTGTTTTGATAAAGCAAACAGCAACAAAAGAAAGAACTAATGTCATCCTTGACCTGCAGGCAATCTAATAGCATTTGCAGGGGACCTGTTAAATCTCTTGATTCTATTAATTATATGACTTCTCGATTAGTAATGTCTCTACATAAGCCTGCTACTAGAGACTTAATGGCGACTTACTGCTTTGTTTGCTAGTGGCAGTCACAATTACTTCCATCACTTCTTTGAGCATTGGCTCAAATAATAATCCTGCTGCCAGGTCCTGTTGGTCAGAGAAGTGTTGTTATGGAGACGGTCAAAGACAAAAATAAAGGAGTCTCTTAGTATATATGGACAAAAAATGTGTATTTAGATCTGCAAATATCCAATTGTGCTATTTCAACAAACCGTTGACACAGTGTTTCCTGCAAGACATCTCAAAGCCATTATGACATCACTCTTCACAACCATGCCATATGTGCCTTTGCTCAACTTGGTCAGATTATTTCCTTACTATGTGGTTGATTTAGTAGTTGCTTCCATCTTACAAATCGTCCATACATAAGCAGGTTAATCCATTTCCCATTGAAACCCCAAATTTATGGTAAAACTACTTAAAATCTATATTTAACAATTGGTGAACTCACATAAGCATGATGGTCTTCATAACTACCATAAAGACATCTAAAAATTACTTTGGAGAAAAACCTTACAAAATCATTGAAATGAGTTGTGACTTGTGCAGGAAGTACCTAAAATGTGTTAACTGTAACCTTATTTATCTTACTTAAATAAGATTAAATAGTTTTGTAATCCTATTTATCCTATGGGTGTTGAAAAACTTAAAAGAACCAACACCAATGAGATGCAAAACACACAAACACAACTGCTAACTGTTACATATCCAAGACAGCAACATTCTGTGAATGTGGTGTTCTACCAGTAACCCAGCTTCACATGTCTCAGGTTCACACGTGTTTCAGTCTAGGAACTCTGAAATTGATGTGCAAATGTTTTTTTCTAACTGCTCTGCTCATTTAAAGGCAGTTACTAAGTCATTTCCTTTCCTAAAGATATCCAGCCTTATAGTGTTACCGGGAACAGTGTTTCAATACCTCTTCCATGATTGTTCATTTTCACTTTTCAAATTTTAGAGCCTTGAAATAGAATATTAAATGCAGCCGAGCTAGCTCACTACAATTACAGTTAAATTTAACATGTAACACTGGTCCTATTGTAGTTTGGAGTAGCAACGCACATTTAATAAAATTTAGGTTCATCATAAGGCTAATAGCTATTACTACTGCACACTAAGCCTCTGTATTTTTTCATTGCACAGCAGGTGAGGATTCATATGTGTCAGTTCTTTTCTTTGTATCATCACATTGATTCAGACCAACGAGCATTACATTGATCTATGTATCTTATTCATTATTATTTACTGTGCATCTAAAGCTAACTGGATCGTTGCAGTATGTTCAGATACTTATCATATCAGTCAAAAACTATATACAATGCTTGAGTTAATAATTCATAATTAATTAATAATTACTTAACCCTTAATTATTTGTATTTTCTTGCAAATAAACTGCATAAATAGACATTATTTTGTAATAATAACTTTCAAGTTTTCTTGAAATCTTGCTTTAATGTCTAAAACTGTTTGTTTGGCATTGGCTTCCTTCTCAGGTTTTAATGGGGTTACTGCAAAGGATTCTTGGTGTTGACATACCCAGGTAAAATGACATCAGCAGCTCAGGGTTGCTGTCCTCCTCCATAAAACCTTCCTCTCCTCCCCTATTTCCTCTCTCTCTGGTGAAGACGATGGAGAAAACTCCAATTTATACAACCTCTCCATCTCAATCTGATTTTTGTCTGTTACCCATTCATATGCTTGCACATGCTCATACTTTCTTGCCTCTAGGGATTTTCATCCTTAATCTCTCCCAGGCACAGCTCTAACTCTTCGGGTTGTCTTCCACCTTTAACCTACTATCACTTTAGATCACAGTGTTGTCATGGACCTGTCCATCATTTCCAGAAAGTACACCCAGATTGGGAGTTGCTGCTCTAGTGTCTAGGGCCCACTTAAAAAGCCTGGAACAGAGACAGCTAATATTTTCATTTGTAATAATGACAGATATTCTCTTATGACCACAACACATTTCTTAAAGGGATACTGTGTACCAATTTGTCGTTTTTACTACCTGAAACTGATGACTGCATTTAATGTTCATATGTGTTATTATTGGCGTATTTTTAGCTCCACTAATTACCGGATACAGTGAGGAAAAGAAGTATTTGAAGACCCTGCTATTTTGCAAGTTCCCCCACTTAGAAATCATGGAGGGGTCTGAAAGTGCCATTGTAGGTGTATTTCCACTGAGGCATAATCAAAAAAAAAAGAAAAAGGATAAACATCAGGCAAGTCTTCTCCATGTAGAAGGAACTAACAAAGGAGAAACATTTTTAAAAGCACACTTAAAGATATAGTCGAGGATGGTCTTTTTCCGGGTGGCTCATCAAAATAAGTGGTCTTCCTAATTGTCAATCATTCTGGTGATATGTTTACGTAAGGCCGTCCTACATGCTCATCCCCATTTTCACTTATGCGTGGTGAGACTGACAGAGTGGAAGAATTGCAAATCTTCTTTTGGAAAGTAAGCTTGTATGAGCAATGCAAACAGCATTTTTTAAACATCAACAAAGCAACTCAAGCTATTATGCATTACCTCAATATGGAGATATAAAGATAATTATTATCTTTATCTTAAATCATAGGTAGAATTTTCATTATCAATATTGATTAACCTCATAACATCCACCTCATTTTGGGTAATCCTCGCCTATTTTGCATACCCAAATGGAAAAGCAAATAACTTAGGAACTGTAAGCCCAAATTACATGTGCAATACATTATTTGAAGGCTAACACCCTCTAGTTTCCTGATATATAAATTATAATTAGGTGAATAGAACACAGACAAACCTGCATTAGTTCAAACATGACTTGAGGTTGTTTTTTTGTATTCTCGGAAATGATAGGTCTTTTTTGAACAGCAGTAATAAAGACATTCTTGAGAAAAGGCAGGTTTTATTGTATTAAATTTGTTCTACATCATGTCAACTACAAATGCAGAAATGCACAAATGGTGCACCAGGTGAACCTCTTAAAACCTGGTGGGTTTTAAGAGTTTAAGTGGTTATTGGAGCCCACCAAGAGGGTTTATTGGTAGAGTCCATAAGTTACACTCCAACCTGAATCATCCGCACTTATTTTCTACCATCCAGGACATCTTCATACAGAATTACAGGATTCTCATTTGTACCACAACAGATGATGACTTTTTGGACTTAAGTGAAGAAGGCTACATGGAGCTTTTCCTTCCAGTGGACCAATAGAGCTTAATGTTTTGCAGTTGTGTCTAACTGTAGCTCTCTATGTATTTTAGAAATTTGGTCAGGTAATTAAAAGTCTATTTGAGGTTACGTGTCTTAAATAAATGTTCTTTTTGTTTTGGTATTTGGAAGCTTAAATTAAACCTGGTTACAACCCGGCTGTGTGAAAGAGAAATATCAAATTTTCTCTGTCTGGAGATCATTTAACACCTTTCTAGTATTCAGCGTCAGTCTTAACTTGTCCCTGAACCCTGATCAGTATTCTCTGTTCTTAAAAAATGTAATGCATACATTTACCCTTATTCACTTCCTCCTGATGTTTTTTGTTGTTGTTGTTTTTCCAATCACCTAACAGGCTACTCTTAGATGCTGCTGAACTAAATTGCTCCTGCATACTACTTTTCAGTCTCCTTACTTAGTCAAACTAAGGTCACTACTTAGCATGTGGTCTATCCTTCCTTAGCTCCAGCATTCTTATACCTCGCCTCCCTATTTCTACTTAAAGTAAGTCCTAATCACGACCATTTCAGTCTTCATGATAACATTCCCTATAACTTGCCTTTACTGATTTCTTACATTTATACCATACCTACATGGGTCACACACTTTGTTATCTATTTCATCCAGATACAAATCCAATGAAATCCTGACTGTTCTACACTATTTTATCATTTTATTCCTCCTGGGAATAATGCCCCTCCATTAAATATTTAAACCAAGCCCAGTTTTGACTTCAAAAAGCAACAGTTTAATCTGGTCATTTATGAGATTGATGTAGTTTAATATTCTCCTGGTCGTTTTCTTGAATGTCCATGTGCTGCTCCTCTCATTTACATTAGATGGCAACTACTGAATAAAATCATGAGGTTCTACAATGTTAAGCTTCCACAGATGAGAACAGCTTTATAATTTCACTTCAAACACATTACATCCTCCTTTATTTTCAGCTTCAGTTTGGTGTTTAGATGTGGAAAGAGGAACTTTAGCCCACTTAGCTCAAAGAGCCACATTTCAATAACCTTTTTCTGAGGCACTGAAACTCTAACCTGTGGAAGTGGTAAAGTCAGATTTAATCAGCTGAAAGCCATCCTGCAAACAGCGTGATTTAGCCCTGGCAGGTCTTCATAGATACCTAGAATGATTTTCAGCTAGTGCCTGCTGAACACATTATTGAAAGTGGTAGCCAGCTGGGGTGATATCAATGCTAATTTAAGAAGCAGTCTAAATTATATTCCAATACATACTGATATTTCCATGTGTGTTTTACTTGTATGTAGTGCCTTGCAAATATAGAATAGAATGGAATAGAATAGAATAGAATCATGTATTGTTCCACAGAGAGGACATTTTGGTGTATCAACAGCAGTAAGGGAAGAAAAATACCATATAGTTGAGAGTAAATAAAATGTTTAATTGAGTAGTGTAATTTAAAAGTGTACACAAATATGCATGTACAAAAAAGCAGCAACAGACTCGTTATAAAAAAAAAACATAAAAAAAAAAATCTATGACTAATAAATGAACTCAGATAGAGCATGGTTAAGTATTTAATTAAACAAAAATTAAACTTACAGTAACAAGGCAAAGGGGCCATAGAGCATGGGCAGGGTATTGAGAAAAAAACAGCAGTAACAAAAAAAAAACTATGGGTTTATATTCCGATGAAGAGGAAAACATAAAATAGAATGCAGCCAGGTGAGTATAAATGGGATTTAGAACAGCCATGGTACAGAGCAAACAGGCAGAATGGGAGAGGAAGAATTAAAAAATAAAGATCACAAAGGAAGCAAAACAAGACACAATGACCTTGTGTACATCCTTATGTACACAAGGCAATTATTCAATATGGATTCGAAGCAGTATATGAATACATCTGAACACAGCTCATTTCTTATGACCGCAGGTAAAAAACTACTGCTGTGTGGGAAAAGAATCTACACATCAAACTGTTTTATATGACATTGAGCATTATACAGTATGTGACATGCCTGATGCACTCAGGAAATGCAGTAGCCGGCAGCAACGCACCGCTCCAGGCAAACAGTCACAAGGACTCACAGTGCGATTGCCATGTTCTGAACATACTGTCTGGTGTGCAATGGGTATAAACTGCCTTCTATAAAATTTAAAACATCTGCCGTCAATGCGCAAAGAGTCTGCTGGTCTCAATGTATACTCGGTGTACAGCCAACTCTGTGGGAGCCTCAACTGTTCCAAGGCAGATAAATTCAAATGCACAGAGAACACATTAGAAAAATAGATTGAGAATCCGGGAACAACAATTAAACTAAATTAGGTAAGACATGCTAAACAGCGATAAAGAACAATGATAACAATGATAAACATGACAAACAAAACCCAAACATCCAGGATTTCAAAATATTTGGATCCAAAAACGAATGTACACATAATTCTTAGTAACCTAATGCAGATTTTCAGAGTGACAGCGAAGCCAAAAGTGGTATCTGGCATGCCAGTTTTGAAAACTTGTATATGCCAGTTGAAAGTGGCATATGTCAGTTGAAAAGTGGTATATACCTTTGAAAATTCAAATGCAAATCCAAATTTATGAAAATTATACCTTCATTGCTATTAGGCCACAGGTATACATGCAGTAGATGACAATAATCAGCAGTTTTTTGCAACCAAAGATGAAGAAACAGAACTCTACATTCAGTCAAGTCAGAATGGGACTAGGCTAATGCTGAGCAGATCATTCATGATCCATTGTATACAGTAATATCAACAATATGCTGCATCATTCAGAACACTCAGTCACATTGTCACAGAAAATATAACTAAAAGATTTGGTGGTATGAATGTTTACTGTTTTTTCTTACACATACAAATATTTACAACTATAAACATGTATGTTCCTTTTTAATAACTGCAAAAATATATTGTCCATAAAACCAGATTACATTCAGCACCTATGTAAAAGCATCTGTGAAACTGGCATATGCCATTTCTCAACTGTCATATGCCATTTTTCAATTTTCATATGCCACTTCTCCACTGGCATTTTCCAACTTTCAGCTGTCACATACCATTTTTCAAAATTGGCATGCAAGATACCACCTAGGCACTAGGTGCTGCTAGATTTTTTTCTTTTCATGCCTTTGAGTTATTTAATGCTTTGCAAATGATTGCATTTATAATGAAAAATTATAACCAATATAACCAATATAAAAGCCAAAACCATATTTAATCAACCCTCAGTATCCAATTTTCATTCATTTCTGCAATCAACTGCAATATTTTTTGTGACTAAATTCAAGATATAGCTTCAACTAACATCTTTACACATTTCCCAAACCACCAGCAGAAGGTCTTCCCAAATCTTTGGAAGAAAATGTAATTGAATTGTTTTAAAGCTTTTTTCATGTACTCACTTCACACAGAAATTTGTGAAGTGCGATATTCAAAACAAGGTTCCTCTTGCAGGGCAACAACAGTTGTACCAAGTGCACCACTGGTCAGCTTAATAGATTACCTAACACTGTAAGTTATTGACAAATTACTGCTCTTCCAAAAGCATTAGAAATTAGTTGTGTTTTTTTTTTTTTTTTTTTTTTTTTACATCTAAGATTAGGTTCAAGTAGAAAAATGATTTATTCTCTGTGGAGTGTCTGCTTTAAGGTGGGTATACACTGTACAGTACAATGCTTTGCCCTTTTTGGACCGTTTCTCTGGTCGTGCGAGAATTTTAGGATCAGGCTGAGTTTTAGCCTCATCGTGTGTCCTTGCTCCTGTAGTATTAGCCTTTCATGACCACCTCCCGATCAGGTCGGGAGAAAATCATACATTTTTGAAATTCAGTCAGCCCTCATGGGTTGTACGTGAGCAAATTTTGCTAATGAAGCAGACCTACAGCATGAACATCTGCAAGCCAATTCACCTGAACCTTGTGCACTGCGCTTGTGAAAACAAGGGGATTCTTCTTCTTCTTCCAGATTGACGATTCAGACCAGCGCCATCTCTCAGCGCTGAGTCCGATGTTAGTTTTGGAACATACAGTGTGAGCAGTTAGATTGCTTCAGAGCATCGGGCTGTACAGTGTTAAACATCGTGAGCAGTGAACTTTTAAACCCTGCAGTTTTACAGTTTGAGCTGGAGCTGAGTACAACGATTGAAAATATCGTACAATGTATGCCCGCCTTTAGAGCTCTCATCAAACTCAGGAGGATTTCACACCACACCTGCTTGATCCATTTTAAACAGCAATTTTCAATGAACCAATTACTTTGTTTCCTTGATAAACTGTTTTTTTGGGGGGGCAAGTGAGAAAGCTCATGTGTGGACCAAAACAGCAAAGGTCTTGCTTATTTTAAAGTAAACCCTTGTGCATTTTGTTTCCACTGGAAAAAAGACGGACTATGCAAATTAGTTGAGCTAAAAAGTGACTCATCTTATACCTATAGTTCATAGATTTCTATGGTATCCAAAATTTTTTATTTTTGCTCTGTTTTCTGAAAAGGTGCATTCACACTGAACGTGGTGTCTGCAGTAATTTCCAGCAGCACTACTGTTCTCACTGCATAAAAAGTGAGATTTTCGTCCCCGTAAACCCCCGTAAACTCCCGCAGATCTGCCTGATTTTCGTCAGTTTCCGACAATTTGCAACCCGTGCTTGTCCGCGTTTGTCATGCCACAAATTGTCGGAAACGGACTGTTACATGCCTGCCAGGCTGTTTGTTATTCTTTCCCCTCCCCCCTCCCCTTTGCTTCTACACAGGTACCAGAAGCTGGGATCCATCTTCCCTTGATTGATTCTCTCCACCTTTGGACCAATCAGGATCCAGGGAGGTCCTATATAAGCAAGCCACTTAGAGATCCTACCCCCTTTTTTTCCTTGGCTTGCTTGCTGCATGGTTGTGTTCTGTGTGTCTAATGGTCTGTGGTGGGAGTTAGTGGACAAGGTAAGGTTGGGGTACCCTGTACATCTCATCACGTAGGAATATTTCTGTTAAACACACTAGGTAAGTAGGTGGATGCCACCCTTGTAAAGTTTTGGTGAATCTTTTTGTTAGATTAGTTAAGCAGGGTTTTTGTTTCATTTGTTTTATGTAGCTTAGACCGTAGGTAGGCCCTGTTTTTGTTTTATTATTTTCTTTGATTTGGCACCACCTAATCGTCCCTTTCTCCCCCACCATTTGTATGAGTTGCTTGGGATTTTCTGTAACCAATAAATCCCTGATTTTTCTTTTCTAACATTCACTTGGTCTCTGAATTTTTTTGTGGCTGTCAAGTTACTTCCCTCTCTCCCCAGTAAAGGGGGGGGGAGCCGTAACACGGACCATGACGTATGTGGAGAGCGATCAGCTGTACTAATGGCCCTAATTAGCATATGAATGCAGCAAACCCGCGCGGCTGGCCAGGTCTGGCTTGAATAACCTTCTCAGTATTGGCTGAAACCACTATTCTCAAACAAATGAAATCGCTCGTGATTGGCAGCAAAACCACACGTGGCCACGCCAAGCTTTAATTTTCTTACTGAGTATTGGACGGAACCACTTCTTTTTAAACAAGTAAAGTCGCTCGTGATTGGTTGGCATATATATATATTTACATATAAATTTACATATATATATATTTATTCATATATATATATATATATATATATATATATATATATATATATATATATATATATATATATATATATATATATATATATATATATATATATATATTCATTCATATATTTATTCATTCATATGGTGTGTATTTATGTTATCCTACACTACTACACAATTATTATGCTACCATCAAGGACATGAATGAATTTATACAGGAAATGAAGATTTGCCAGGAAGCTGTTTATGCAAAGAAAGAGCTTTATTGAAACACACACACACAACTATATACAACTCGTATCCAAACACATGCGTTTCAAAAATTACAACTCTGTGAACGGCCCGTTTGCTTCCTCGGGGTTGGAGGTAACAGGCGGCATTCCCTCCGAGGCAGGTCCGATGTGCAGACGCCTACTGTGCGTGGCCCTGTACTTCGGCATCGCTTCTAACCGGGACTGCAGCTTAACACAGAGTTCAGTGAGATCCGGCCTACGAAATGGCGGCGACCGTACAATCCATCCAGAGACACCGCCGACGAAGCCATCTTCTTCGTCGGACATGAGGTCGACGGTGGCGGACTTCCAGAGTTCCACTTCCTCATCTGCCAGCACACTCTGCCTCGCTTTCAGCAGCTGAAAAAAAAAAAAAAAACAATGAATCAGCGCACTGCATATGGACACAACACATCTATCAATGCACCTGAAAAATAGTCACCAAATAAAGTCTTACCCTCTTTCTTCTGGCCCGACTCCGAGCAGATTGCCTGGCAGCCTCCGCACGCAGCGTGTTGGCTAGCTGCGTGTATCTGAAGCTCCTGCGTACCGTCTCATAATACGTCTTACAGGCAGCTGGAAAACAATTAAATGATAGTGGTATGAATAAAAAATCAAACGCAAGTCACAGTAACAAGGAAGGAGAAAACATTAAAACAAGTCACTTACACACAATGTCGTCTTTATCAACATCGTGCAAATCTGGACTTGCCGTGATGGCTCCGAGCAAATAGGAGGTCACCGCCTCATTGTGAGGCGAGAGTAGTCTGTGAAAAAAAAAAAAAAAGTAAAGCTATGGTCGGTATTTATCTGTATCCATGTCCTTTTAAAGCAGAATGAAAGCATATTCTTTAAATCTTACCCCTGCTCCGGTTCATAGCGCCTGCAATTAGTCTCCGAGTTGTGAAGACGGCGTACTGCTTCCTGTGAATCACAAAAAATACAATTTAATAAAGCTTTAGGCTAGGCTGCTTTTAGCTTACCTAGCTAGAATAGGTTGTCTTTAGCTTGCCTAGCTAAGCTAGGCTGCTTTTAGCATAGCTACCAGTAATCGAACATATATTTACCGCTAGCGTGGCGTTGTGCACCCGTCTTCTCTTCCTCGAGTTCGTATATCCCGCAAAGTTGCTCGACTGCAGAGCCGCCATCTTGTCCTCTATGGACTGCAACCTGGAGTGCATCGAATTCTCCAGCTGAGTGAGCCGCTCATTCATGTCGGCAGTATGCTGGGTAAGCTGACGAGACAGTCCGCTGATAACAATCAGCAGTTTCTTCTCGTAAGTCTGCAGGCTGGCCGAAAGTTGTGGACTAAGAGCAGTTGGAGGCGAGTTGAACGCGAGACGTCGTGCAGCCATTGTTCACGTAACAACAAAATACAAACACGGTAACTGGAGATGAAGTTCTTCTGAGTATAGTAACACAAACATGATGCCGGAGGTGGAAAACGGTTTTATCTCGGCGACACTGCACCCTGTCGGCACGGAGTGGTTACTGCAACATTTAGCGTGCAACAGAAATAATCCCATACAAATTAAAAGCACAAGAAGGTTCTATTTTGGAGGGCAGTTTGCAATTGTTATGTACAAATACTATATTTCCCCATCCATTTTCAGTTTAAAAGGTATATTTTGTCTTGCTAAACTATAAATACTCCTAATTTTCACGGCAAATCCAAAAACTTCAATGTATGTTATTCATACTTTATGAGTTTAAATAACATAAATGAGAAGATAGTAAAATAAACCGTACATGCTTTCTGACCATTTTCTACACAAAAAATGCAATATATATGTATTCCGCTCCCTCAACACTACAATTGTGTTTGCTGCAGTTAGAGCTACAAGTCTTTGAAGGTATGCTTATAATTTTTCTGCATATAGAGATTTGAAACTTTTTGTTGTCAGCATAATATATTAAGTTCTACAGGTTTGGATAGGTAGCAAAAGCACTTTACCTTGGACTTTTACCAGACAATTTCAAAATATTAAGATTGAAGGTGGCGGTAATGCACCTATAAATTGTTTGCCAAATGGTAATGGTGATTTTCTAAGTTTGGAGGATTTTAACAGGAAGTTTAGAAACGATTGTTCACTAAGAATTTATAAGAAAGTTTTACGTAGTATCCCTGATGTCCTCATTCATTCTATTAAAAACAGTTTACCTAATTCCTTTATTCTTAGACTCCATAAGATTGAATTTGAGCAGGTGGACATTAGAGATAATAAATGCAACAACAAGTTTTTGAATCAATATTCTATAAATAATATGTACCCAGGAAGAACAAAAAGCACAGCTCTCTTACAAAATTTTAAGAAATCTATGATAGTCAAAATTAGGACAAATTATTTGAAATTCCCAATTCCTCCTAAATATAAAGAATTACAATTTAAAATAATAAATAACATATATCCTTCAAATGAGTTTTTAAGAGAGAGATTTAAGTTTAATGTTGAGAATTGTGGCTTTTGTACAACTCAATTGGAAACAGCTAAACATCTTTTTTATGAATGTAAAGAAGTATTAAACTTATGGGATCAACTTCGAACCTTTCTGTCTTCTAAAACAATAAATTTAGATTTTATTTCCTGGCAAAACATTCAATTCGGTTTATCCATTAAAGAAAAAAAATGTGGAATTTTTAATCAATATTCTAATAATTGTAACAAAGTATTGTAACAAAGTATCCATAAATGTCGCTATGCAAAATGCTCCCTCTCAATCTCTGCTCTCAAAAATGAACTTTCCCTTTTCAAAAGATGTCTGAGAAAGATGCAGAATTTAAATGCAATTAAATTGTTTGAGTTAATTGAAGAATTTCAGTTGGTAGTCCCCACTGATTAATTTACTTTAACTACTATTGTTATTTTTTATTTATTTTATTTTATACTTTGTTCCACACTGTGCATTTAATTGTATTTTTCAAAAGCAGGAGTTGTGATATTTCTTCTTGTATTGAAATATTTGTTATTGACTTGTTATTTGAGATTGTTATTGTTTTCTTATATATTCAATAAAAAAAAAAGTGGAAATCTAAAAAAAAAAAAAATTATTTGCCAACCGCCATTACAGCCAACTGATTCTGATTAAAACTAATTTTTGAAATAAATTATTTTGTGTATTTTTTTTACATAACATTTGCGTACACAGTAATCTAGCGTACTTTAATTCAATAAATCAATTCAAGCTAAAATGTAAGAGTCTATAATTAGGCTATACTGAGCCTGATCTATTTCTACCATCTATTTGGGGGATATTTATTGCCACACTTTTGGCCACTTAATACCAATTTAGCATGCTGACCTATGTCCTTATGACAACAGTGTACTAATCTTCTGATGGCCACTTCCAGCAGGATAATGCGCCATGTTATAAAGTGAATCATCTCAGAATCATTTCTTGAAACTTTTCCACTTAAGTAATTGTGAATTGAGCATATTGACAGACAACATTTTATTTTTTATCTTAAATGCAACCTTTTTTTCTTATTTCAGGATGTGCACTCATGTAGACCATTTTACACCCTAATTCAAACTCTATTTGACTCATACCAAGCAGGAATATGGATTTAATCCTGCAAACTCTGCAAACTGTATTTTTTACACAATTCACTTGTCTCTGTCACTCTATATGGATTTGAATCCTGAAATCACACATTCATAGCATCATTCATCGAATCTTCACGCTTTCAAAGTAGAAAGCCCTAAAAATAAACATCTCATCTCATCTTCTATGAACAGATAAAAAAAGATTAGAGGATGTGTTCGAGAGTGTGTGGAATTCATCCTATTCATAAACTGCCAAAGACTGCAGCATTGTGTCTTAGGGAAGCACCCAGAGGGCTTGTTTTATCTACAGATATGATCATTGCAGGCTCCAAGGTCAAGGTCATTTCGTTTTGGAAGATTTACAAACCAATTAATGTATGAATGTTTTATCACCTGGGCAAAGATCAGTGCTGGAGATGCAGGTAAACATTCCTCACAAACAAATATCTATACAGATGTCTGTTAAGATTAATGGGATGCATGCTTAATGAAGAAACTACTTTAAAGATAATTAGTTCATTTTGTAGACTACAAAATGAACTTTGAATACCCAAAAGGTTTGTTTGTTTTGTGTTTTTCTTTCCAGTCTCCCTTTTTATCATTTGAAATATATTGAATAGCTGCAAACTTAAGTCAAAAAGGTTATGAAAAGGCATAGACATTTCAGCTTTGGAAAAGATAATCTCCAGTTTCGTTTGAACCATTTCATGACCAGGTTTTGGTTTTAAGAAAAAACAAAAAAGGCATTTGACGTGAATGCTGTTCTCTCATGCAGGGGCCAAAAGCATGTATTGTGATTTTTTTTTGCAGTGCATGGACACATTTTCAGAAAATTGGAACCAATCAAGGATGTGTTTTGTATGGGCGTGTTTTGAAAGCCTACAATTTAACTGCACACTATATAGACTGTTAATGACTTCTTTGTTCAACCATAATAGTCACAAATAATAAGGATTAAAAGTATTTTTTAAAGAATTCTATCACCATTTTCTAACTGCATTAGGGTTTCTGTTTAAGTTATAGTTATTGTGTTTTTTCATCCTTATCTTTATCATCAAGATCACTACTCAGCCAATATGTCATAAACTATACCATAATATACCCTCACATCCTTATCATCACCTTCAGGTGTTCAAGATCCTTGGCATGCATACTCCTTATACATTTTTTTTTATGGAGTAAGCAGTTATTTTTGGAGGACAGCACAGTCTGTTGTGGTAATTTTTCTTTGCTAGAGCCCATTTGCTGTTTCACTAATAAAAGCAATTTAGACTTTAAAGGCACAATTTTTGAGGTCATAAAGATATTGAGAAAAGATAAAAATAATATTAAAACATTATTAGCAATCATAACATAAGCAATTGGGAATATACTTCATATATAAGTACATCATTATGCTACAAAACAACACCTTAAAAAAAGTAGAAATTAAAAGATAAACTTAGACAATTTAACTGTCGAGCAGCCGCTCTCAAACTTACAGGGACAGACCGTAAGAATTCAACAACTCTTTCATACAGCGGGCCCTGCCTGAACAAAACAAAACAAGGTAGACAAATAATATTTTTTTTTTCAATGATTCGTAAAAAAAAAAACATTAAGAACTATCTATAATGTGCATGGTTGACAATTTTTTTTTCTTCGTTTTCTGTTAAAAAATGTTGTACCACCATATATTGATTGCGGGGTAATTTTCCTTTGATTTAAGACCTTTAAGACCTTTTTGTTTTTTTCCCTACTGTGTTGTTAAAATACAGCAGAAGATTATAATCTGCATCAAGTATTCTCACAGATGGTTCTCTGAACCTATAATAACTCACCTTCTCACCTCAATAGCTGCAGTTTTCCCCTGAATTTCAAACAGGCTAAATATAGATACAGAAATTATACCTTTAATTGGTTTCAGACTTTATTTATTGACTTGGTTTGTAATCATATTTGCATATCCTCCTCCTATTTTACACATTCTGGTAATCAGTGTATGTTGTACATATTCGTGAGAGCAAACATGCTAAAATATCTTCACCTGCTTTTGCATTAGCATAAAGCTGGGGTATCAAACTACAGTCTTTGAGAACTGCTACCATGTAGCTTTTAGATACATCCTTGCTCTAGCACACATGAACCAATAAATGGCTCATTACAGGAGCTTTAGAAACTGGGTAGCATTCTGAAGAGGTAATTCAATCACACGATTTACTGTAGGTATGTTGAAGATGGGATGTATCTTAAAGTTGTAGGGCAGTAGCCTTCACCTGGATGTCTGCATTAAAAAACCCTTGATGTAGAGCAGTGATTCTCAATCCCGGCCCTTATGTACCAATGCCCTGTGTGTCCTAGATTTCACCTCGCTGCCAAATACCTGACTTATAGATAAAAAAAGATGATAACAGGGTTCTGTAGCACTTGCTGGCTGTTGAGGATTTCCTCGACTCATTAAAATCAGATTTGAAGTGACCAATAATTTCAAACTGTCTGGCCTTCACACTGACTAGTTTTATTTTGGCCTTGCCAGGAGAACAGAATTAAAGGGAACATTTTGTCTGGTGTAATGCTCATATTTATTATGTGGGGTTCTTTTTTTTCATGTTTCTCCATCTTTTTCATGTTTTTGTGACATGAAATGTCATAGCTCACCATATAACCTACTTTATACATGAGGCACTTACCACAAAATCCCACATCCTACGTTATTTTCCCTGTTTGAAACAATTGCAATTGTGGATCTAGACCTGGCCATTCCAACAGACCAGAGTGGAGCAAATAATACCTTTGCTTCGTATTTTGACAGTAGAGACAGAGAACACATACATGGACAGTGTTTAACATGACTGCGCAAGTGCTTCGACGGATGTACGTGAGCAGGGCGAAGCGGTTATTGAGGAGGAATCTGGGGGTAAAACAAAACACACCCAAAGCCTTAGACAGCTTAACAACCCCATTTCACAAAGATTGATGAGCTGCTGGTTAATATAATTTCTACACAGAAGAGGAGAAGAAGAGGAGAACTGATTAAAACAGATGAAGACAGTTTTTGTGAAACTGCATTAAAATTGGCTCAAGCAAAATCACAGATGTCTCCTCAAAACATTGTTTGAAATTAGTTTTAATCTTTTTTTAATTCTTACTTACCATAATTTTTGTGCTATATTTTGCTGTTGCTGTTTAGTTATAACTGAAAAACATACCAACATGTCCCAAAGATCTGGGTTTCACACGGAGAGACATTAAAAGCCCAGTGGATCAGAGTGGGCGGATACAGCACAAGCATATATGAGGAGACAAGGAACAAACAGCACAAAAATTAAAGGAACAAGAGACAAAACCAGGTTAATTATATACAGGAATTAGTGAAGAGAAAAGCTTTCAAAAGTAGGTGAGATTAATCACCTGAAAACAACAATAAGAGAGGAGCTGAGGGGTTTTATATTGATGAGCTGTGTGCAGAGTTGCGTTTGTGCTGATCCTGCTCTCTCCTCTCCCCTGCAGGGTGAGAAGGGCAGGTGCTGCTGCACAGGTGTAGCTCATCAACTCCAATCAGTGAGGTCTTTCTAAGGAGCTGGAAACAGGATGGAAATGTCACATGGTTAATGCTTCAAATGTGGTAATCTGTCTGAGCTCCTCGCTATGACTCCTTGTCCTTTCTAGGCTCAATCCAGAGTTGTGTGCTATGTTCTGTGGCCATTGAGAAACTCTTCAATAAGGACTTGGCTGAAGTCTCCATCATCATTCCAGGGAATTACCTCTGGAAAAACTTGGTCAGCTCTAGTCAATCGATCCGTCATACTACCTGCCAGTCCACCAACCACCATCGACATCACCCATCTTCTCCTACGAAGTGAACAAAAAGAAAGAGGTTTGATCAGAACAACTCAAATGGGATATATACCCAACTCCACTACTTCTTGAACTTCAGCCAACTCCTTTATTTCCTGTCTTTTATTACTGGACAAATAGATTATTCCAGTGCTGTTTTCGAATCCTGGGACTGCATCCTCCGAAGGCCAGGTTCGTTGCCAATTATTTCATAGTGCCAACATATGCAGCCTTCTTTTCGTCCATTTCAAAGGACCAGACTGCTTCATCCTCCAAAGCCTAGGGTATCCCATGATTCATTGTGAATCCAGGCAAGTTATCTGCTCTGTGCTCAGAGGAAAAAGGGAAACGGCAACAGTGAATATTGTAAGTGCAGCCAAATAAAATACATGTATGTGAATAGTTCCCTTTTAAATAAATGAAAATTGTTATTTTAAATGGTTAGTGATTCAGATACGTGGCAGGTAATGGTTGGTTTGTTGAAAGGTTTTATCTGTCTGTGTGCAAATGGGTTTGGCTAACATTTAAGCAAAGATTCCAATATCTGTGCAGTGTGGGGAGTATAAATATGATATCTGTGATAACGGTACTGCTGGTGAAGCTACTCAGAAATGAAATTAGCACACAGAATATTAGTACGTAGTTCGGCATTAATTTTTCGCCTGTTTGAGAGTGAGGGGCGGCGACAGCTGGAGAACGCTGAACCTGTTTGAATCTATAGCTGAACTCCTCCAGCTTCCATAACTTCAGTTTAGATAGACAGGGTCTTTTGGAGGATGCGCTGCTGAAATCAAACACAGCTTGGGTATGTGTGACCTCAGGAGCCATGACAACATTTGTCACAAATACCTGATTAAACAGGAAACAAAGGAGCTATCTGAGTTCAAGAAGTAGTAGAGTTGGGCATATACAGTAGCCCATTAGGAAGGATACTTAAGATACCACAGAGTAGCACCTGTGGTTTCCTACTAAGTGCTAGTTAAATAATGCTGCAAAGTAGGAAGGAGGTTGGGTCAGGAACTAGGATGCTTCCTGTCATCAATGTAGGGATGTCCTAACATCCCTAGGTGACACTAGGAGCTATAAAGTTGCCCATAATCTTTTGCATGACAGGACGTATAGGCACAGTACACTTTACAGAATTGAACAAAACCACATTATTTCATGAAATGTATGCTTGATAGTGTTCTCACTGTTGACACCGCAAAAGGTGAAGGGGTATTAGCAATGAACAGGAGGTAGGAACTATAATTTGTGGTGTTGGGATCAAGTCAGAGAGCTTTTTGCAAACGACAACCTTAGTGGCAAACTCCACCTCCCAGAACCCTCCCTACCGTTGTCATCGGTAAAGCAAATCTCCTCATTCACTGTAATTGGATAATTAGATTATAATTTTTTGATCTACTCAGTGCTGATCCAAAAGCATCCTGGGAACCAGAAGCCAGATTGGATTAAAACATACCATTCCTATAATAAACCCTTTCGTTTTATTAAATCCTTTACCTTTTTGTTGACCTCTACATCTTGCCGAAGAGAATGTGAAAGAGGGGCAGGGGAAGGGATGTAATGAACTACGAACTAAGAATAAAATAAACAACCCAATGAACAAAAATAACAACATTATGATGATTTAAAGCAAAGATGTAGAGACATTAAATAAACACAAGGCCTTGAGTAATATTGTTGTTGGATCTCGAATTCCAAAAAAAAGCAAAGCTGTTAAAATTGCAAACAGTGGGCAAACATATTAAGATTGTAATTGTACGGACATTTATTCATGTTTAATGGCAGACAAAAACATCTCTATTCTTTTGGTGATTTCTGACCCAGCCTTCTTAAAGTCATTTCTTCAGACTTATCTATTAAGGACAGCTTTTAATAACTTTTACAGTGTAGCCTAAATTTTTTTTTCTTTTTTTTACATCTTTTTGTCTACTAGGTTTTATCTTAATGCTGCTTTATGTATATTCTACCTTACTTGCTATAAAGCACTTAAGCTAGTGTAAAGGGATATGCCAAAAAAGGCCTTACATACCTTTGTGGATTGATTACATAAAACTTTTGAGGCAGAGGCTGCCATGTTGGCTCCATTTCAAGGTATCGACCTCATAACGCCCCCACTTGGTGAGTTGTCAGCAAATAATGAAATGTTATACTTTTGGGCTGTGTAGATGCCTTCAGAATTATGTCACTTTGGCTGAAGATAAACAACTCTCAACTGTCACCTTCATACGGAATAACCAGTAAGTGAATAAATCAAAGTTGAAATAAAACCTACCATTTCTGATAAAAGGAGTTATTAAATAAATAGCCTGAATCCCCTCTGGAAATTTTGATTTTCACAAACCACACAGGTCTACTGCTGTCTAGAAATTGCTAGAAGAAAAATATATATAATGAATTGGGGGGAAAATGCATGAAGAAGTGAATGTGTCAGATATAATGCTGATTGTATGCAGCTAATTCATTTGCACAGATTTGTATTTTTTTTGCATTGAGTCAAACCATTATTTTAGTTTTTGTACTTCAGTGTTGTTCAGTTTGTTACTATCTGAATAGGAAAGATAAGGATGAATACCTTACTGACTTAAGTGGATAAAACTAGGACACTGTAATGATGACAAGCTCCCAGTTCTTTTTTTCCCTAAAAGTGCCGTTAATAGCACACATCACTTTCCAACATAATTTTAAAACTACTTTCTTTCTATTTGTTTTAATTGTGAGAAAGGGCAAAAGGCAAGTAAAATCCATCTACTGGGGCTTATTTTTTGAGGCGGATGATTTTGGATTAGGTTCCTTTTTTTCTGTAGCTACATAAAACCAAAGCTGATATTAACACTCTGCACACAAACAAGAAAACCTTTCACCCATTTATCAAAACATTGTAGTTCTCTTGAAAAAGCGAACACAGCTAGATTAACTCTTCACACCTTTGTAAAAATGGTGTTTTCGTATCAAACAGTAAACACAAGCCATCATCTACTAAGCACACAATGTGCCAACTACACACTAATGGTATGAATACAAAACACACCTGGCTTTCTCTGTGTACAGATGTCAATTTGAGGTCATACTTTTGTCATAGTGTCATGTAAACATACAAGGATCCAAATCTTAAGTATTGCTGTTTATTCACACTTATCAAAACCAAGACAAAGTCAGAACACAAAACAATCAGCCTACATCATGTCGTCTTTCTGGGTCTATCCAGGCCTGACATGATGCCTGGTCAATATCTCCACATGCCTCCTCCATTGCCTGTAAAAGGGCTACCTGTTGATGAGGATGACGGTTGTACACTTACCAGCGCCAGGCAGAGAACAACTCCTCGATGGGATTTAAGAATGGAGAGTATGGAGGGAGGTTGAGTGCCATGAAGAATGGGTGGTCTGTAAACCAGTTGCTGAGCAAAGCAGCCCTATGGAAACTAACATTGTCCCATATGCTGACTTATCGGGTATGCTCTGGTCTCTGAACAGTGAGCATGTCATGTAAGGTGTCCAGGAATGCAATAATGTGTGCAGAGCTGTATGGGCCTATGGTTGCATGATGGTGAACAACACCATTTTGGCTTATAGCTGCACACATTGTTATGTTACCACCACGTTGTCCTGGGACATTGATGATGGCACGGTGTCCAATAATGTTCCTGCCACGTCTCCTGGTTTTACTGAGGTTAAAACCGGCTTCATCTACAAAAAGTAGCTCATGTCCCATGGCCTCTGCTTCTAGTTCCATCACTCTCTGGACAAGACAAAACAAATGCATCACATCAGGCCCATGCACAGCACTACAGTATGCACTTCCAAAGTCAGAACCAATGACACTATAGCTTACCTGCACATAGTCATATCGCAGTTGCTTTACATGTTCTGTGTTTCTCCCAAAAGGAACTCTGTAAATTTGCTTCCTTCTTATTCTGTGGCGCACAAGTGCACGAATTAGTGAAGAAATGCTTACACTGTGTATATTTTGAAAGATGGTGTCATTATCAATTATGCGCTGCTGTATTTCGTGCAGTCTTATTGCATTATTGGCAATCACCATGTTCACTATATGGGTCTCTTGCTCTGGAGTGAACATTCTTCCTCTGCCACCAACATCTGGACATCTAGCAATTCTGTAAAGTAACAATTTCTGTATTTTTGCATGTATGGTACTGGTATGGTATGCTACAAAGTACTTACCGATTCTCATTTCGAATTGTCCTAATGATGCTTGCCACAGTGTAGCGGCTCAAATTAGGCTGAACCCGTTGGCCAGCTTCCCTCAGGGTCATCCCATGGTGGATGACATGGTTCACTATTGTAGCTCTGATGTCATCAGTTGTTCTATCTCTTACTCTTCTTGCCCTACCTCTTCCCCCTCCTCGTCCTCTTCTTGCTCCTCCTTGTCCTCTTCCTCTAACTTCCTCAACCCTCTTGCTTCTTCAACTCCACGTCCTCTCCCTTGGCCTCCTCTGATTCTCACTCTTCTCACTCTCACTGCTCCATCCATTGTACTCCACACAGACAGCTTACCTATGGCTTATTTATAGTGCTTAGGCTGATTGCAAAGTGAACTAATTATCTAAAACAGTTTTAACATGTGTAAGTGTGCCAGACAGTTGGCAAAATAGTGTTAATGATAGCCATACATGTGTATAATTTTGCTAGGAGTGTGTTGGAAATTTGGTAATAGAGTGTTGTGCAGTGAATTGTGCCTACAGTTTTGCAAAATGTGTGTTACAAAATTGCAAACTGAGTGCAATGCAATGTTTGTGCTTTTAGTTTTGCAAACTCAGTGAATGGTTTTGCTATAGGTATTAATAGTTTTAGAAATTGTGCTACAAGAATCACGATTAGCGCTTAAGCATTCAGAAAAAAACTGTAAATAGCAGAAGGTGATTAAAACAAGAGAGCTAGTTTAGTCTCTTAAACAGACATGGCAATGGCTTGATCCAAAATGTTGGTTAGCTGTCAGAATTCAGTCAGAATTATGAGAAAAAAGTTAGAATTTTTTAGAAAAAAGTTAGAATTTTGAGATTAAAATCAGAATTCTGAGAAAAAAGTCAGAATTCTGAGAAAAAAGTTAGAATTTTGAGATTAAAGTCAGAATTGGGAGAAAAAAAGTCAGAATTCAAAGATTAATTTCGGAATTATGAGATTAAAGTCAGAATTCTGACTTTTTTCTCATATTATACTCAAATAAAATTTAAAAAATCTGTTAACCTCTTTTTTATTTTTTCAGTGGCCCTAATCCTCTCCTGTACACACTGGAGAAATGTACCTCTGCAAGAACCTATCCTCTTGGCAGAGGCGTAGCCAGAAAATTGAGTTCTGGGGCTTGCATCTTTTCCATTGTCATTACTTACCTACTTTTATCGTTAAAAATTCTGCATGAAACTGATATTTAAAAGTACTAATATCTACATAAATTGATTATTTAATACATTTTAGTTTAAATAGCTATTTATCTATGATTTCGGTGAAGACTCCAAGATGACTTGCAGAGACACATCATTTTCTCTTTACCCCATAAAACACAAAATCTAGTTCTGAAAAGAGCACAAACCCTGTACTTATCTTAAAGGTTAGTATATTGATGTGTATAATTAACCACTGTGTTTTTATTTTCAAGAAATTATGAATACATGAAAAAATAGTAATATATGAAAAATGTAAATTAATATTCCACTTGAGAGTATTATTGCTGCCACCATCTGTATTAAAAGGGGGGGGGAAAGTATAGGGGTGGCCAATCCATCTAGCTCCGCCCCTGCCCCTTAGTTTGTCAGTCTGTGGGAGTGGGGGGCTCGAACTCACAACCTCGGTATTCAAAGCTCTATGCCCTAAACCACTAGGCTTCCACTCGTCCGTTATTTTATATAAATACATTGTCTCATTAAACATATACATTGCTTTCTAAATATATATGTATATATATAAACAAACAAACAAAAAACAGAGAAAGGCAAAATCAGAAGCTGATTTAAAGCGTCTAAATCAGATAGAAATCCCTGACTGTGGAAAATAATCTGTAAAAGCAAACGGAATTTAATCTAACGAGTAGATATTAAAATAATTGGTTAATTTGTCATCTGATGCGCAGAAGCCTACTGCTCTGGAGAGTTCACTCGCTCTAATTAAGTCGAGATGTATTTTTGTTTTAGTAAGTCCCTGTCGGTGGTGGTTATGTGTGAATGGTGATTCCCCCCTCTGCGCGTCAGTGCGCTGCGCTCCGAGCTGCTCCACCTGTGCCGCCCGCTTCCTCCCTGTGCGTCAGAACATGGCAACTCTTTTAACGTTTCCCTCAAACAGGAGAGGCTGCAGACCGCTCCGACCCTGCGAAGCGATCACAGGTCTTCTCTGCTGCTGTTCTCCGGATCAGATCACCTTCTATTCACCACTGTCAGCGCGCATATTATCGGCTTAGATTAAAAAAAAATAATTTAAAAAATCCCCGCTCCTTTCCTCATCCCAGGGTTGTTTTATAGGAGAACTTCCAGGGGAACCATGCAAGTTTTCTTGGCAGTGATTTTCGCCTATGCAGTTTCGGGTAAGTTCAGCATCTACATTTCACTCACCAGATAATGATCTCTTTTTATCCGTGTTTTACAATTTATAGATTTGCCTTTAAAGACTGCACTGAATAAAACCATAAAACAAATGAAAGATTGAAACAGGACTTCCTCGAAGAGATTTTACTATTGATATTGTTCCTTCATGTTGCCTTTAAATTGGTTCTGAAAGCTTTAATGAGGCAATGCTCGATGCCATCCTCTAATAAAGACGCATAAAAGTCGTTTTAACTTCTGAAATTCACGCCATTATAGTAATAGACATTAATTAAAAATCTTTATCCCATGTCAAGATCATATTTTTTAGCTTAATGTTGTAGATTTTCTAAGAGGTTTGGATAATCTTTGTATTCGAATCAGCATCAGCTGTGCAATGAGGCATCCCTAACTGTAAAGATACATTCTGTCAGCTGATGCTTAGATGGGATTCTGTGTTACTAGGTGAAGCTGCTGTGTAAAGATCAATAAAAGGGAATACACTCAAGAAATTCGCTTTACTATAATTTCAAAGTTTTACATTGGAACACTTTAAACTAGGAGTCTTTGGAGGAATAGCTTGTAAATTCAACCTTTCCTCCTTAATCGGCAGCAGATCAGTTAATTTCCTTGCCTCTGATAAATAAAGCAACACATTAGTGGGACCAACAGACTTATGTGTTCATTTGAATACTACAACAGTTATCAAGGCACTGCCAGTGGTTTTCTCCTGACTTACAGAGGAGCATCTGCGATCAGCTACCTCCTGGTGCTTGGACAATGTGTGCAATATTCCTTATCAGTGTTTGTTTGGCTTCAGCATGTGCTAACAATGGCAAATGTAGTCGGTGGAGGTCTTATCCCACTGGCTTTCTATCCAAGCAAGCAACCTGTTTTATTTGATTGTCCTTTCCTCTTCCGTTTCACATATTTCAGAGATTTTTATTCCAAGCCTTGCTGTTTGCTGAAAGTTTATCAGCAAAACAAGTCTAAAGATTTTTTTTTTTTTCTTGTTGGTTATAAAGAAGCGGCAGTAAATGGCAAGGGATAAGAGGATTGTCAGATCAGATACAATAGTTTCACACATGCATATCTGTACTCTTACTTTAAGGTCATGGAACAAATTTCCATATAACATAAGTATTATTAAAATCTTACATTTATCCATTAAGTGAACAAAAATATGCAAACCAGTCTGACTCAAAATAAAAAGGTATTGACCGTCTTTTGACCATTTAAATAATATATTACCTGGAATTACTGTGTGTGTATTTTCTTTAATAAATATATATATATATATATATATATATATATATATATATATATATATATATATATATATATATATATATATATATATATATATATATATATTTAGCTGATTTGATATTAATTAATAACCATGGTTTTGTTTTTATATTGACAATTCTTTAAAAGAAGTTGCCTTGAGACAAACAGAACCAATTTATATGCTAAATTATGCAGCCATGTTCAGTCATATTATATATTACTGTAAATGTCATCACTATTTCTTTTTACATAATTTTAGATATAAAACAACAAACCAACAGACCAGTTTATTTTGTCACTTAGTAAAAAAAAATTATGCTAAAAGAAATCTATATATTCCTCCTTTAGATGAAATGCCAAGAAAGACTAAGTTAGAGTTAAGTAAAGACAGAATAATCTATATACTAGAGAATTAAGATTGTCAGTAAAAGCTTCGCCGGTGGCACCCTACAGGAAAATGTCACCGACATATTGAAACACTGGACTAAATCTCATTTTGAGTAGAAAAAGAGAGAATGTAAAGTTTAATGGAAGCTATTGGTGCCATAATCTAGATTCTTCTAAGGCTCCCAATCCTGCTCCTCAAGTACTGCTCTGTATATTTTAGATGTCTCTCTGTTTCTCGTGATTGCATGAGCTCCTCAGCAGCCGCGAAGTATTGTGGAAGCCTGTTAATTATTCCTTCATGTAAGTAAGGTGTGCGTGGTACCAATGAGACCCCTACAATGTGCAGAACAGTAGTACTTGAGAACCAGACATGAGAACCACTAATCTAGATAGTGCATAATTGTAAAGGAGTAGTAGAAAGTGGCCAGTGTGTCCCCCAGCAGCCTAAGCCTATAGTAGCATTACCAGGGATAGATGAGAATTTTATTTTTTTATTTATCCTTTATTTAACCAGGTAATACCCATTGAGATTAAAAATCTCTTTTGCAAGGGAGACCTGGCCAAGATAGGCATCAAAATTACATCACATCATTACATACGTACAACACACACACATAAAAGCCAAATATGCACTTACAATAAAATTTCAATTAAAACATTGACATGTGAGGGAGTCTAACTCAAAACATCTAATTCTCAGCTTAAAAGTATTCAAAGGAACCAATTTACTAAGTTTCATGTTATTTTGCAGCAAATTCCATGTAAAGGGAGCAGAGTAAGCAAAGGCCTTTTTACCCAGCTCAGTACTGACACGTGGGACAGAAAACAAGACAACAGCCTGAGAATGACCTAAAACACTCAAAAATTAGTGCTTTTTATGTGAGGGGGATTTGTTTTTATATATATATATATGGTGTTTATCTGAGATCCATCAAACACTAACAAGAAATTGAGAAGTGATCCATCTTTTCTGTTTTCAGAGCAGATTCGGAATAGGTAAAATGCTATTATTCTAAATATACTGCAGAGTGAAGAAGTGTAGTAGTCTAGTTTAAAAAAAAATGAATGGACTAGGTTTTCTGCATACTCTAATTTTAGCTTTTTCTCATTTGTACAATATTGCAAAATTTAATAAAGTCTCAGAAATTGTGCAAAGTTGGGCATAAATAACATAATCACAGATGGCACTAAGGTCATAATGAGACTTTGTTAATGTCAGTAAAGGAGAGTAAATGACTAAGGACATTGTTTTTCAAAGGTTCTGGTCAAACATGTCTTAATTTAAAGCAGATAATTAAATGCCTGTCTTTTTATATTATTAATATACACATGTAGAACATGTAACTTACTGTACTTCATTTAAAAGTAAAAATTCTTAATTAGAGATACTTCACCTAAGAAGATCCGTGAAGAAATTAAAGGCGTTCCCAGGCCAACCGTGAAATATAGTCCAACCAGTGTGTCCTGGGTCTCCCTCTGGGTCTCCTCCCAGTGGGATGTGCCTGGAACACCTCACAAGGGAGACGTCCAGGAGGCATCCTAACCAGATGCCAGAGCCACCTCAACTGGCTCCTCTCCGCGTGGAGGAGCAGCGGCTCTACTCTGAGTCCTCCCCGGATGACTGAGCTCCTCACCCTATCTCTCGTTATCTCGTTATTTCGGTCATGATCGAAAACTCTTGACCATAGATGAGGGTAGGAACATGGCTCGACCGGTAAATCAAGAGCTTTGCCTTTCAGCTCAGCTCTCTCTTCCCCACAATGGACCAGTACAGCGTCCGCTTCACGGCAGACACCGCACCAATCCGCCTGTCGATCTCCTGCTCCACTTTCCCCATTAATTGAATATTCTTAACAATTTTGATCATCATTAAAAAGTTAACTGAATTTGCTAGCAAATCTGTTTGTTAAAAAAAACAAAAGCTTGGTTTTGTTTAACCATCATTAGATTCTTATATTTCTAACCCATAACTGCATTTGTAATTATGAATTATTAGCCCAAATAGCAATAAATATCATTGTATTATAAACTGTTAACTTGAAAGGAATGCTCTGATCACACTTAAAATAAGCACAGAAAATGAAACTATTTTCTACAGTAGAATTTGCAATAATTTCCCTATAACTTATTCAGTTCAACACTACTAGAACTCTAGAACTACTAGAACACACAAACTGCTGAGAGAAAAAAACAAAACTGAATAGGTGCCAACTAAAACAATAAATCTTGGTAACAGTGCTGTCTAAACAATTAAACAAATGATTAAGCAGTTGCTAAATCTCCAGCACTGGATAATCTTAAATCAAACAGGCTTTAGGTATAAAATATTCACAAGGTGGAAAAAAGAGCTAATCTCTACACAGCCCACACATCCTAGAAACCAAACAAAAACAAACAAAAAAAATGTCAAAGCAATTTTTCAGAACTGTTTATATATAAAATGGTATGTTGACAGCAAAGTCAAACCAAGGTCAAATTCCTTACTTTTTCACAAACTTGGCAAATAAAACAAGTCTAAATAGATTTTTTTTTATTCTTTTTTACAATTTTAATGATCTCAAAATTAAAAAAAGTTAAATCCGAAATGATGCAGATTCATATAGTGTACATTGCATTCTGCTCTGAATCATACAGGACTTGGGAATCTAATTCCTGCTTCTAATTTTTTTTAAACTAGTAGCTCTATTAAAGAACCCAGCATTTTATACTTTTATGGGTTTAATCTTGCATTATCCTCAGGATAAAAAGATTAATTTCAGTCCGGCCTCAAAGAAAACAGGAAATTGTCATCAGCCAGGATTTGCAGTATTGTTCCTATAAGTTTATATCAGAATATGAACCAAATTACTCAGTCAAAGAACAGCACCTGAGTCAGATACTATTTTAAAAATCCCAGGTGGCTTCCCAATCATCCATCTATGATTTTACTAATGAAATTTAACACGCGCCATCATCCACGGTAAAAGATAAAGAAAGATTATCATTTCGTTTTAGGGACTTTCCTGCTCCCTTGAGAGAAGAAGAAAAAATGCATCGTATTACCTATTCTACTTTCAGGTTACATCACACATTTATACAGATTATTCCTACCATTCTGGTTATCTTGTAGTATTTATTTTCTTACAGAGGTGATAACATATATTTTATTTATATCTCTAGTATAAAAATAAATTAGATCTTGCTTTTTATTAAGACTGGAATGAGCCTAAATAACAGATTTAAAGCTGCTATATTCCTCGAAAACAAGTGACAGTCACATATCTGAAAGGAAATTAATGCAGAAAATCTGACACTTTAATGCCAAGGGCAACTTTGTGGATTAATCAATTCTTTCATTAGTTAAGCCGCTAATATTTCAGAAACATTATTGGGTCAGCTATTCACTAACTTAAATAAAGTCAGATAAATGATGCATAAAACCCAGAATTCAATCTTGGACTTAATTACTATTCATGTTAACAACAGGGAAATTAGTCAGAATATGCAGCAAGACAACATTTTGGAAAGTTTAATTTCATAATACACAAAAATGCTGGGACAGTGTATTTTGAAGCAAAGGAGAAATGTTTTCCTATAACAAAGATAAATTAGGAGAAAACCAAACAGCGTGTCAGCAAAATACCGAATGCCAGTTGTCTAGCAAGGTACTGGAGCTGTGGCATTTTGCCTTGTTTTAAAAGGATTTAGGCACCTTGCAGCTATTGAAAACACCATAAACTCAACAGTTTGCCAAAGTATTTAAAAATCAAATGTAAAGCATTCTGTCCAACATTTGAAATTGGTCCAAAACTGAGCCATTAACCTCTTCTTCTACCTGACTAAACCTGCAGTGGATTTAGCTGAGACAGTTTTTTATTTTCCCTGCCTCTAAGATTAGACACCCATGTTTTTGTTGATTTTGCATTTTTCTGAATCTCTCACAAGTGGAGACTTTAATGTTTCCATGACAAATTGCTTGGTGAGTTTTGCACAATATTTATGTCTTCAGAGCAATCTAAAACCTAGTCCTTTCCTTGAATCTTAAATCTCTGTTTATTTTATCTAAATCGGGATACACAATTTTTCAACTGTGACCAACATCAATGTACGGATATTTTACAACTCAACTGCCTGATACCAGATAGCAAGATCATTTTTTTCTTTCTTTTTTTTTTCTATGTAGACTTAATTACAGACACCATGTGGTTTTTTTCCCTCCTGTGCTGTGCATAGGTTGCAAATAAAGATTCAGATATCTGTTTGTTAAACATTTTTAGTTCTGTAACAGACTTGGACAGACAGTTGGTTGCATATGACCTGCGGACATGGGCTTAATACTTACTTGATTTTCAAAAAAAAAAAAAAAAACCTTTTATCTGAACAGAAATTCCAAAGTGTCTGGACTGTGGTCTGTCACAAATGGCTAATAAATGTCTTGAATCATTTATATTGGGTGTATTATATTAATGGGGAGGACAATGCCTTATAATAATTTGGAGGCTAATATCAGCCTATTCCAATCTGAGATGGAGTGATACATCAGCTGAGTTATGTTAGTTTTTTTTTTTTTTTTTTTTTTTGCACTATTCATATATTTATTGGTCGATTCATTAGTGCATTTAGCAGCCATGCATTGAGATCAGGTGAAGCACATGCATTGCCACCCCATTCATCTGCTTCTTATTATAATTTTTTTGTTTGATTTGCTAGTAAATATTTACGTTTTGTTTAAATCAAAATTGGTGCATGATTTCATATTGTTGTTTTTTTTGTCATGTAAATGGCTAAGTGGAAAAAAAAGCTATATCATTTATATCAATATGTCGCAAGTACATACTGAGGATTGATTTATCTAATAACAAAATAATCAGTATCAGCCTTAAAAAAAAGTGTATAAGTCCGTCTGTATTACCAATAAGATGCACAATTTGATATTATGCATTCCTAATATAAACATATTCATTTATGGTTTATAATCATATTATTATACAGTGAAAAGGATGCAAGAAAGGAACAGGGACATTGTGTCTGCTACAATGGGATTTGGATTGTTTTGTTTTCTCATGCCTCATTTTTCTGGTACAAAGGCTAGAATTTGACCGACATGCTTCATTACAGATGCATTTGGGTCTCTGAATTACAGCTAAGGAAAGGGGTCATAATATTAATACTGCCCTAGGTGTGGACAAAAATACCTAGTACCCGACTGCTGATTCCAAAAGTCATTACTATCTCAAGGCTGCATAGCTGTAGTATTATGAAATATGGACAACTTTGTTTATTTGAATAAAAAAATATTTGTAATTGCATTTTGAATGAGACATTTATAACAAATATTTAAAATAGGTGTGTTTAAAATTGTGTGAATTTATGTTTGGGATTGAAAGTAATTTAGTTTAGCCTTCATGACATAATTTCCTTTAGTTTGGGGACTCAAATCAGTATATAGTTTATGGCTGATGTAGGAATATAACATTTTAATTGAAGCATTGTGAATTTAAGATAAAGGGAAGTTGGTAGAATTTCTTACATTTTTGTTTCAGTTGTTATGAACTCATGAGAATGATTTTATTTCTCTTTTTCGTTGTGTCAAATTTGAAAGATTATGATTTCATAAGGTGTCTTTTACTAAGATGCTATTCTGTTTTGTCTCTCTGACTATTTATGGATTCTCTAAGTGTCTTAGATGAAGAGGTAAACAAAAACAGAATGTACCTTTAAGTTGTTTCCATTTCCTGATGCTTCTGTACATAAAAGGAATATTGGGGTTGCTTAGTGCCTTAGAAAAATCACTGCAATCTCTATTGCGGTGGCAAAAAAATATATATAAATACTCTTATAATGGTCATTTTATTCTCCGGTGTTTATACATTTGCACTTATTTCTGAAGTTGGTGCACTCATGAAAAGCATAACATTTCAGCCAATAAAGTGGATTTTCAGCATGTGGATTCTCTTCCTTTAAAAAAAAAAAGTCAAGATCGCACTCCAGTTAAATAAGTAAGCTTCTAAACTAGAACAAATTTTGTGCTAGTGTTTGTTACCTTCCGACTATAACTGGACTGATTGGATGATGTGTTGAGCATTCATTTGCTCTGCAGTGTGCAAAGGGGATGTGGTCACAGGTCATCACAGAGCGCATGCAGAGATACTTAAAATATGTTAAACAGCTTCATGAAAATCTCTTTTAAAATCAGAACACATTATTTCTTATTGCTGAGTGCAAACAACCTCTTCAGCATGCAGAAATTCAGCTTTATTGCTTCAACCTAATAAATTGTTGAAGAATGGCATGTTCATATTGTTTTTTTTTATTTTTTATTTATGTAGCTTTTATCTGTTCTGTGCTGAGGTGTTTCAAAACTTGTAAGTTAATTATGCAGCAGTTCAGGAAAACAGATTTTCCCCCGCTGTCTTCGGAAACATGGGTCACAGTCACCTGAGGTGATCACACTGCGCCGTTGGTCAGATAGAGATGTACTAATTAGCCTCATTGTATTTCAGGTCATCACAACATGTAGTTGTTATTCATCATGAGTCATTATAATATGTAATTTTGCTGCTTGTTGATGTTTCTTGCATTTAGTTTTAAACTAGCCAAAGCAATTTGCTAATGATTGACTGTTTAAAAATAGTTTTTCTCGCTGAGCTATGTTTGCAATTTCTTAATCAATTATAATCAATGATTTATGCTCTGTTGTAGATGCTATAGCAGGCTTTAACTCTTTATACATTTCCTCTGCTTTTAAGTGTAAACAGGACAGATTTATTGAGTAGCAGAAAAAAAAGCTGGGACAGTGAGTCGCTACTGAATGAATTGATTTAACCATTATTGTAAAAGCAATTTAATTTATTGTGTTTGCTGAACGCACTGCAAGTGTAATGAATCTTAATACAGTTTTCATTTTTCTCTCTACTTTTCCGTTTCAGCAGCTGTTTGAAATACACAAAAATCTTAAATAAAATATGAAATTGACCTGCTTTATGTTAAAGGGAAGATAATATGTCTTTTGTTCTGATGTGCAGCTGTGTAAAAAAGAGTAGTGGCCATGGTTTTGGCAATTATTGTCATAGAGAGAGAAACGATGTTATGAAAGTAGCTAAAACAATATAGTGACAGAAATGGCATGGCATTCTGTAAATGAAATGCAAAACATGAGGCAATATATCTTGTTTACTAAAACAGCCAGCTATAAACCTGCTCCATAATAGCAGTAAAAATAGAAACATCTTCCTCAGTAAAGACCCCCCAGTCATCCAGTGCATAGAACTACACATATTTTCATTCTTAAATGATTGACATTGAAGTCATGTTTTGGTCTCTTTTTATTATTATTGCAGCATTCAATACCACAGAGGAGAAGACTACATGCCCACTTGGATATTTTCCCTGTGGCAATCTGACAGTTTGCCTCCCGCAGCTCCTGCACTGCAACGGCATAGATGACTGTGGAAATCAGGCTGATGAGGAAAACTGTGGTGAGTTATGCTCCCAACTCAAAGTTTGTAGTATCACACTGATTGCCAAATGGCTTTATGATCAATGATTAATAGCATTTAAGTAGATAACTACTACAGCCTTAAAATGAAGGCAAGCAGACTACAGCTGCATAGGCATGTTGCATTACACAATGGGAATTACCCTCCCTTATGTTTTAACCCAGATGTGAGCGTGGTAGTTGCCGTGACTCAGATAAGTGAGAATAAACAGAGGCAGGCATTTAAATATCTACTGAAAAGGCTGTACCGCTTATCAGTTAAATATTGATTCCACTCTGATTAGATTTATCTTCAGAATAAAAGTAATAAGCCTGCAAACATTCCCTTAGGATTAGGTAATAATGCCTCTTGATGCTTATGATTGTAGTCCAACATCTTAATTGTATCCTTCAACCTGAGGTTTTTGTCCATTGCCAGATTTGTAGGCTGCCATGCTCACACACAGTTTAAGGCCTATGTTTATACCAAAACATAACATTTGTAATCTTTAAGCCACTTTAAAACTGTTCTGAATGTATGCTTTGTTTTTTTTTTGTCCATTTGGACATCCTGTCTGTGCCCCAAGCTTTAACTTTTTGGCTTATGTTCTGCAATATTGCTGTTACTTCTTATTTCCACATGATCTTTCCCCCTCATTGTCTGATCCATTTGGTGAGTTAAAGTTAGGGCAGGGCCGTATGACCTCAAATCAATACAACAATAAATTAGGAAGTTTTACCTTGATAACGATAAAAGTACGATAAATGCTCCAACTCCTGTATAAGAAAAAAGGCATGTGCAGAAAATACAGCTTATTTATTTATAAATATTAAAGTCTTGTACCCATTCAGGTTTAAACATTTAGCAATGTCTCATTGAAGAGTAGAAAAATATAACCTGTCTTGCAAACATTTTTGTGCAAAGTTAATGGAGCCTTTTCCAAATGGAGCTTTTTTCAGACAAACTCAGACATTTTGTGTTCTTTTGCTCAACATTTATGACGTAATTTCCATGCCACCGAACTGAGTGTGCAGTGAGAACGATCTTCATCTTTTAAGCTCGCAAACCGTCACTCAAAACCGGTCTGCCGAGGGACTCTGACAATGCGCCCTCGATTTCTTCTCTGCATGCTCAGCTCCATCTCGGCTCTTGCTTAGCTCCACAAGATTAACTGATGTTATATCATTTACAGCTGGTTAGAAGCTTCTTCAATGGGCTCATCCGCCTTTATCTTTGTTTATGCTTCTGACTGGATTGGTGGAGTCCCGTAATTTCCCCACATGCTTCAGTGTCTTGAAAGGGAAGGAAATACCAGCCACCCTCGCACAAAGGAAAAACGGCAAAATTAAGTTTATTTCTTTTACTGACATAGGAAAATTGTCGCCGGATATAGTGGTGAATGACGGTAACAGTAAAAATCCGGTTTATCGCCCAGCCCTAGTTATTGCAGTAATATGGGTGTATTTACAAACTGTAATCTGGTGTTACTTATGGAATAAAGGCTTAGTGATGCAGGAGCATTTACTACTACTTTTGCTTTTCCTCCACGTTGTATGCTTGACAGTCTGCCCCAAAACACATTCATCTCTGAAACACAGAGCAAATTTCTGTTATTTTTTGTTTGTTTGTTTTTTCTTATTGTGTCCTGTTTACCTAATATAGTTCTGGGAATTGATGTCCCACAGCTAGCTGATAGCCCAACAGCTTTGCTGAGCAGTATTACTGTTGCCATAAGGTTCTGCTTTGATACTTGTATGTTATACTTAACTGAACATTATTTGCAGAGTAAAATCGTATACAAAGGACATGGGAAGAGAGAAGAAAGAAAGGGGGAGTGAGATCTAAAGAGAGAAAAGGAGGGAGATAGAGACAGGAAAGAGTGCATGAAAAGAGATAAAATAAATAAAAACAGGACCATTTTCTACACTAGATAAAGCGATCTTAGCAAGGTATTTTGCTTTTGCCCCATGTTCCATGCTTACAATCTGCCCAAAAACACATTAATCTCTGAGATACAGAGCCAATGTCTGCTTTAAATAAAGCAACAACTGGACTTTCTCATGGTGTTTACACTGAGCGCTGTAAATTTGTGAACAGATGAAGGAGGGACCCTTAAGAGTCTGGAGATTTTCAGGATGAACCAGACTGTGGTTTCTCTTCTTTATATCTCCTGATTTCTTTTTATTTCCCCACTATGTTACAAACCAAGTGGTTTGTGTGAGGTGCTGCTCTACCATGTGTTCACAGATTCGCCTGAGATTTATCCTATGTTGCTTATTGCGTCATTGTGTGGGCGTACATACTGTACATTAAAGTATGAATTTCAAAAAGTAACAACAAATATCTACAGAAAGAAGTTGCACTTAGTCTGGCATGTAGTCCTAATTAATGTAAAAAACCTTCATTCTGTTTTACCATAAGACAATGAAAAAGAAAACTCTTTCAATGAAAAACTACTTTCAACTGTACGGTATATATTTAATATTTCATATGCTGGTGCCTATCTCCAGCTGTCAATTGGCGAGAGGCAGGTACACCTTGGATAGGTCACTAGTCCATCGCAGGGCAACACAGACACAAACGGGACAAACAACCACTCACACCTAAGGAGAATTTAGAAAAGCCAATTAACCTAATAGTCATGTTTTTGGACTGCGTGAGGAAGCCTGAGTACCCAGAGAGAACCCACGCATGCACAGGGAGAACATGCAAACTCCATGCAGAAAGACCCCGGGCCAGGAATCAAACCCAGAACCTTCTTGCTACAAGGCAGCAGTGCTACCCACTGCGCATTGAGCAGCCCACAAGCTCATTGTTCTCACTGCACTTATTTTTTTTTTACTTTAATACATTTAGGCTTTTTCTGTATTGACTTTAAACAGAACCAATCATCATGGAATTTACCTTATCAGCATAGAAAATGTCTTACTATATTTGACTAGACTATCTGTTAATCATTAAAACATGGTCTCTTAATAATAATGTTTAGTGTAAAGTGTAACCATTAGACACTATTTATTCATTACTTTTTCCTGCATTCATGTTATAGCCAAACAGAAATGTGAAGTGCTACTAGATCATTGAATATATATGAAACGTGGCATTTCACCACCTTTCTTTTGCTGTGCTTCAAACACTCCTGACTTGTCTGTGGATGTTGTGTGCATGTATCTTCTTCCACCTGGGTCATTTATAAATTCAATTTATCCTTGGGATTTACATACACGGATAAAGAGGAATGTCTTTCACACAGATAATGTATGCATTCTGTCTTTTAACTTTCCCACTTTTGAACATATGGCCTCTCTATTTCTATCTGATCTTAGTATGCCTCTGGGTGGAAAAATAATTTCCCCTGACAAAATCTCATTGTAACTTCAAAAAAAAAGGGAGAATGAAAAGGGGAGACTGATTTTCATCCAAAAATCTGTGAAATGATCAGTGTAGCATTAATCACAGCAAATATGCACCACCTTCAATCAAAGTGCTTTCACTGACCTTTTGAGCAGTTTCATGCTCCATGTTACCACAAATAAGAAAAAGAAATTGTTCAACACTGTGAATGCTATTCAAAACTAATGAAACCTTTCAATATGACCACAAGTTATAGAATATTCCTCTTTTTCATTATAAAGAATGAAGTGTCGAACTATAATAAACAAATTACTGATTACTAAAAGTATTGTATCCTTCGGATAGATGAGGCAGAGGGGTCCTAGCATGTTTAATGTGAAGGGTGAGATTGACATTCTTTTAGTGGTAATAATGTGATATCCTTGAGATAAAGTACTGTGAAAGTTGTGGAGACGGCCTTTTAAAAAAGGTGGTATAACATCCAGACTTGTAACCTGACTCTCAGTTTTTAGTGGCATTGCAAAAAAGGGATTTGAAGATGTGATAGCACTGTATAATACAACAAACATTCCTGAAACGGTAAAAGAGAAAATAAGTACTTGGTCAAGTGTGCTGCCTGACTCTGATCCAAGAGAACAGTTTAAGGGTTTGTAGAGACAAAGGTGAATCAAAAGCCTCCAGCAAAGAGCAGTCTTGTCACTGATGAATACAAATACATCCATCCTAAAAGAATAACTCTGACATTTTCCACTTGAGCTGGGTTAGGTCAGCACTCAAAAAAGTAGGGGAATGAACGATCAAAATTTCCCTGGGCTTTTGGAACCTGTATTTTATAGTTTTACAGAAGCAATCCACTCTGGATTTAAACTCCAGTCATATGTGAGTGATCCCGCTGAGATTTACGACCTTTAAAATGACAATTATATTTTTAATTCTTTCTGCCAAGCTAAGAGTTTGTTTTTAAACGGACCCATCTACCAACTTGCCCCATGTATTGCAGTAGGTAATTACTGTTGCTGTAGTGTCTGTTCAAACTCACTGACGCAATCTGTGAAACTATCTGGATCTCAGCAGCCTTCTGAAAGTGGCAAATTTAATGAACTCATGACCCATCATTTGTGACAGTAATAAAGTGAGAATCATAATACTGCTTTTGCGCTCAGTTTCACACTGACTAAAGCAAAGAGATATAGAAAGTAATTTGTGGAGTTCGGACTGTGAATCTTGAACTGCAGTATTTGTCAGCTTTATAACAATGCAACAAAGCACCATTCTCTTTGATTAATCAGGTGGAATCTTGTTACCCTGATTGCATATAACCACAGCTCTAAAGCCGGGCATAAACTGTACAATTTTATACCCTTTTTCAGGACGATTTTCCAGTCGTGCGAGAATTTCTCGATTGGGCCACCTTTCTGCTCAATCGTGCATCGTCTAGTGTACAGGGGGTAACGGGCGGCGATCAGCCTCTCACGACCACGTCCTGATCAGGAATCGTGAGGTCGGGAGAAAATCAAATATGTTTGAAATTCAGTCGGCCGTCATGGGGAAAACGCTCAGTCTACATGCACAAACAAGGATTCTTCTTCATCTCAGATGGAAACACAGAAACATGGCTGAGGTGCAGGTAAAGTGGAGTTCTTTCTGTTACATTAACAGACCATAGTAGCCATGTTTGCTAAGCCATCCATCCATTTTCTGCCTCTTTATCTGGGGCCAGCTCACAGAGGAAGCAGTCTAAGCAGAAATGCCTAGACTACCCAGTCTACACAAATTTCCTTCAGCTGCTCTTTGGGGACCCCATGGCGACACCAGGCCTGTGTCCTGGGCCATGTCTTTGTCCAAATACGTAGTGACCTTTTTTTTTTTTGAGGGATTTCAGCACACAAAATTGCCCAAATGGCCGAGGCAGCACGTTTTACTCTAGTGAGCTTCATATTCCTCTTCTACTCCTTTTGCTCCTGGATAGACAAGTCCGAGTAGCGCTATCTCACTGCAGAGCTGAGTCTGTGGTTTTTAAACGTTGCATTGGAGCGTCGGGTCGCACAGTGTGAGGACAAACATTGTGAGCTGGAAACTTTTAAACCCTGTGGTTTCATCGTACAGTGGTAGCTGTAGCTGCTTGCAACAATTGAAAATAAAGCACAGTGTATGCTCAGTTTAAGAAAATTAACTATAATCTTCATCATTGAGCTCATTGAGGCTGAATTTGAATGCAGGCTGTCCCGCATATACAAATTTTCTGTATTATGAAGACTTCAAAATCATGCCTACGGAAAGAAATGACTTAATGTAACCTTAACCTGTATGCCAATGGTCAAAGCCAGGTGCTGGCAAAGGTACCATGAATGAGGGATCACGAGGAGTGCAGAGGCACAGAGAAAAGGTGATTTGAAGTTCATATCATCAGTGCTACTAATCTGTACCTTCAAAACGTCCTTTTGCTGTTGAACCTTTTAAAGTCTACTTCAAAATGTTCTTTTTAACCTTCATTTGTTTTTTTATTATTATTTTTACTTTTTTATGAAACAGAAATAACAATGCCGTTTTACAGGATAACCCCACAATAAAAGGGATTCTTTAAAATCCTTTAATATTAAAGCATAATTTCTTCACCTCATCTACAATCATACATTTGTCACTCTGAGTTTATGACTGTTTTCTTTACTTTTATGTTTTAGAAGACAGTCATCAATCATGACAGCCTCTAAACCAACTGTCAGATTATAATGAATGAATAGTCCCTACTGGCTGCCATGTGTAGCCCAGCTTTTATTCAGTCAGGGGGAAAAAATCATAGCCTGATGTCAGATATTTGTCAGGAAATGTTTATTGGTTCAAGTTTGAATGACTAAATCTATTTTAGTATGCCTGATGTGCATGACATTGGTCCATTTCAATCTCTCAGTAATATCCCTCCAAAGAGTTTCTTCTATGTTTGTGTCTTATCTTGTGCAGCGTTTCCTATTCAGCCTTTGTCTTCTTTTCATGCTCGTAACACCACCTACACTCTCCTTGTTTCACTACCACAGTCCACTCACATTCTGTATAATGAGCATCACAACAGAAAAATGACTCTGTATTCGGCTGCTCTGGAAAAGGAGAGATGAATGCCGCTAGTCCCATTTAACAGCTAATGTGAGTCTACATTGTAGCAGATTTTGGCAGTTTGCAGGTTTGTACCTGCTCTGCAGAGTTCCCAAATGACAAGTAGAATTATTTCCAACAAAAAAAAACCTAATCAGCAGAAGCCTCGCCATTGTTAATAGTTCATTCATCACATAAATCCACTTAGTGACTGTCTAATGGACTTACTCAGAAAAATAGGGATACCGTCAGCACTTCCTCTATATTTATCTCTGTTACCTTAGGACTATTTTAGGACAGTTTGATTAATTCTGCACTGAGATTAGCAAAGATATTGTAATTTATACTATAAATGCTGAAGACATTCTAGTTAAAATGGTTTAGCATTAACAATTATTAGTGTTGGGCGTTGTTTGAGTTTCAGTTATTCAAATTCTGATTCCAGTCCCTCATTTCCTATAATTTCATGATCCTGATTCTTTTAAAATGAAAGGTCATAAAAGTTAACATTTTCCAAAAAGCTAACTCACCAGAGATCTGTCTGGATCAAATAGTCCAAACCTCTCAATACATGGTAGTTCCTTGAACATTTAACTTTTTGTAAACTTTCCTTAAAAGGTGCACATTTGCACAATTTTGAACCATGAGTGAGGAGTTTATTGTGAACTGTGCGCCCCGTCCCTAACATCCCATTGAGAAACTTTCCTCCCCCTCCACGTGGAGATGATAACATGTACTTTTCAATAATTAAAGTAGTGAAAAGATAGCTGTCTAGGACTACAGTACGTTTGGAGTCCAGATTAAGTCCGAGGTGGTCCTGCAAAGCTTTGTTCCTTCTTTGATCATTCATGCATTGCAATTCTCTCTCTTCCTCTGTCTTGACTCTTTTAGCCTGTTATTCTGTCTGTGTTGTGACAGCCAGAAAAGATATCTCAACTTTGCCTGTGTTGGCCACCATGTTTCTCTGTTTAAAGGGGTACTGCACACGCTCTTGGAGACACCCCTCTTTTGGAAACGCTCTTAGTATCTGATTGGAAGTTCTACACATCTGCAATCACACTAACTATTGATACAAGTGAAAAATGTTGAATGCCTCCAAATCCTAGACCATGATCTTGAGCCGGAAAAGGGTAGAGAGCCTCCTGCTACCACCCCTAATGGAGGAGTTTAACTATCATGGGGTCTTGATCATGAATGAGGGGAAGATGGAGCGGGAGATCGAGGCAAATTGGTGTGGCGTCTGCTGCGAAGTGGAAACTGTACCAACTGTACAGAGCCTAACAGCAAAGCTCTCTCAATTTACCGGTCGATCTACATTCCTACCCTCATATATGGTCATGAGCTTTGGGTAATGACCGAAATAACGAGATCCCGGATACAAGCGGTCGAAAAGAGTTTTCTCGAGAGTGTGTCTGGGCTCTCCCTTAGAGATAAGGTGAGGAGCTCAGTCATCAGGGGAGGACTCCGAGTAGAGCTGCGTAGCTCCACGTTGAGAGAAACCACTTGGCTTGGGCATCTGGTTTGGATGCCTCCTGGACGCCTTCCCCATGTTCTACGCACAACCTACAGGAGGAGACAAACAGTGAGACCCAGGACACGCTGGAGTTACTATGTGTCTCAGCTGGCCTGGGAGCGCCTTGGGGAGATATATATATATATATATATATATATATATATATACCGTAAATTCTCTAATATTGGCCTGTATTCCAATAGCGGCAGGGTCTCTAATAATGGCCGGTCTCGCTGTCAGAGGAGGTAAATAATGGCCGGTCTCTAATACAGGCCGGGGCTATAAACGTTTTTTCTGGGCATACCTCAACATTATACTTGTGGTAGTAAGTAACATACAAGTACCACAGCCCTGCGCAGCTGGACGACAGGCCCTGACTGCTGCCCGTCTGCGCGAGGAAGAGAACAGACACGCAGCAGAACAGGAGGAGCGCGAGTGATGAGGAGATTAAAGGGAGAGATGAAGAGGAGGAGAAAAACTGAGGAGGAGGATTAAACAGAATTGGAGGATTTTTTTTTTTTTTTTTTTTACTTCAAACCAAGCGAGACATGGTAACTGTACTTTTTCAATAAATGAGCCTAGTGTTTTATAGGTTCAAAAAGACACAAAATCTAATTTTTATTCATTCCACTGGTAGTCTGTTTTGCTCAAATAGCAATAGAGGTCTGTCTCTAATTCTGGCCTCTATCCAATAAAGGCCTGGACCGCGATGCACTTGAGTGAAATAAAGGCCCGGGCCTATATTAGAGAATTTACGGTATATATATATATATTAGGGATGGGACGATTTATGAAAACCATCAGAATCGTTCGGTTCGACTGTCTCGGTTCGGTTCGCGTGTGTTTCGTTCGGTTCATGCGCTGCTCCTTTTTCTCATAGAGGAAGCGATTACACTCCAGAGCAGAAGGTGGCGGTACTGCGACCAAAGCCAACCGCCAGTAGTAAACAAGAAGAAGAAGAAGCGAAGCAGGTTAGCCGGGTGTAGCAGGGAAAAAAATCAGCTGTTGTGGAGAATTGTGTCGGACTGGCGAGTGGGAAAGAACTGGAGTTGGAAGACGCTCCAGCAGCACTTTATAGGTCTGCTGTATGGGAGCGCTTTGCATTTAGAGTGACCTACAATGACGGCGCAAAGAAAGTTGTGGATAAAAGTGCAACAGTGTGCAAGCATTGTGCAACACGTTTTGTTAATGCTAACAGCAACATGTCATGCTAACCCCGAAATCCCACATACTCCGTCAGCAACCCCCGCTCCGCCCCGCTGCGCTCCAGACCGGCTGCTCAAAGCAAAGCCTACAGCCCCCGCTGTGGCTTCGTCTGCTCCCCTCTGAGTTCCTTGGAGATGGTAGAGAGAATGTAACCTGACAACAGCCAGATGCATGTGGCGGAGCGAGACATGAGCGAGACATGCATCTGGCTGTTGTCAGGTTAGAGAGCATGCGCCAGATGATTAAATTCAAAGCAGCAAAACATACGGAAATGATCCAGGGTTTCCGCGGATCATTTAAAATAATTACAATCCATTATTTTTGGGGGGATTTTTTCATTAATTTCATAATTTTTTATGGAATTTCGGTGTAACAATCAACATGTATCGAATCGAACCGAAAACCGTGACCAGAAAGCGTGAATCGAACCGAACCGATATATATATATATATATATATATATATATATATATATATATATATATATATATATATATATATATATATATATATATATATATATACACGTGTGTGTGTGTCTATTGAATTAAATGGTACGTATGCTGGAAACTCTTAGCTCAACTTAGAAGCTTGCCACATTAAAAAACAAGTTATAGCTCTTGAAACCAAAAAACAACAAGATTGGTATGCTGTTTATTGTTGAACGCCATCTGCATCACATCTTTGTCAAATCTCGGCAGCCAGAGCTTTGTTTCTGGCAACAGCTTGGAGCTTAAAATAAAATCACATTTTATGAGATGAACAAATTCATACAAAACAGATTGTATTAAATTATGCAAAAGCAATATAATAGGATTCCCTTGTAAAGTTTTTCCCTGTCGTGTCTGTGTGCAAGACTTAAAATAGGATACATAATTTTGAAAAAGGTGCCGATACAGTACCTCGTGACTGATATTAGGGACTTCAATAAATGCTTAAGTCAAGATACCCCTCTTTCTATTCCACTCAACTCATAGTTTTGTAAGGTGACAACATTGACATGTTTTTCAGTTGTTTTATTTTGTTGTGTTTGTAAAGACCAGAAAACAAAAGACCCAGAATGAAAAAAAAAAGTCAAAAAAACAATCCACTGGACTTTGTTTACAAGTTTGAAGATGTTTGGCTTCCCATCCAGGAAGCTTTTTTAAATCAGCATGGCATGTTTTCCAAACCAAAACAAGATTTTGTTTTGGTCCACTCTATAAAGCCTGGCAGATTGTTTTTTTACTTTTTTCGAATGACTATGATCTGGATGACTGAGAATCTTCACCAGCATTAGACCCAGCATTCAACCACAACAACAAGATACATTTTAACGGTTTACTGGAGTATAAAACTGCTGTAGGTTGGCAGGAAGTCACCAGAGTCAGAAACTAGAACTTCTGGAAGGAGATTAGACAACTGAGCGACCACACAGAAACAGAAGATGTCCCTAATGTGGAATTCAAGCTCACTAACAAACTTTGAGAGTTTCTGAAGATGCCGGTCAGCATGTGATGTCACTGGTGAACCTCAGCAGATTCCAGAATCCATCCAGGCTGATTTGTAGCTATCCTCCTTTGCAGTTAACCGTTTGTGCAAGGAAATGCAGAGGGACAGATCTTTGAGAGCAGAGTCAGGCAGAATGATCAAGGGGACAAACCAGAGTTTGGAAACTGAGAGCAGGTTCATTGTCAAAGCCAGATGATACAAGATCCAGAGACAATCCAGTGGAGAATCGGAGAGTGAGGTCAGGGCAACGAAAACAGGTCAGAGATCCAAAAACACACTATAATGGGTCCACTACAGTTCATGCAGGCTCAGAAAATCTGCATGCAGAACCAGGTCAAAATCAGGCAGGCAGGTAACAGGAATGAGCTATACTCACCTATGGATGGTAATAATCTGGCACTAGTGACTGGTCTGAGAGCTGGTTATATAGCCTGGTAAGCAGGTGGATCAGATGGAGAATGATTGGAAATGAGGTGGACCTGGCAGTCATGTTGAATCCTGAATCTAACCAGCACTAGTGCCAGGAATCATGACAGTGTAGCATTGTGCATTTCTTTCCTAATCTATTACTTTGACATTTTACCTAAAACTAAAGTGTTGGTTGTCAATTTGGGAGAACAAAAAGTTGCTCATTTTCATTTGGATTGTCAAAAGTAATAATAAACATGTTATTAGATCGGTGAGAATAACCAAATCCAATGTTTACATTAGTGGGGGGTTGTTATCAGCGTTAACGTGCTGCGTTAAAGCCAGACTCTTATGCTACGTTCAGACCACCCGCTGCAGTAACCACATGGGTGCTGCTTAATTTTTGATACTTGTACAAGTTTAGTTCTGATGCACAGCTGAAGAATCTTTGTTGCTCTAGCAAACGTGGTTGTAAAGTTGGTCTGATGTGCGTTGGGCAGAGCTCCCCTATTCTTTCTTAATCTGTGCAGTCAGTTTATCAAGATTACAAACATGCCTTCAAATATTTTTACGCTCTCGAAGCCGCTTAGACCCCCGTACACTGGCGGTGTTCTGTCACTGGGAATCCTGCAGCCTCTGCCCAGTTTGCCTTTCCGCGGTTTTCCGATATTATATATATTATATATTTTTCACAGACGTAATCCAAACTACAGGCACCAAAATAATAAAATCGAACACATTTTGCTGGCAAGTATAGACATTTTGAGTATATTTAGGCGTTGATAACTGTTTCAAAGGAGTGATCATAGCGATCTGCATCAGTGTGATATCTATCTACCTGCAAGCTCCCAGATCAGCTTCTCTAATTGGTCTATGTGGCACATAGAGCAGCAAAAGATTAATGCAGCAGCTGCTGCTATCATACCACATTTTGTGCCTCAGATGCTCAGAAGCTAATGATGCACTGCTTCAGCTGCTCAGGCATGCTGCTACTGCTACTCAAAATGCGCTGCAGGAGCTTTTGCTACGCCTTTATGCTTGTCAACCATTGCCTTTGCATGTAAACTAGCTGCTTCTGCTGCCTCCAGCGTGTACGGTATGAACGTAGCATTACTGGGCGATTTAAAAAAATATTGCCGTTAATCTATTCTCAAGTTTGGTTGGGAGCTGGGTCTATACTATGTAAGCTATCATAACTTTTACCTTTTTTTTTTTTTTTTTTTTTTTTTTTTTTTTTTTTACAGTGTCCTGTCTGGCAAGGTGGCAATAAGAATAATTGTCTTGATGCCAAAAGGAGCCCAACAGATTTTACTTTCACAAGTGTAGCGGTATCGCAATTGCCATACCGCTCCACTTGTTTCATGTATATAAATTGCTTTATTATAATTATGCAGGGAGTTTTACAGTTCATATGGACACTGCAATGTAAGTAGAGCAGAAAAACAGAAGAAGAAGAAGGAAAAAGAAAAAGAAAAAAACAGGACAAAAGATGAAAGAAAGAGGAGATAGGAAGGAGACAATGACAAAACATTTTCAGTCTGCTTCAACACCTGTAATGAGATGGAGAAAAAAAAAAAAAAAAAGAAAAAAGAACAGCACAACCAAAAAACATGGTACGAGATATACAATAAAGCAAACACCTTGAAACTATCACTAAAGTAATATTATTAAGTCTGACATGTACTCTGTGTTACCTGAAGATATGAATGTGGGGTTTCTGTTTGGAAGTGAATCTCTAAGTACCTGAAGCCTAGCACCTGTAGTTGTTTGTGAGGGTGAACTTGTGCATGTAAAGTTTTAACCATAGAAAAAAATGCTCAATAGTGGTTGTGGAGAGCCGGAGAGGCACACCCCCCAGAGCACTGAGTCCAGCGCCGGGAGACCCAAAGCCCCAGGCGCCCAAGGGGACCCCAGAAGCGAAGGCACCAAGGCAGGGCCAGCCCCGGAAATCAGACCCCACCAAGGCAGGAGGAGAGACAGCCACGAGGAAGCCCCCCAGCCACCGCCATGCCGGCGCCCCGGGGAGCCGCGGGGACGAGTCCGCGGGCCCCGCCGGCAGCCGGCCACCCCGAAGTAGGGCCGGGCGCCGAACACCAGCCCCCCCACGGCGCCGACCGAAACGCCCCAGCCCCACAGAGCACCGAAACACGCCCCGCCCCCCCGCACCAAGCCCCGGCGACCGGCCGCAACACCCACCGCGACCGCACCACCCAGGAAAACACTAAGACGGCCCCGCCCCCGGCCGGGGCCCATGCGCATCCGCCGCGAACCGGCCACGAGCGCCGCGGGACCCCCCCCAAAACGCCCCCCCGGCCAAAAGCGCAGCCCCACCCCACCAAGACCGATGCCAACAGCGCGCAACGAAACACACCGCGCACAGAATCAGCCCGAGAGCAGAAAAGCCGCCCGGCGGAAAACCGCAAGAGGAGCAGACCGCAGCCGGCGCAACCACCCCCCCCAGCAGCCCGAGGGGCAGCACAAAGCCAGAGCGGAGCGAACCGCGCCGCCCCCCCCACCGGACGATGCCAAAGCAGCCCAGCCACGTCCGCCACCCCCCCCGCAGCCCGCACCAGGCCCCGACACGCGGCCAGAGCAGCTCCGCCGCCCCGGCCCCCCACCACGCGCCGGTCATAGCCACCCCAGGCCCACACCCGCCCCGCAGCCCCACCCGCCGCGATCAGTGGGAACAGAGCAGCCCCGCCATGCCTCCAGGAGGGAAAACCCACCCGAATACCCAGCCAGCGCAGCCAGCCCGCCCAGACCGGCCCCCCAACACTACCCCCGCCGGAGCCGCCCGGACCCCCACACACCAGCGGCGCGCCGCCAGCAGGACCCCCACCCAGCAGGCCCGCCTGCCCCCCGGGAAAACAGACATGCGAAACCCCCCAAAGAAAAAAAGAGAAAAAAAAAAAAAAAAGGGGCCCCCACAATGCGACAGCGGACACCAGACACCGACCCGCCCGCAACCGCTCCCCCCCACCGAGGAAGAGAAAAAAAAAAAAAAAATAAATAAATAAATAAATAAATAAATAGGTAAATAAATTAATTAATTAATAATTACAATTCAAATAAATAGGCAAGAGGAGAAGTGCGAGCGGAAAAACCGGAGCCCAAAACAGGACCCAAGACCCGCACCCCACCATGCCGCGCAGCTCCCCCCCTCCCCGAACCGCTACCACAGAACCGGCACAGGAAAGAAACACCGCCCAGGAACCGGCATCGTAGCGAAGGCACCGGCACCGACCCCGAAAATCCCCGAACAACACCCAGCCCCACCCCGAAGCGGATCCAGTCCCAGGCCCCAGGGATCCGAGGCCCCACAGGCACCCCACCCCCAGACAGGAGCCCCAGCAAAGCCCCGGCCGGCCGGGGCCAGTGGAGAGGCCGCCAGGAATGAGCCAGCAGTCCCCCGGGCATCCACCCCCAGCTCCACCAGTGCACCGGTGAGCCCCGACGCCAGCCAGCGGAGGGAGAGCAGGACGGGGGGAATGGGCTCCGCACTTAGCGGAGACTTGAGATGTATTTGGGAGAGGGTGCGGTTGAGACCCCAACCTGGGAAAGAAAAAAAAAAAAAAAAACACACCATCTCAATCATGCCTTCCCTCCCTAGTGCCCCCACTCGTACCACAGGAAAAAAAAAAAAAAAAAAAAAAATTGAATAAAATAATAATAATAATAAATAAAGAAAATAACAACGCAGACACACATTCACACATAACACTCACATCCAATAATACCAGGACCAAAAACCCGGTGACACCGGTGGTCGGTCCCGGGACTATCGGATGACCCCATAAGGGAACCTAAAATCCGGATGTGAGGGGAGGGGAGCGGCGACACCGCCACACCAACCCATCTCTTTCCTGCTTCAAGCCCGGCCCCCCACCCCGCACACGGACCGGACCACCCCCCGCAAGAGCCCCCCCCGGGACCGGGGCCCACCCATCCCGCGCCGGCCACCCAACCAGAACCGCCCCCCCCCCCGAAAAGAAAAAAAAAAAAAAAAAAAAAAAAAAAAAAAAAACTTCAACCAGGCACTTCATGCCCCTCCATCCAACCTTCTTTGGGGAGAGCAGAGGTGACAGCCCCGCCACCAGCAGGCCACCTAGGCCCCGCAGCCAGCCCCAGCCAAAACCACGGACCAGGTGGCCCGCTCTTCCTCCAGGCCCCAGACTCCAGGCGGCAGCCGGAGAACAGGGGTGTGAGAAGACCCCGATCCTCACTGCGCCCGCTCGAATATGGTGTTGTTGCGTGTTGCTCTCAGATGCAATTAAAACTGGGAGTACCAAGAGGGGGTGTCCGGCACACTCCACCCCCCCTCCAGGAGATAGACGGTGCCAGCACACCCTCCCCCTTCGACAACCCTCAACCCTCAATGTCTAGATGCGAGAGGGGATGGAGGAGGCCGACCGTGGTGAGGCCCATAAAATAAGCCCCCCCCCCGGTGGCCCTGACCCCCACCCCCCGAAAATGCCCTACATAGATGTGTGTTGTGAAAATGATGTAGATGGAAGTGTCTAAAATGCAAAATAAAATTGGGGTGGGGGACGTCATCAGAAGGTGTGGCCCTCCAGTAACGACCCCCTCCCCAAAAACCTACATGTGTGGCCGAGTGATGGATTAGGCAGAGGGAGGTTTTCGGGGATGGGGAGCAAAGGACTGGGGTGCCTGCTGCACTCCCAGGGAGCCAGCTCCCCCGCTGACTCCAATAGGCACCCCCGTTCCCCGAGAGCCCCCCCAGAGAAGGGGGCCCCACCAGTTTCACCACCATAGCCCGGGGGCACGGGACCGGCAGCAGGACCCACCAGCCAGCCGGGCACGGAGCCGACTCCACCACCCCCCCCCCCCGTCCTGTCCATCCAAAAAAATAATAATAATAAAAAAAATAAATAAATAAATAAGTAGATAAATAAATAAAATTAAAATAAATAAATAAATAAATAAATTAAATAAAAAAAAATAATAATAAAAAAATAAATAAATAAATAAATAAATAAATAAAAAAATATAAAAGGAAGATAAGAAAAAAAATAATAATAATAAATAAATAAATGAATAAGGGAAGGGACAATCCCAGCCGGCCAGCCAACGCGCAACACGCAGAGCCCCCACCCCGGACGAAGCCCCACCAGGGGGCAGCACGGACCAGGACCAAGACAGGGAGCCAGACCCAAAGCCCTTCAAAGATCTTCTTCCCTCTATCACCACCCCCCACCCCCCCTCCGGAGATGTAATCCCTCCCCTACAATAACAATCAAGCTACTCACCACACAAGCGACAGAAGACATCCAGGCCGAGATCATACCTACTCCCCCTCCCTCCCCTTCCCCCACTTACAGAGTGCAAACCCGTGAGGGGGTAAGCACTTGCCATAGGTGTTAATGTCCATGCCCCCCCCAGCCCAGCAGGCCCCGAGGCACCCCGGCACACCAGAGGCCGTGGCAGCAGGGACAGACAGCCAGGCGTACACCGGCCCAGAACCCAAGCAGCACTCCCCACAGAACCCGAACCCCCGAACCCCCACCGGGGACCCCGCCCAAGGGCAATGCGCCCCAGGGATCCCAGGCCCAAGGAGCCACCCCAGACCCACCCCGCAGTAGGGCCGGGCAATGCCCAAAAACCCCCGGCACCGGCGCCAGCACCCCCACCCCGACCCCGGCCCCCGAACGACTCCCCCCAACACCGGTCCCACAGCACCAATCCGAAGAAGAAGAAAGCCACACAACACAGCTAAGCGCAAATCCCGAGCCCCACTCCAAGCCCCGATCCCCCCGCCCACACACCCCCTCCCACACAAAAAACAAACAAAAACAAAAAAATTATAATATTCTCCCCCTCACCGGAGAAGAACGGCCGCAAACAAGCCAGTGCCCAACACCCACCGCCACACCACGAGGACCCCTCCACCCAGATGCTCCTCCCCAGAAAAGTCAACATGCCTGCCCTCCCAGGAGACAGGCAAGCCCGCCGAACAGGAATCCCCCCGGCAGCGCACCTTGATATTTTTACCTTGATATTTTAGTGCAGATATATATCTGCCGTGGGTGTATATCTGATGCGGATGGATATCTAGAGGCAAGAATGAATCAGCTTTCAAACCTGTGTAGGCCTGCTATGAAATTACCACATCGAACGTGACATGCTGACATGGATGCAGCTATAAAGCCACCGGGTTTGCTTCAGGAATTTTTTTTTTTTTAGAAGCTTCCCAATGGAAACCTCGACAATACCTAAGCTGTTCACACCTTGTGCAATGTAGAATTAGATTACTGTAGTAGTTCTTCCAGTCTCAACTACCACTTAAAAGCAAAGCATTCCTAGCCAATGTGGAAGATGCTGGGCCAAGCACTAAGTTTGCACAGGGGAAAAGTCGTGTTTGTCAAACTACAATGTTTGAGTACTACCGAGGCAAGCCTGTCAGCACAGCTCTATCAGCCAAGATAACCAATTTCCTCGCAATATATTTGCTTTCAAAGGGCTCCAGGAATAGTGCAAATTTTGTGCAGTAAAAAATTGCCTATTGTGCTGTTTTGTTTTTTAAGATATAATAATTTTTAATTTCAAACAATGATGTTAATATTGGATCAGATATTAGTGCTAATTTCATATAATAAAAAAAAACATGATATGCCAATGGGCATTTTTAACTTGTTCAGTGGGAGGAGGGAGAGCTCCACAATAGTACTTCATCAGCCTATCAGATCCTTTAGTTAGGATCTGCTGTTACCCCGAGCAACCCTGATAGCATTGCCTGTCAAAATCTCACTATCAGGACTTCATATTGTAGCAGTGGTGAAACATTACCTTACAGACTGCAGCTGAATTTGTCTCTTTGCACAACTTTTGAATCGGTTTAGGGAGACCATCAATTTTTGGAAAAGTCCTGGAAGCGCTGATAAAGTAGTCCACTTTGATTTGTGTCTGAGCATTCTAGTTAGATAGTGATTTCATCTGCTGAAGTTAAAAATGATTATATCATAAATGCCAAAGCAGCACAAACTAAAGTTTTACTGCACAAATCTACACTAACAAAGCACCAAAAAGTAGTTAATCCAGAGCTGTCTGTATTCAGTGGCACTTCCTTGTATCTAACCTAACAGACCACCAGTGCTGGGGAGAGGCAGTAGCTGGCCGGGGTCTGTGCTAGAGGTAAGGGGAAGAGTCTAAACAGTCCTTCTAGGGCTAAATTAAAATGGCTTTTTTAAAGTCAGAGGATGACATCATCGGCCGAAATTAAAGAGGATTATATCTTAATAACCAAAGCAGCAAAAGCTAAAGTTTAAACTGCATAGATCTGGACTAATGAAGCACTGAAAAAGGAGAGCTATGTCTCATTTTAGGTGGTGCTGTATCTAGCCAGGGAAGATGATGAAAAGTCCTTCTAGGGCTAGATTAAAACTGCTTTCTTCAGAAGCCAACTGAAAACCTCTTAAGAGTTTTAATCCCTGGTGGCAAATATATATATATATATATATATATATATATATATATATATATAATTGTTTTTTTTTTTTTTTTTTTTTTTGCAGTAGAACTTATTTCTCATTTAATGACTTTTCAAAACTATTTAGTTTTGATATTGAAAGTAAGGTTGAATAGTGACAGTTAGCAGAAATTGGTTAACTCGTAGGGTTATTTTTTGCTTGAACCATGTGAATATGTTATAGTATCTTTTATAATAAGTTTAACCTACACAACAAAACAGTTGCAATACCTACTACATCGTCTGGATTGAGTCTTAGTAATCAGGACAGGAAACTTTCTGGACCTAAAACTAAGTAGAGCCCACTCCCCCAACAGGAAAATACTTTAGTCTGTTTATAATTCACAGAATGACTTGGCACCAAAATAAATCTACTATTCAAATCTACTGTGCAGATCTAAAATCAGAACCAAACATGTGGAACTAAAATCCAGTTTATTTGCTCCACTAACCTTGAAGAAACTCCTCCCACAAAATAACAAAAAAAAATGCTAAAACCCAGGTACAGAACCTAGTTAACAAGTTTGAAATAACCCGTCTCAACACAGGAAAGACAAAGGAATTGTTTATTAGCTTCAGGAAGCCACAGGGTGAGGCTAACATCTCCTCAGTGGACAATGAATGGAAAGAATTTATGACATCAGATTTGCAGAAGCACTTAAAAAAGCCCTGGAGGACATTTATAACACAAATTGCATCAGGAAATCAACCAATATTTGCAAAGACCCCACAGATCTACAACACTATCTATTTGAACTGAGCCTCCAATAGGAGGTCCAAAACACTTGACATGCAGAAACGGGAGGAAAAACTTTTTTGTTTTCCTGAGTTGTAGCTTTGCACGCACTCTTTCCTATTATATAGTCTACATTGTGTATAAACTGTAAATGTAATCACCCTGTATCACCTTTTGTGCATTCTTGAGCACTTGGACCTTTTCCCATTCTTATCAGTGCTGCTAAACTGTTTACATCTTTATATTGTCTTTTATCCTCTCTTCCTTTTGCTTGTGACTTCTTAAGTCTTCTGATGGAGCTACTAATCCACATCTGTTTGCCTAATGCAATTAAGTTTACATTTTATGACATTCCATTGTTTTTATTGATGCTGAAATGTGATATACAGAGGATGTTGCCTTGAGGAAAAACTTAAATGTATAAAATCACCAAAATGTTGCAAAGGCAAGCACAAAAACACTATTGATTTTTTTTTCATTCCATCTGACATCAGGGACGGTTGTGTAGTTAAACAACCAGATTGTAAAAATCAAAGCATTAATTTATTATATATTGAGGAAAAGAGAGTTCTGCCATGTGTTGAAAGCTGCAACCTCTTTATAGATGCAAATTGAAACATCACTTTTCTTACTTAAAGGTCTCATACTACATTTGAAAATATATATATATATTAATAATAATCCGTCCAGGCTAGGTTTTTTTTTGTTCGAGCAAGTAAATCTCTCTTAGATTAGGCAGACAGTATCTACAAGGACTGAAACAATTAATCTGATTAATCATGATTAATCAATTATTGAAATAATCGCCAACTAATTTAGTAATCCAAACAATCGTGAACTTGAGTATAGTGACTCTTAAACATAGCTGACAGAGCTACCCATTTAGAGCAGTAATTATGGCAAACTTGAAAAAGAAATACGAAAATTTTGCATTTAAGATGAAAAAATTGTTGTTTGTCTGTCAACATGCTCAATCCAGCCTCCTAAATTGGAAAAGTTTTAGTTTCACCTGGTTTCATAAAAAATCTTCTTTAAGGAACCTTTGGCTATGCAATTATTAAGTGGTTCATCGAAAAAAAAACAGATTAATCAGTTTGCAAAATAATTGTTTGTTGCAGCCGTAGTCTATACTAGAAACCTCCCGATTCAGCCCACTTCTAAAAAGCTGTTTTGGCTTTCCGCACCCTCCCCCTCCCAAAGGCCGTGCCCCCCACACCCTGCAACCATGACAACTACAGAATATAATAGAAAGAGAAATAACATCATACTTCTGTTCAACCTGTGATTCGTTTATCATTTTGGGAAATCTGACTAACACAAACCAGGACCATGTGCTTGAGAAAGATGCCTGTCTGCTTAGAGAAAAACTCCTCAACAAAGCACTTACTGGTTCTTAAAATTGTATTCTTCATAATGACCGGCGGGTTGCCTATTCTGGTTCTACATAAACTTTCAGCAAAGTAGAGACTATATATAACAGTGAATTTGTGAGTTTTTACGGCACTAGTGGCTCGTTTTTTTCAACAGTAGGCTGACAGGAAACAGGGTATGGGCGAGGGAGAGAGACATGCGAACCCGGATCGACCGTGTCGGGGAACAAAGCCTTGGTTAAAACCCTGAAAAAGAACTGGATGTAAAGCAACATATGGAGAGAAAGGTTTCACATCTAATGCTACGTTCACACCGGACGCGCTTTGAGCAGCTAAAAAGTTCCTCCTGCTTCATTTTTGAAGATTGTACACATTTAGGTCAGACGTGCGTCAAGAGCATCATCCTTGCTGTGAGTACAGATGCAACTGATGCTTGTGCTGCTCCTGTGTTCAACAGCAGAGATTGGTTTTGCTATATTTGCTCTGATTAGCTGGAAAAAAGTAGTTTCAATATGTTTTTAAGTGAGAAAGTCCACCTCAAAACATCATAAATCTCTGCATAAGCAGTGCAGTGTCAGTCTCTGTGCCAGCTCAAGCATCAGTTTCTCTGATTGGTTGATTTGGCGCGTCGAGCAGCATAAGTTTCTCTAACTCAGCATCTGCCTGTGAAGCATGTGACGCGCTTCAGATGCTCAGAAGCTCATGAGGCACCGCTTCAGCTGCTCGAGACGCGCTCGAGTACATTTTGATGCACCTAGGTGCATTTCAAGAATAGACTTTGCATGTGAAACGGCTGCTTCTGCTGCTTCAATGGCATGCGGTGTGAACATAGCATTAAGAGAGCTTAGACTATGACAGTAGAAATAGATGACCTGCTGAAATGCATCGCTTCAAGATGTGTATTGAAAAGATAAAAATATTATTTTTTACTAGGAACAGCGTGGCCTTATATTTAAACTATATCCAATCCAGTCCCATTACTTCATATTCTTTTGAAGTTAATAGGTTTGTTACCAATTAAGGTAAAGTTGTACAGGTGAATGAATCCTCTCATCTTTCTGGGAGAAAGATCATGGAAACAGTGTAATCTGAAATGAGATTTGTTGCAAATTGCCGGGGATGAGGTTGTAAGGAGTGGATGGGTTATAATATTTCTTCTCACTTATTGGATGGATCGAAGAGGAGTGCAAGGCAGAGTTTGCAGCTGGTTTTAGAGACTTTGATGGTTTCAATTGATAGTTTTAAACTGTGGTTTGATATGAATAAATCGTCTGTAAATGTAATTTGGAAAAAAAACAAAAACAGATCAGGTCCAAGTAAGCTTAGATAAAATTGTTAGGATGTTATGTCGATTCATAAAATCTGCTGGAAGCGCCTTATTAAACATATGAAAACTAAGACTGCAAGACTATTGCAGTGTTGGCAAACTAGGAATCCCTAAAGCTATTATTCTGTTTGATTTTGTCATCTTAGTTGAATACTTGTGTGGGGATTTGGGGGGAAAATGTATATATATATACGTAAATTCAGTTTACAACTGCTTTGCAAATAACAAAAAGGAGAAAACAGGATAAAAATAATGGATTTTGTAAAATCTAAAACTAAAAAAGGGCAGAAAATACAGAAAGGATGGGAGGGGGTGTTATTAGGAGAAAAGCTTAATTCTTTTAAATCCCAAATAGCTATGAGGAACATGTTCATAGTGGCCCTGGGTATGAAAGTGTGGAAAATGATGAAGAACAACCTGAAAAGTTGCATGAATATAAATCAATTAAAGAAAATATATGAAAGATCCCACTGCCTAAGACACATTGATTTTAGGGTTTTAGGCACACAGTGATGATCTGTGGATTTACTGTTGGGGGGCATTGTAGCCTGTAGCACAGGTTTTGTGATTGACTTAAGAATAAGTTTGGTCAGTCTGGAGAAGATCAATGTTGTATGGATAAATTACAGAAGACTAGATAGAATAAATGTTGTGGACTGCATATCAATAACGTATTGTATTGGATTGTTCAGGGCTAAGATTTAATAAGCAATGGTTTATTCCTGTGACGTTTTGAAATAAAAATTAAAGTTGTACTATTCTTGTTGTTTGAGTCTTGTTCCTATATATGTTATGTTATATATATTTTTTCTTAATGTGCACTATTAGTCAATGTTTTAAAGATTTGAGCTACTTTGCTGTTCTTGCTTCAATCATTATATTTTCTAAACATGTCTTTTTAAACATTTTTTCCTTCGTTTCTAACATTAAATTTGTGCTAAGGATTTGGAGTTAGGATGACAGAACCCATGCTCCATAGGATGTCAGGGTTTCCGCAGGTCATTAAAAATCATTAAAAGTCATTACATTTAAATTTTTTTAAATTAAGGCCTCAATTTAGCATTAAAATTAATTAAATGTGATTGCCGTAGCATTTAAAATGCTTTATATAAGACAAAAAGGTAAAAAAACAATTTTGTCAGATATATTATAATGCGATATATGTGCGCTGAACTGCTTCCAGTTGATGGTAAAGCTATATGTTCGGAAAAGAATCTCGAGGCGGATAAAAGGCTAGAGAATGGGGGAAAATGCTAATTTCAGCAAAAGTGGCTGGAAAACGAGGAATTTGCGACAAGAGACTTCAACTTAGTTAGTTTCATTGCTTTTTATGTAGAGTATATGGATTATACGAATCACATTAAACTGTGACAGTAAGGAGCTGACTTGTTGGAAATGACTTATACAAGAAAGCTTGTTGCTTAATATTGCTTAACTTATTTTTTGTAACTACAAAAGCTTTATAACCAGATTTCTGTTTAAAACACAATAACAACTCATTTTGTTTGTATATTTATATTTGTAATGTACTAATTTTATATTCTTAAACATATATTCAGACTGCACAAGTTAGTATGATAAAAAGAACATAGTCATCAATCTATGACCCATTGCTAATTGTGGCAATGCGCAGTAGTACATGCACTGCAACTTTGACCAAGGGTAGATGATTTCCCTCTAAAAATGGTCATCCTGGAGACTGAAGACATTATAAGACCTGTTTGTCAAAGGCAGTTTGAATATCCAGAATATCCTGTGCTAACGCACAGCAAAATCATGTGGCATGTATTGCAATTTACTTAGTGTAAAAATGTGCTGAAATCAGGTCAAACTTCCTCAGTTGACTAAAAAAAGCTACATAGTACTAAATGTGTATCAAGATATCCCTAGTTTTATATAATTTGAGGAACATCAAACCTTGCCTTCTGTTGGTCAGAGTTCACCAACTGTATGGCAGCCTTGATTTTGTCAGCCTTCTACCAGGAAGCTGTGGCAACAATATAGTTTGTCACAATTTGTGTAGGAATGGGTGAATGACTAACACCAGATTCCACATCAACCTTGTCTGCTCTGCTCAGGTTCACTCACATCCGCTAGCAATCACAGCTTCTCTGCCCTTCAATGTCAAAATACTGGGTGACTCCAATTTTCAAACTGCAACTCTGTATAGGCATATACTGTATGATGACAATCCATCTTTAAGTGTCAAGATAAAATATCAGGGAAAAGGATAATATTAGTTTTCTGTTGAATAAATTGATTTCCTAAAACCATCTACCCGTCTTCTCCTACTTATTCCATGGGAGATGAAGTGAAGCTGGTGCCTATCTCCAGCAGTCTATATAGGCAAAAGGCAGGGTACACCCTGGACAGGTCCCCAGTATTTTTCAGAGCAACAGAGAAATACACAACCATAAACACACACACACACACCTAAGGACAATTTAAAGATGCCAACAGTCATGTTTTTGTACTGTGGACGGAAGCCACCACACCCGGAGAGAACCCCCGCATGCAGAGTAAAGGTGTCAAAAGCATCCATCCATCTGTCCATTTTCCATCACGCTAATCCCAAGTGGGGTCGCGAGGGGTGCTGGTCCCTATCTCTAGCTGTCAACGAGCGAGAGGCGGGGTACAGCCTAGACAGGTTGCCAGTCCATCGCAGGGTGTCAAAAGCATTCATGTTTATTACTCCAGTAGCATAAATTTTACTCTTTGAAAACAAACTTCTACATTTTTACTCAAGTAAAAGTGCAGCAGTATTTTTTTAACTACTTAAAGTATAAAAGTAAAAGTAATGCAGGAGAGAATGTTAAAGTCAGAGGGAAACGGCTGTTCCAACGGTTGAAATTCCAATTTCTCCCGAGTGGTGCCCGACTTTACACGAGTGGATAGGGTGAATGTGATTGGTCGATTATCAATGTTGTGGCAGAAGGTTTGCAAGCAGGTTTTGGTTGTGGCCAGTTTGTCAGAAGCATCTTGCCCACCCGTTCGCAACTTAGTGCTAGTAAGTTACCAATGGGAAATTACATTGGGACCAAGTAGCACTTAGCAACGACACTGTCAAGGATTGCTTTGGATAGCGGAAAGATGCAAAAGGAGGAGAGTTTTGTGTCGGAGATCGTGGATGAGTCTCCACCGTCATGCATTTTTTATTTAGAGGAGGAAAGTGGGGACGAAGATGTTGTGGAAGAGAACACCAGGGCGGCAGAAGCTTCTTTTTGTGTGGAAAGATTACAGCCCTACATGTTTAACCCCTCGCCTCGCAACACTGAAGTTCTTTTAGCTCTACGCCTGCCAAAGACACAGACATCCATCCACATGAACACTGGGATGTAACTCAATGGTAAAGTAAATTATTCTTATTTCTTATTTCAACTGTTGCATATATTAGCAGCGACATATGAATCAAGATGCTATGACCCGAAAAAATTTGATTGACAGATTACTATTGACATATGATTGGTCGAATTTAGGTGTACAGGCTGACGTATAACTAACTGGTCTGAATAAGATAAAAAAAAAAAAAACAACACAGATTTTAAGACAGGATTTTTTTTTTAATAGAAATTTTCTAACCATTGAGTCACATTGAGTGCATTTCTATACATGTTTAAGCCAGAATGATTTGACATTTAAATATGACTTCCCTTCGACATTAAGGACAGACGCTTCACTGCACAAACTATTGAAGGAAAATTTAACTTTGCATCATCTTGAAAGTCTGGGTAAAACAAATTGTTTTATTTTATTTTATTTTTTTTTTAAATACCAACTGGCCAAATTTTTGTAGTTTGTTACTTGACACCGCTGATGCCCAGGGAGAACATGCAAACTATTAGCATAAAGATCCTGTGCCGAGAATCAAACATAGGACCTTCTAGCTAGAAGGCAAAAATGTTACCAACCTTTTCAGTGAATGCTACCTATGGATTAATGAATATGAACTTGAGCAGTCTTCTGGATTTAAGTGGCTGTGACTTGCTTAGCGCAGGTACTTCCCTGTTTACTCCCTTCATGCATTTGCATTATTGTCCCTCTGTTTAGACTTTAGACACTTTAGACAGATTGTATTTGTCATTTTGTTTACACAAGTGTAAAACAAAAAGACATTTCTTTTGGAAAATGTTGTCATTATACATTTACACAAAGGGCTTTATTTACTAATAATTTCAGCAACAAAAAAAACATAAATCACAAAAATAATTGTGTGTGCTATTGGCATTTAGATTTTTAAAATGTCATATTGTTAAAGTCAAAAAACTGCACACAAGGATTATGTATCTTAACAATATTTTATGTTTGATGAACAAAACATTTTGGGGCCTTTTCTCTTTAATAAATAACTGTTTAGGAGATGAATATGTATATGAATAGTTCATTAATTGTCACACTATTCAGAAATTCAAACCTAATTTAGAACTCATTTTCATTGGAGTTTAGTTACGATGACAGTTCATTTCTGATGCTTAATTTTAAATGACAAGTTGGCCTAGATTATTGTCAGCATAACGATTTAAAGGAAGTTTTTTTTTTTTTTTTTTTTTAATAAACATAGACCCCAGGGAACAATAAAAAAACACAAACAGATAACCCAGTATAGACCCTCTGGGGATTCCAAATTGGAGAATGGGCACATAAATTAAGAAAAGGCTGAAAGTGTTAAAATGAAGCTGTGTATATATCCATCAAAATAATATATGTAATAAACTTGTGTTGTTTGTAATTCTAGCTCTGAAAATGTATATTTTTACAAACGCTTTCTAAATTTGGAGCAAAGACTTTGAAGCTAAAAGTCTTTCAGACAAAATATTCATACTTCACTGCCCAAAAATGACTGCTTCACTGACCTGAAAAATACAGTACGTCCGCCTCGCCAGTTAGGCTGATGAGACACTGACTCAGATGTTTTTTTATGTACACAAGCGACCATAACTCCCCGCTTACAAGGTGCAGCTTCTAGAGTAAAGCTGAAAGTAAAATAAATATGAAGCTCAATTCCTTTACCACACATAGACTGAAAAAAAAAAACTGCACCCTAGAGTCAACTCTAATTTACCTCCATCCCAGTCCTTCAATAACCTCAGGCTTTCACCAAATAAACTCATGCATTGGATGGAAAAGACGTTAGAACAAAGGCTCTGGCAGAATTTATGTTAAAATAATGAGCACTTTGTTTAGTGACAGAATATGTGCAATATCTATAAAAAAAAACATGGAAAGAAACAAAAAAAAAACCCATGCCGTTTTGGTGCTGTACTCCTCAGTTTCTGATTTTGACGTTGAGAAATCAATCTAATCCGTGCAGACGGTCATCTCAGCAGGGACTGCTGTGAATGTCAATTTAAGGCATGATATGCACTGCATTGGTTTCCCGTTTGTGCAGAAAGGCGTGTAGTTTGGCTATGATTAAATAAAATAATTTTAAAGTGGAAAAATCTGTAATTTATCTGATACTGATAAGAGGACAGAAAATGCTGCCCACTACTTAGAGGAATCTCTTCTGTAGGCTCAGCTTGTGAATACTTAATGCTAAAGCACAGAGATAATTTGTTCATCTTAAATATGAATATTTTTTGGGGGGGGTTTGCGGCACTAGTGGCTCATTTGTTGGACAGTAGGCTGTCAGCAAAGGGGGTACGAGAGAGGGGAAGAGACATGCGGCAAAGGACCACAGGTCAGACTCGAACCCGGGTCGCCCTCATCGAGGACTGAGGCCTCCGTACATGGGTCGTGCGCCACCAGCACGCCCTGCTGTGGAATCTCAATGCAGAAAAATTTAAATTCATAAGAATTGAGGGTACCAAAAGGCTTTCTGCAAAGGCTAAAACACATAAAAGACAAATTTCAAAAATGTAAACAAATAAAGCTGCTCTATTAAGTGACACAAGGAAAAGGGACATTCAGAAAAGTTAAACTTTAGTAACCTTTCATTACAAATGTCCATCAAAGTTGGGGATAACATTATAAGATTAATCCACCAGGCAACCCCTTAGTGTTGCAGTTTAAATAAGTTTCAAGCTACGCTGTCAAAAAAGCAATCAACTGTTGTCGACATCTAACCTGGCTTTGTGTTTGTTGTTAAAATAAAAGGAAGAAAGAAGCTTGTTGTGTCTCTTCTGATCTCCAGCAGACAGCAAGTCCTTCTCGGGGCTGAATGTGTTTTGGTTTAGCTGTTCACTAAGCTTGGGAGATGGCATATACACTGTTTACTGCTTTGAAGGTTTTCTTGTTGCAGAATTTGTGGGTGAAAAGGACAAAAATAACATGATGGTGTAAATAAAAAAAAAGATCTCGCTCCAATCTATCTGTCAGCAGTCAGATAGATCAGTCTCTGGAAAGCACCCGAGAGTAAACACAGGAAAATGTTGGAAAATGTTGCAAGTTAAGTTGAATAAGATGCCCATAGGATCAGGTGTAGCTCTGCCACAGGTTAATAAAATAAGCATACTAGTAAGCCTATTAGTTTTTGATTCAGTTAGAAAAAAAGGGAATCATTAAACAAGTACAATGATGAGCAAGTTGGGTCACATACGGTAGAGACATCAGTAAAATTACATAAATACAAATACTAAAGACATACGGTATAAAAAGTCCTGGGTAAGATATGGGGCTCTGCATAAATATTCCTGCCCCATCATCTGAGCATTTGATCCACAGCTCCTCTATATATAGAGCTGAATAAAATACTTTACAGAAATACCTAATTTTACCATGAGCCTTTAAGATGTAGCTTCAGTAGCACTGTATTTACCTGAGCTTTTAGTTCAAGTGCATGCCAGCTTTCCTCCCCTAGCACAGACTATTATAGCTATACAAAACGCACTATCCCATTGCAATATGTTGATAACAGGTATAATAGTACAGCATAGTTTAGACTCAGCAGTGAATTGTTGCTATTTATTTCAAAAGGGGGGAAAAATCAACAGTGCAGCAATAAGCTTTACATTAATCAGCTCAGTTATTTTATTTCCAGGCACCTAGATTTCTCTTACACGAGCAGCTTAGAACACTTTCCCTTTTAAGTAAAAACTATTCACAACAAAGTCACTGCACCACTCATCAGATTGCTCTTAACAGGTAGAAAAGGTTTCTGAAAGTCAGCTTAGCCACAGCATATCTGATAAGATACATTAACCCAGCTATCCCCATAGTGACTAGTTGAATTTTTTTCTTGTTGCCTTTCTCAGAAGCTAATTTGTGGTTGTGAAATTGATCACTTACTTTTATGTTGGCTTACTTCCATATTGATATAGCAAAAATTAAAGTAAAAGCTAAATTTGTCAGATTTTCATTTACATGTTTATGTGAGGGCTGCAAAGTGGCTCAGGTTGCCAGACTGTTGCCCTGCAGTTAGAAGATCCTGGGTTTGATTCTTGACACAGGGTCTTTTTGTATGTTTGCATGTCCTCCCTGTGCATATGTGGGTTCTCTCCAGGATCTTTGGCATCCTCCCATTGTCCAAAAATATCACTATTATTGTAACTGTAAATCTAACTTTAAAAAATTTTCTGTTTTGTGTATATGCAAATCTGTTTCTCTCTGTATTGCCTGTTGATAGACTGGCAACCTCTTCAGGGTGTAACCCGCCTTTCCCCCAAAGGCTGCTGGAGATAACTGATCTTATCTGTTGTGCCTGTGCACTTTATCGGTTTCACTGTTGGTGAATGAGAAACGTCCTCTCGAGTCCTTGTATGTCTGGTGAATCTAAAGAATTGACATTAAAGCTGACTTTGACATTGAATTGTTATAGGCCTACTGCATATTGAAAAAATTTAGATTGGTATTGCGCAACAATCGGGAGATGGGGACCCCCCCAAATATTGACAGGTATTTCGCACACTGGATAGGTACCACCCTTACAGAGACCTTAATGAGTTAAGCAGTTGAAGGTAGATGGATGTATGGATGTTTGTGTTCTTGACAGAAATACAATGGTATATAACAATGACATTATTACCAACTTAAACATTTGCACAATTTGTGCCTGCCTATCGCCAGGTGATGATCAGTGCTCACAGCCTATGCATCAGCTATGGCTTAGAGGAGGCATTCCTGGCCTGGAGTTACCTATTGAAGCACTGTTTGCAGGTTTAGCTCTGAACTTAATCAGAATGAGTCCAGTTGTTCTCTAAAGGTCTCTTAAAATATTTTGAGAACAAAAATAAACAACCAGCATAATTTAAGGTATAGAGGATGATCTTTAATTCCCGGGTCGATCATCTAAATAAGTGGTCCTCCTAATTGTCAATCATTCTGGTGATATGTTTACGTGAGGCCCTCCTGCTTGTCCCGTTTGCTATCTTTTTCTGCGCATGCGCACTTTCAGGCATATGTGTTATGAGCTATGGTTTCAGACTGTCATTGAAGCTCACCTTTTTTCACCGCGGTTCTTTGAAAATGGCCGAGGGTCGTAAGAGAAAAAAGTCTGTATGAAATGTATGAGAAGAAAAGAAAGACCTCAGAAGAATCAGATATATCCCAGAAGGCTGTGCACAGAGAGCTCTCCTTGTAAAGCATTATGGGGTTTTCTCACAGTGGCCTGCTGTTGCCATATGGTGCTGCTAACTGAAAGCGGTGACTAATAACAAAGATCGCACAGGTATCGAATAGTGGAGGAGGAGTTACGTGACCAACGGGGAGCAAAAAGCATTGATCATCTGTCCAAACAGTATGTTAACTCAGTTCACTATAAAGTCCACTATATAATCCCCGCTCCATATAGTGATTGAGGGACTTAGGAGTTAGAGTGGACGTTTGGACTCAGTAAGCTTGTATGAGCTATGAGAACAGTAGCTTTTAAACAGAGCGTGCACAATGAGAAATGGGCTTGTGCATGATCTGGTAAGCTTTAAATAGGCCTTTCCTCTCGGGAGCAGGTACAGGGTTGTTCATGTACTTGTTTTTTTAAACCGGAGAGGGCAGGTCTTTAAAGTGGAGAGGGCAGGTCTTTGTGAACTTGTGAAAATCCTCCACAATACCTTAAAGACCAAGGGACACAGCATACGGGCTTGGGGGGAAGTTGCGTTGAAGGTTAAGGCAGAGTTAGGTTCTGAAACAGTATTCTAGGCTTCAAAAAATGTAGAAAGTCTACTGATTCATCGACGCTCCCATTTACATTGACGGCTTGGACAATGAGCACTTCAAACTCTGGAGTTACCTGCTGCTCAGATGGGAAATATGCTTATAAGGCAACCTTTGAACGTTTTATAAATCTGACCTTTATAAATGAGTGGAAAGAGCTAGCCGTTTTAGAAACAAAGCTTTAAGTTTTACTGTGTAGGGTGAAATATGATGATGCTTCTCCTCAGGTGGTTGAGTATAAAGCATCCAACTGTTAGTGGAAATGATCAGCCTCTCTGTAACAGCAAGTAGAAAAGCATAGAAAAGTTCCAAATCTATGATTTTCCACTTCAAATATGTGTGATCTTTGAAGGGCACCTCTATTCTTGTTTTACAAAGTTACTTATTTTTTGATCTGCACCACAAGTGATTTTAGCTTGTTTAGCCTGGATAAAGGAAAAGTGGCCCTTGAAATAACAGGTCCCAAACTTGCAGAAATTGTTTTGGTTATAGGAGGAAAACTGTCCATCACAGTGTGTCAGCTCACACTGGTGGCTCTCATTTCTGCCTTACGCATTCCATGTACCGTGTGCTGAACTGTATGACAAGATTATCTTTATATTACACTTCCTCTCTTCTGTTCACCTCTGCTGTCTGACAGTCTCTCAACAAAGTGACAGCCTAATTTTTGACAGACTGGCACAAGGATTTTCACAGTTATGACACAAAGGAGAGCCACTCTGACAGGAAGAAACTTAATCCTGAAAAGCTTCTAACTGCATGTACATACAGGATCAACCGGTTGGCAACTTTCTCAAAGTCCTGCAAGGAATATAAACGGAGAGAGAAAAAAAATATCTGTAGATGTGTGCTTTTTGAAAAAAAGATGTACGTGTTCAGGGGTTAAACGTGGGCTGTCATATGGTATTGGGAGTAGATTTGTCATATTTCATGCTGTTGACCTTAATCGTTTTTCTTCTGCGAACCAATATTTTTGTCCAAATGTCTCTGTGTGGTGTGTCTTCACTAAGGGATTTATGTTTGGTTACAGTCACAGCCTTCCCACTGTCATTTCCCCTCACATGAGATTTAATGTAGGAAATAGCTTTTTACAATCTGTTTCCTTTAACATACAGAGGGCCTCAAGTCTTCAATTCCCTGTTGAATTGTTATTGTGATAAGTAGAAAGTTGATAAATCATTTTAAAACTATTTTACAACTGCCTTACAATTCAACTGCAAAGAACAAATCTGAGATGATATATCTACTTAAAAAAAATCTGCAATAACTACTTGCAGACCTTTTTACAGCCTCAAAAAAGTAAACTGTTTTATGCATCTTTTGATATAATTTCAGCCTCAAGACTTGTTGATAACACTCAATTATAGTGCATCTGGTTAACCTGAAATAAACTTGAGCACTCCTTCTAAGATTATTCATTTGCTTTTTTCATCTTTCTGCCAGTGGCGATTTCTTATTGAACACCAGGGAGGCTAAACCTCCTCTGTAAATTTTATAAAATTATTGGTAAAATATGCATTTTCAAACGTCATACATGTAGTCATTAAACTGCATTAAATCTGTGCTAAAATGCACCTGATTTCATAATTATGTTGTGCATTAATCAGCTGTTTAGCCTGTTCTCAGAAGAGGTCTCCTCTCCACTCTGGGGGCAGCAGGACGTTGCCTGTCATTCTCCATGATTGATTGATTGACTTTATTGGTCTGACAGTTGAGAAATTACTAATTGGGAAATCCCAGCTGAGGTTTGAGCCTCAGTCTGTTGAGGTAAGTGGCAAGAAAGTAGAGCCCTGATTAGATTACGTGCCAAATATGTGACTTCCAGTGATGCTCAGCTTCGTTAAGGGTTCTGTGGAGAAGGGACGGGACGTGAACCTGGCTGCTTGATGCTGAATTGCAAAAATACTTCTTTACATCTTTTTGACTGACAGTGGCCAGACAGCGAGGAGGCTTTTTTCATGAGTGGAGAGGGAAAAGTGATCATTCAGTCAGAACAGTCATCTTGTGTGGAACTCTGCTGTGGTTTCTGCAGTTTTTAGGGATGTGTTTCTTGTGTTTCAACATTTGTTAATGCAATACGTGTTGTTGGGATTTAATTAACACCATTGAGCCTCCTATGTCTCAGAGAGCAGCAGCCGCCACTGCGTTGAGCAAATATCATAGTTTGTAGGGAGGACAGAAGAGCTTAAATAGATTTCAGTGTTTACAGGTTTCAGTTAGGAAATGTTTGCCTAGACTGAACTTTTTTAAGCTTGACCGTGACCTGACTGACTTAGAATCTTCACAGATAAGACCACTGTAACACATTTAGTGCACACTATTAAAACCTAAGGACCTTTTCTTTCTTTATATATATACAGGACTGTCTCAGAAAATTAGAATATTGTGATAAAGTTCTTTATTTTCTGTAATGCAATTAAAAATCATGAAATGTCATACATTCTGGATTCATTACAAATCAACTGAAATATCGCAAGCCTTTTATTGTTTTAATATAGCTGATTATGGCGTACAGCTGAAGAAAACAAAAAAAATCCTATCTCAAAATATTAGAATATTTCCTCAGACCAAGTAAAAAAAAAAATTATAACAGCAAAACCAAATCAAACATTTGAAAATGTCCATTAATGCACTCAGTACTTGGTTGGGAATCCTTTTGCACAGATTACTGCATCAATGCGGCTTGGCATGGAGGCAATCAGCCTGTGGCATTGCTGAGGTGTTATGGATGCCCAGGATGCTTCAATAGCGGCCTTTAGCTCATTTGCATTGTTGGGTCTGGTTTCTTTCAGCGCCTTCTTCACAATACCCCACAAATTCTCTATGGGGTTCAGGTCAGGGGAATTGGCAGGCAGATCAAAGACAGTAATGCCATGGTCAGTACACCAGTTACTGGTGGTTTTGGCACTGTGGGCAGGTGCCAGATCATGCTGGAAAATGAAATCATCATCTCCATAGAGCTTTTCAGCAGATGGAAGCATGTAGTGCTCTAAAATCTCTTGGTACACAGCTGCATTTACTCTGGACTTGATGAAACACAGTGGACCAACACCAGCAGTTGACATGGCTCCCCAAACCATCGCTGACTGTGGGAACTTCACACTGGATTTCAAGCAACTTGGATTTTGCGCCTCTCCAGCCTTTCTCCAGACTCTGGCGCCTTGACTACCAAATTACATACAAAACTTGCTTTCATCTGAAAAGAGGACTTTGGACCACTCTACTGTCCAGTGCTTCTTTTCCATAGCCGAAGTCAGACGCTTCTTCCGTTGTCTTGAGTTCAGAAGTGGCTTGACCATGGAAATACGGCTATTGTAGCCCATTTCCCGGACACGTCTGTGAACAGTGGCTTTTGATACCTGGACTCCAACTTCAGTCCACTGTCTTTGAAGCTCCCCCACATTCTGGAAGCGGCTCCTCTTCACAATGCTGTTAAGGCTGCGGTCACCTCTCTTGGTTGTGCAGCGTTTCCTGCCACATTTCCCCCTTCCAACACACTTTTTGTGAATGTGCTTTGAAACTGCACTCTGTGAACAACCTGCTCTTTGAGAAATTTCTTTTTGTGTCTTACCCTCCTGATGGAGGGTGTCAATGATGGTCTTCTGAACAGCAGTCAGATCAGCAGTCTTCCCCATACTTGTGATTTAGTTTACTGAACCAAGCTGAGTGTTTTTCAAGGCTCAGGAAACCCTTGCAGGTGTTTCGAGTTAATTAGACGATTCAAGTGATTAGTTGAATAGCCTACTAGAATACTTTTTCACGATATTCTAATATTTTGAGATAGGATACTTGGGTTTCTTAAGCTGTAAGCCTTAATCAGCGATATTAAAACAATAAAAGGCTTGCGATATTTCAGTTGATTTGTAATGAATCCAGAATGTATGACATTTCATGATTTTTAATTGCATTACAGAAAATAAAGAACTTTATCACAATATTCTAATTTTCTGAGACAGTCCTGTATATATATATTTAGAATTTATTAGAGTATTTATTTAAGCCCCAAATTATGGGTGATTTTATCATTTTTTACAATCCACATTTTTAAGTCCAGACTAGGGCTGGGTATTGTTAAAAAAATTTCGGTACCGGTACCAATACCGATACCTTCACTTCAATACCGGTTCCTGAACGATACTTTTTTCGATACCAGTTTTATAATATCAATTCGAAGAAAAAGAAAATTACTCAACATAAAAAAGTACAAATCTTGAGTTTTATTTTAAGCACTGATTTTTCCATTTACATTTTTCCTCTTACATAAAAAAAAAAAATCAGTGTCTAATATTCACTGTTACATTGTGAGGACCTTTTTACTTAGCAGTTTTCCTTTAGAAAAATTACCATGTCTGACAAACAAGCTCGTTGAATGGGATCCTATTGACAGCGCACCGCTGGTATGTGGGGGTCTGAGCGGCTCCGACAGAAATAATATTGGAAGGCAGGATGAACTGACTGCAGTGATTAAGTTTTCAGGTGGATTTTCCCACTTAAAAACATAATAAAACTACTTTATTCCCACTGATCACAGCAAATAAAGGATAGAGTAGCTCTGCCCAACGCGCGTCAGAGCCACTTTTCGACCGCGCAGCCAGAGCAGCAAAGCTTCTTCAGCCACGCGTCAGAAGCTGGTACAAGCAGCAAAAAATGAAGCAGCAGACGTGACTTTGCTTCTCCTGCTGCATCCAGTTTGAAATTGCAGCATTATTGCAGCATTATTACATTATTACAGCATTACTCCGCTCTGGCTTTGCTCTGCCCACGGGCTGCTAAAAGGAGGATGGTCGCGCTGGCTGCGGTCCGCTCTTCTTGCAGTCAAACACCGAGCAACTTTCTGCTCTTAAATTGTTTCCGTGCACGATGTATTGCATTGTGCACTATTAGCATTAGTCTTAATAAAGTGAAGCCGCACTTTTGACCTGGGGGGCATTTTAAAGGAGTTCCGCGACGCTCACAACCAGTTCACAACAGAAACACATGAACCCTGGCTGTAGGCGTGACCACCTGTGTATTTTTCCTGGATAACGCAATCACGTTAAGTGTTACAGCCAATCACCAAAACTTGGTACCGAAAGACGAGGGATGTTTCGATACTCGGTAGAACCGAAGCATTTCGGTCGGTACCATAAAAGAACCGAAGTTCGGTACCCAGCCCTAGTCCAGACACTGGCTTACACTTAACTCAAAGTCACTTCTGTAGGTCATGGCTATGGACAAGCACAGAGGAAACTTAATGTTCCAACAGCTGCATGACTTCTGCTTCACTTTGAACCAGTGAAAAATAATAGATTTTTTTTTCCTTTTAGTGTATCATTTTGCTAGATGAATGCAACAGGTGAAGAACATGTAGTTCCTACTTTTACAAAACATACTACTTGTATTAATACATTTTTTATGTTATATTCTTATGTAAGCAGTCTATAGCTTAATTAGATATTTTTTGGTTGACGCTCTTTTACTCTTAACAGATTTTTTTTTTTTTATAAACAGACTATGCCTCATCAAAGCAGGAGAACATTTTCCAATATATTCATTTTCAGTCTCTATTTAGGTACAAAACCCTGTATTTCTTAACTGGGATGCATAAGACGTTAAGAGCCACTGTAAGTAAAGAGTAAAGCCAAGCTGGAAATAATTTTTCAGACACAGTTTGCCTTAACTGATTTTCTTTCTTTTTTTTTTTTTTTTAAGAAAACGGAGACGCTAATTTACAGACAGTCCTTTGCTTCGCCTTGCTGTGTAATTGAATAGTGAAGTCAAAAGAATACAGCTCTGATCTCTGATTTGTCCTATCCTGACCCCTTCCAGGTCCATCACTTTAGATTTGGTACAATAACATGCTTGTGTATGGTTTTATAGGCATTTTACTTTGAACTTCTCCTCCTTGCTCTCTATGTTTTCCCTCTCCTGTCAAAGTTTGTTTTTTGAGATAAGAAACTGTCACGGGTAGTCTTGCCTCTTCAACCCCTAAGGGTTTCACTAATAGGACGGGGCGAACGGATGAGCTGTCGCATAGATATCAGCTAAAGCGGATAAGCTATAAACAAAAACACAGTTTCACTTCAGGGCTAAAGAAATGAATCTTTACAGAGAGGCAAGTAAGACATCTGTGAGAGAGCTTACTGGGCTGCAAGCAAAGTGCAAGTTTTGGTATGTTCAGTAAAACCTCACTTACTATGAATCCTCATTCTGAAAATTATACTAAAAAGTGTAAGAATTATCATAAACATGCATCTGTTAATAAATCATGGGGCATTATCTTACAACACTCGTAGGTCAGCTTCTGTGTCTGCTGGCTCATCCATGCAGAATTCCTGACTTGATACACTCTGGCTCGCTTCAGGCATTCAGAAAACCTCTCCTGTTGATTATAAATGTACCCAACTTACTCTTCCCGTGTCTGTCCTTCTATGTCGGCCATCAGATTTTTAGAAGTTGATATGTTTTTGCGTCATCATTCATCAGAGAAGGACTATAAACGTATTTCTAAAGGAGGACCAAGGAGGGCTGTCTGTCATAGTGTGACAGCATGAAGACGGTGGGAATAACCTCTTCAACTTCAACGATTTTATATATGGTACTGAAGAAGCAACAGATACAGATAACAGATTCTGTCTGAATGAGAGGCAAATTATTCAGTGCTGCTTTTTTTCATTAATTTCATTATATTTGGGCTTGTTGAAGTTGAAATTAACCAGAATCAGTGCATGACCCAATAAAGTGGTTAATATTTTAGATTTAAAACAAAAGCAAGTTAGACTACAGAGTTTGACTTCCTTTGCAACCCTAACCTGTAACCCTACTACTTTAAATATGAGAACTGTCTGCATGAACATTTAATTTGTTCCAGCTTCCACACTAATGATATTTATGCTTCAGCAAACTCAACTTTATTTGATGCATTTATATACAAGGTTAATATAATGGAAATAATGCGATTGTACAATCAAAGTCTGGTCAAAGCTTAGTTGCCAGTTTGCATCATTTAGGTCAGTAAATAATTGAATTTGCTTTGTCTTGTGTTATTGCTACTGGCATAAGACTAAGACGACTCAAAACAAACCCTTATATATATTAGTATTTCAAACTGACAGATGACAACATTCCTACACCTTTTTCATAACTTTAGTGTCTTATGACAATGACCTCAACAATTTAAGATTTTCATATCAGATTTTCTTATTCCTTAACTGAGTTCTTAACTAAAAGTAAAACATTTGGAGCAGCAACATATCCTTAGGATGTAGGGCTTTGCCCCTTTTCTTGACTTCAAGTCATGCTGTAAAAAATGCAGCTTAGGTTTGAAGTTTCATAATGTGACAGTAATACCTGGAATGAAAAGAAGTAGTTTCTTAAATTATACAGTTTCTCCCACTCGGATAAAATGTTCTTTACTCATCTTCCTATTTAGCTCTACCTTCCCTGATTCCATGACTAATAGAGATGGGTAGTAACTAAATTAATTAATTCAGAAATAATTAATTTATCCGAAATACAAATTAAGTGTCTTCTAACTCTTATAGGGTTTATTCTAACAACTAGTTGCTGTTGATGTTAATAGCTGTTGGGAGAAAGGATCTCCTGTAGAGGTCTGTACTGCAGACAGTCTTCTAAAGAAGGTGGTCAGGCTTTCCTTAAGTGTTCTTCATTTTATGAAAATTATTCTGACATTAACCTGAGTAACTTCATAACTTTGGAACTTTTAGAAACTTAATCTACTTCTAGGATAGTTATCCAGCCCTTTACCTTTTAATGTTCCTTATATTAAGTAACACTACTCTCATTTGAATGCAATTTCTGGTTGTTCACTAGTTTACTTTAATAGAAAGTAAACTTTATTGTCATTCTACTGTCACAAGTACAGAGCAACGAAATTAATTATCTGCATTTAACCCATCCCCTTGGGGAGCAGTGGGCTGCCATTGTGAGGCACCCAGGGAGTAGTGTGGGGTTAAGGGTCTTCCTCAGGGACCCAACCTTAGGATTCAAAGGCCTATGCCCTAACCACTAGACCGCCACTCCTGCTATGTATAAGAAAAGAAAAACAAGCACATTTTAATAAATAATGCTCTAGACAAATGCAAAGGTGTCTGGTATGTAAACGAGCTTTATTAATGAGCCTGTTTTCCCATTTGGAGGTCAAGTAAGTATGTAGTACACGGTAAGCTGTTATTGGATGGTGTTTGCTCTTTTCTAGCGTGCATTTACTTTCTTCTCTAAGTGTTCATCTCAAAGGTTTTGTGTTGTGGAAACCCCAGGCGTACCCTAAATGTAATGGCATCTTAGCCTGACAACATTAGTTTTAAATGGATTGGTGGGTTTCATATGAGTAGTTAATGCTCAAATGGGGGTTTAACGGGTTTGGCTTTTTAGGAGCTGTGCGTCAGACGATGAACTGGTCTAATGTTAGGGAACGTTGTTGGTTTAGTACACTGTAACTGCATATTGTATATAAGGCGAGAGTGGCGTAGGATGCAGACCTGCATCCAGAGGATCACTGTTCCAAACCCAGTTCCATCCACCTTGATTTTTGCATGCTTGGGCAAATGCTTCACCATTAATACCTATTCATTTTTGTCAGAGGGTTTCTCTGTAGCTTCTGTCAGTGTTCTCTGGGCACTTTTGGCTACAATTAAATTCACCACCATCAGTGTGTGAATATGTATAATGACTGTAGTGTAAAGCACGTCCTTATACTAGATAGTGTCAATAAGTAATAACTATTTACCATACTTACCATTTAATGTGGTTTACTTTAGAAATGAACATAGCTTAAATAAAACTTCACTTTTCATCTAAAGGCATTAAATTAAGCTGATTACAGATAATGTTTAGCTGACTGAATGTCATGATTGGGTTCAGGTTTCTAACCCACATGCAGAACAACTCGGAGGCAGGTTAAAAGTTTGACTGTTTATTGAAATAAAGCACAATTGTTAGATTACTGGTGTTGGTCATTGATCCGGGACTGGTCACACTGGACTCTCTGCAGAGAGGGACAGTTTGGTTAGCCAGGGTTCAGATGATCTTGGTCAGAGTGGTTGAGCAGGTTTGTACCTGTGACAGGTTTCAGGCGTAGCAGCAGAGGGAGGGAACCAGGAGGGTCCAGAGGCTAGGAGTTGGCAGAGGGCTGAGCAACGGCAGGGCACGACTTCAGACTGATTGTGTTCAGATCCAGGGATTCTCCCGATCCTCTTCTTGAGGGCGGGCAGGCAGGTTCAGACAGCAGGTTCTTCAGAAGGACTCCTAAGGGCCAACAGGCAGATCTCAGCAGTGAGCTCTTCCAGAGTTCCAGGATTCAGTCAGGTTTCTTCCTATGAAGCAGAGAAGACAAAAACCGATTAGGTTCAGATTCAGGTTTTCAGGAGGGTAAGAGAATCAGACAGGCTGGCTGGCTCAGGCTTTGGTAACCATAACAGGCTTAACACTCTGGCACTGGAGAACAGCTCTGCCGCTGCTTATATCCTGGTCTCCTGATGACTGATGGATTGCAGGTGTGGTCGTCAGCTCAGCTCCAGGAGACCTAGGGCGCCCTCTGCTGGAGAAGGTGGACAGACCTCCAGATCCCAACACTGAATAGCTTTCAAAAATCTACAATGCAGCAATTTAGTTAATCCATTCCCGTTGATTGCAGCCCCACCCCCTGTACAGGAGAGTGGAGGACCTCATCTATTCAGCCAGGCCAATAGTCCGATTCAACGACCGACCTTTCAAGCACTTAGATGGGTATGGGGTAATGCTGTCTAACAAAAGAAGCCAAATTACCCCCATTCCAGATGGGTGGACCCCTTCATCTGTTCCAATTTGCATGTTTTCAAAACAAGAACAAGGCTTTGTTGGGCTACTGTATAAAACCTCGAACTCAACGCCATTCCTGACATTTTTAATTAAAAAAGCTTTCTGGATGGGAAGCGTAACGTCTTCAAACTTGGAAGCAAAGTCCAGTAGATTGTGTTATTCAACAATTAAGGAGCAAAAAGGGTTTTTGAATTGAAAAGTTTGTTTATTTTAGCGATATATGGTTTTCTATTTAAATGCGATTAATTGCGATTAATTACCTTATAATTAACCTGAATAAAAATGTTATTGCGTCCCAACACTAATTTTTTCACGTACGTGAAGTTCCCAGTTGAGTGGGATGCAGGTTGCATCTGAGTATCCACAAAATCCATCTTGAATATAACGCTTTGATTGTTCCTGTGGACAAAATATTGTGTGTTACAAAGCATTGTATTTCTCCTTTCAAATCTACCATTGTTTGAAGAGCTGTGAACTTGAACTCTGCACTAACTTTGTTACCAGTGTGAGTGATAGCTCTGGCCTTGAAAGGCCTTCCCTTGACCAGGAAGAGTAACATACTCCCTTTGGCTCCAGGATATGTGATGATAAAAGAAGGTTCTGAATCCAGAGGGGAGGATTAGGGCTAGTCAAGGTGTTTATTGTGGGAGCAGACGAATGAGTAAACACAGTATCTTTAAAAGATGAGGTAACTCTGGAGGTTGGGGGAAACAGCAGTGCAGTCTCCCTTGGATATCCATTGATGAATAAATGTTTGAATTGAATCTCTAACTCCTGTTCATGACAACTGACAAGATTCATTTGTTTTGACCAAGTGAATCTTGGAGAGGTTATGTAGGAACAGAATATCCTCTTCAGTAAGCTTATCATTTGCTAGGTTTGACCCATTAAACATGGACGTGCTTGACGTCACATCCGCAGAACAGCACAGAAACTTCTGACTCGAAAGGCTTCCGGCTAAAGGGAGAAATAAAAAGGCTATTTGAAAATATTTTCATTAAAATATTACAAAGAAGTCTACATGAGTGTACGTTTGAAAATTCAAATCTTCTCATTGGTTGCTTGTACTTAGGTATGCACTGAAAAGACATTTTTTGGCTGAAACAGAAAACAAAGAATTGGGAAACCAAGGACGAAAACCAAAATACCGGAAGAAGTCATCTCAAATATTAGAATAGGGTGACCAAACGTCCGTATTTCCCAGGACATATCCGTATTTCACGTCCTGTCCCGGGCGTCCCGGGTTTTTTTTAGAAAGTGAGGAAATGTCCTGATTTCACTGCGCACAACGCTCCGTGTGACGTAATCCCTGAGCCGCGTCAGTGCGGGCAGCCCTGTTCTTAATCAGAGGCTCTGTTCGAAAAAACCTGGGCTGCATCCTCCAAGGACGCGGTCTACCTAGACTGGATCCTTCGAAGTCCTTGAAAATAAGGAGGCTGGAAGATTTTGTCTGTAAATTCGAACAGGTCCACCCTTCGGCAGGTTTTACCGGCGTATGCTCTGTTGCTTAGCAACCGTGAAAGTTGACACGCAAAGCAGGAAAGGAATGAATACTGAGGTTTTCAAAACTTTTTGTTTATTTATTTATTTTTTAAAAAGTTGCGAACAAAGACTACACTCACAAGAATCCAGAGTGGAATAAAGGTTCCAACCACCGGGAGCAGGAACAAATCAAATCAAATGTAATGATAGAAACCTTAGTCAGTTAAATAACCTGCTGCTGTCATTCTGCACATCTCTGATGTTGCTGCTATTTTCAAATATCCAATACTGTAAAAATGTCCATAGCTGCATATTGGTTATTTATTCTCCAGTTTTATGTTGTTAAAACACTTTACAGAATTTTTTTTTTTATATTTTAACTCTTCCCTATTATGTTATTGTTAACATTGTTATACATTTTTCTAAGGTCCACATTTGTGAGACCATTTTCAATAATCTTTCTGCTGCTGTAAATTTGCCCATTGTGGGACAATAAAGGGATTTTCTATACTATAAAAGGGTTAGAAATACATAAGTAAATCTAAACAATGTATGTACAAAATATATCTGCAAAATCTCTAATATTCAACAACAAAAAATACTTAGTTAAGCATATTGTGCAAAGCAACAATAAAAAAATTAAACTATCAGATTTATAGTCCCCACTCTGCAGATCTATTAGAATCTGTCCTTAAATTACAGCCAAACTCATTTACACAGTAACAGATTAAAACCTTTAGATAAATCAAACATTACCGCCACATATCTGACTCAATAACCATTAAAACAACTATTTTCATTCATTTCAGACGGAACTATTCACAGAGTTGTATTATATTAAACTGAACTTCCAATTTTCACCACTGTTCTGCGCCAAGTAACATTTCCTCTGATCACGGAGCAAATCCCGATGCACAGACACGGATGGACATGTTTAGTGATGGCGTTCTTCTCACATTCAGAATTCTGATGGGGATGTTTGGATTTCTATGGCATTTTGTGCCACTAACCTGAGCGCGCACTGACTGATGTGCTCAAAACCTGTCTGCCACATGTTCAGCTCTCACAATTCTGATCCACAAACTGTGGTCTCTTGCTTTAGTGCTTCACTTTGAGGACTCAACAACATTTCTACATGCTAGTTGTGCTGTTTGCATGGAAATATTTTTCTCCCATGCTGGAAGTGCTGTTTGTAACGTCATAACAAATTTTTGTTGTTTCTGTGTTAAACGGACAATTTCACTCAGATTAAGAATACAAACTTCTAAAAGTACTTTTGGTATGAATTTATTACATACTTTTCAATAAATGATAAGTGTTTTTAATTAAGAGTAATTTCATTTGAATGTTCTTTTCCTGGAGACATCCATGTTTGTCAAAGAGCACTTCTGCCATCTACCAGTTTGTGACGTCACACTGAGGTCTCGGCTGTTGAGCAAGTCCCAGAGCTGTATTTGGTGTTTGTCACAACACAATATAATCCATGATGGTGACGACCAGTGCACTATTCGATGCAGAGAGTAACGGATTGATGACACCTTTTTTCTCTGGCCAGAAGTTCAATGGCAAATTCCTCCCTCTTCAAGTTGGCAATTCAACAACGAACCCATGGTGGATCATGAATTGGAAAGGTGAAATAAAAGGTTTTTTTTTTTCTCCACTTTTACCCAATGTATTACAACATTCAAGTGCCATGCACGTGGGCATTGTCAGTTTAACTATAGCTCACGCGAATTTCAATTGTGAAGTCCTCTCGTAATCTTAAATAATTGTTGTTGATTGCAGATGTGTCTAGTAGCTCCCATTGATTCTGCTTGTAAAGTGAGAGAATTGCCTTAGGCTTACCACACAGTGACGTCACTGCCGGCATGATGTCCGGAATGAAGTGTTACTATATTTGGGCAAAAATGGCCATTCTCAGACTCAGTGATCGCTGCGAAAAATATTGTTTTTATTTTCTACTGATTAACGCTAAATTAATTCAATCACTGCAAACGTTTTCGTTTTAGGTTTAAATAATGACCCATTGGTTATTATTTGTGTTATTAATAGTATTATTTGCTTGCAGACCAGACTTTTCCTTTAAATTTCTACTTGCTGAAATGCACAGAAATGTTCAGTGGCAAAATTTTTGGTGCATCAGTAGTTTGACATTACAACTGTACTGAACTTCACTCTGAATTTTAGTAAACTAACATAAACTAAACTTTGGTAACTTTAGCCATTCATTCATTAAGTTTCATTTATGCATTGACATTAATTTCCACCTAATAACAAACTCATCCTGTAAATAACTTTAATGCTATTTAAGAAATATACAGTATGCCTGGACTCTCATACAACTGCAAGCTTTCTAACAAATAAAAAGGTAACCTGCCAGGTGCTGACCTCTTAAATGAAACTCAGCAGAGTCGACCTGTTTCATTCATACAGCTTGTTCAAAGCAGGCTGACTGCTCAGGATTTATAGGTCTTCTTTTCTTAATGTTTTCGAACACCAACAAAGCGTGCTTCCATGTCAAAATGAAACTATTGAAAATTCGCTTTTTTGTAGTTTTTCTTGATGTTTGTTTGGACTGATTTCCCTAGATAGGTTTTTAACTCAAGAATGTCTTCCTGCAGCAAATATTTGTATTTATTTATGTAAAGCTGTACCCACTAACCCCCTAAATCATTTTAGTTTTTTGTTTATAGAATACATAAAAGATGGAATTAAAAGATTTTCCAAATACCACATTCAGCAAAAAATTACAAAACTGTATTTTGGTAAATCCAGTTTCTTGTTTAAAGTGGTTGTGACAACCTTTTATCATTGCATATATACACTCACCGGCCACTTTATTAGGTACACCTGTCCAACTGCTCATTAACACTTAATTTCTAAGCAGCCAATCACATGGAGGCAACTCAGTGCATTTAGGCATGTAGACATGGTCAAGACAATCTCCTGCAGTTCAAACCGAGCATCAGTATGGGGAAGAAAGGTGATTTGAGTGACTTTGAACGTGGCATGATTGTTGGTGCCAGAAGGGCTGGTCTGAGTATTTCAGAAACTGCTGATCTACTGGGATTTTCACGCACAACCATCTCTAGGGTTTACAGAGAATGGTCCGAAAAAGAAAAAACATCCAGTGAGCGGCAGTTCTGTGAGCGGAAATGCCTTGTTGATGCCAGAGGTCAGAGGAGAATGGCCAGACTGGTTCGAGCTGATAAAAGGGCAACAGTGACTCAAATAACCACCCGTTACAACCAAGGTGGGCAGAAGAGCATCTCTGAACGCACAGTACGTCGAACTTTGAGGCAGATGGGCTACAGCAGCAGAAGACCACACTGGGTGCCACTCCTTTCAGCTAAGAACAGGAAACTGAGGCTACAATTTGCACAAGCTCATCGAAATTGGACAATAGAAGATTGGAAAAACGTTGCCTGGTCTGATGAGTCTCGATTTCTGCTGCGACATTCGGATCGTAGGGTCAGAATTTGGCGTCTACGACATGAAAGCATGGATCCATCCTGCCTTGTATCAACTGTTCAGGCTGGTGGTGGTGGTGTCATGGTGTGGGGAATATTTTCTTGGCACTCTTTAGGCCCCTTGGTACCAATTGAGCATCGTTGCAACGCCACAGCCTACCTGAATATTGTTGCTGACCATGTCCATCCCTTTATGACCACAATGTACCCAACTTCTGATGGCTACTTTCAGCAGGATAATGCGCCATGTCATAAAGCTGGAATCATCTCAGACTGGTTTCTTGAACATGACAATGAGTTCACTGTACTCAAATGGCCTCCACAGTCACCAGATCTCAATCCAATAGAGCATCTTTGGGATGTGGTGGAACGGGAGATTCGCATCATGGATGTGCAGCCGACAAATCTGCGGCAACTGTGTGATGCCATCATGTCAATATGGACCAAACTCCCTGAGGAATGCTTCCAGCACCTTGTTGAATCTATGCCACCAAGAATTGAGGCAGTTCTGAAGGCAAAAGGGGGTCCAACCCGTTACTAGCATGGTGCACCTAATAAAGTGGCCGGTGAGTGTATATTACATTGCTCAAACAAATAACAGGAACACACAAATACCACATCCTAGATCGAAATGAATAGAAAATTCTCCCTGAATACTTTGTTCTGTACAAAGTTTAATTGCAAGCACACGGAGAGCTGTGCAGCCCTCCACATGATTACTGACCCACTGCCAGCATGCTCAAAGATGCTGCAGGTAGCAAATTGCTCTCCACAGTGTCTCCAGGCTCTGTCTTGTCTGTCACACCTGCTTAGTGTGAACCTGCTTTTTTGAGCAGGGAGAAGAAGAGAGAGCTGCTGCACCTGTAAGAAAACAAAATGCCACCTGTAACATCTTCAACAGAAACAATATTGGCATTCATTTATACCTCTTATTGACAGACAAACTGGAAGAGAGAATAATTATCACAAAACTAGATACTGATTGCACAAAGGAAGGAAAAACTATAGTTAGTGGTGACGAACAGCACATTGCATTACAGTGATTTTTATCAGAATGCAGGTTAGTAAATGTGGGAACCAGATGTTAGATTAAGAGAATGAAGATTGATCAGGGGCGAGAGATTGTGCAAATTTGGCCAAGCCCCCACAATAATCAGATTCTGACCATAGAGAGACCAACACCCAGGAGACCAACAGCCACCCCCAGACACAGACCTCACCACCGAGACCACAACATATCCATAGCCAGACCTTCCACACCACCAGAGCGATGAGCAGTCATGAGGCACGAGAGCCTGGGGACCGGCCAGGTACCGGCACCCAGGAGGCAGGCTGCACCAAACGATCAGCAACACCCCCCATCCCACACCCATCCCAAGAGGGAGGACGCGACACATACTCTTGAGGGCCAGTACCCTCCCATGTAGCACACCAGCATGGTTAAACATACTGAAGCCTCAACCAGGCATCCCTGGAGCAGGGACCAAACAACTCACTCCCACCATTCAGACTCCCCTCCCCACACACACAAATGTGAACACATATATACAAATGTACATTTTCCTGATGTTGCAGCCACTTGGTATTGCTATGTCAACCACAGCGGCTTTCCTCTTCTTTTTGTCCACCACCACAATATATATATATACTTACTACCTGAGAGACGAAGCAGATTTAGAAGAAGAGCGGTTGCATAGGGACTTTAAATTTAAAACATTATGAAAGACCTGGTCCGTAATACATTTGCCAAATCAGAGCCCAGAGCAAAGTAGAATATAGTCTGTAAGTTAAACACTGTGCACCATAATTACGACTATGTTAAGCTGCAACACTACAGTACTAAAAAAGACCAATTAATTAATAACTTTCTTAAATGAATACCTACTAAAACTTGTTTAATCTCTTAATTCTTTGCTTTTTTCTTCTCTACACATTCATGTTCTTACTGAAAAAGACAGTGAGAAACAAAAATTCCAATGTAAATAGACATTTTTTCTGCAAAAACATCTTATCCCTCTTATCTCATCCACATTGAAAATGGAATGCCAGAAGCTTTAATGGGTATAATGACAAGAAAAAAAAACTATACACAAAATTTTAATGCCTCAGCAATAAAGCCTACCATCACAACATAAGTTATGTGTCTGCATACTACCTTTCACTATGACCTCACAGCCATTTATCTGCTCAGAGTTCTGAGCAAAGCCCGTTTCATCCTTTGGGGCCAGAGCCACCCCTTGCTTCTTCCATTGAGGTGTAGGCAGTGTTGTGCCTGAACGCGTTCATTGAACGAAAGTTCATGAACTCGTTCATATTTTGGGCGAACGTGAACTGAACGTACTGCATTATTGCCTGGTGAACGTTATTGTGAACTCGTTCATTCTGGCGTCTGTGAACGGCACGCTCTCTCAGTTCAACTCCGTTTAACAGGTTGCCAGATTTCTATAGAGCCCTCCAGGCGAAACCCCGGCTAAATCACACCGTAAACAGGCCTTAATATGTAGCGGGAAAAACACCCAATCTGGCAACACCAGCTACCAGCGTCGTAGCCTACAGCCGCGTGCGTCATCAAAACAAAACGCAGCGTGGAAGCAACAGCAGCATGGAGGCGACTTAAAACAGCTTTATGACCAGGTGGTCGGTGAGGATGATGGCAACAAGTTTGCCCGCCGGCTTTCAGTAAAAAAATCCGCACTTCAGTAACCTTAATTTCCTACCTCAGCCTGGTTCCTCAGTTTGTCTTAGTAAAATCTTCTTGAGCGGAGGTCTTCAACAGGGGATCCGCGACCCCTAGGGGGTCTACGGAGGTACTGCATGGGCGTCTGCATGGTTAGTTGATATTTTTATATTCCCCCCCTGCATTTCTTTCCCCCACTAATTGAAATATCTTTAAATACTCATTAACATGAAATCAACGCACTGTAGTAAACAGATAAATGGAGGCAGAAGATGTCTTTCAGTCATCAATGCAAACATTCAGCGACACACAGGAGCTCTTTCAAGCTGGGCACCGTTTCCTTCACAACACCTGTCCCATCAACCAGGAATCAGAATCAGAAAAACTTTAATAATCCCAGGGAGAAATTAATTTCTTTACATTACTCCATCTGTAATAGAGTGACTATAGGACACAATTTCATACAATATATATAAATAGGGGGTCCCCGCTCCATCTCGCCATCAGTTTGGGGGTCCTTGGTCTGGAAAAGAAGACCCCTGTTCTTGAGGGTTTTACTATCCATGTAACTTGTTTGTTAAACCTGCCTGGTATAATTTTCCAGGATTCCTTTTTAGTATGTATTGAAATGGAATTTCAAATGGAAAAAATTATAAAAAAAAAAAAAAAAAAAACGTTTGCACCTTAAAGACTACGTTCCTATTTTTCTTTTAATAATTACTCATAAAAAAGACCATTCAAGCAGCACATTTTTCCTGATGTTTTTGAGAATATACTGTAGGGGTGAAAGCTGCAGCTGCTACTAGTGTGAAGTGAATGGACAGCAACAAAGCATTAAAGCAACAATGGGGAAATGCTGTCCCCTCAATGCTAATGTAAATCCTGGTTGGATAAGGATTCAAAACTGGATATGAAGATGAAATCTGACGCACAGTTTCAGAGTTACAACTGATAAAATAATTGCTGTCTGTGGTTCTACAGTAGGCTATGGTGTAATTGAGCAATATATGAAAAAAAAAAAAAGAACTATGAACTAGTTCGTTTTTTGGAATTGTGAACTATGAACTGAACTAGTTCATTTTAAAATGTGTGAACTGAACTTTGAACTAGTTCACGTAGAAAGAGAACTTTCCCAACACTGGGTGTAGGTATATCCAGTCAAAACACAGGAGTAACAGGAGAGAAGCAGCTGGGTGACTTAAAGGTATTAATGAAAAGAAACAATATAAAACGTACAAAAGAAACTGAAACTAGATTATCCAAACAACTGTCTATAGCAGACAAGAAAGACTGATGAATAGCATTTTCTGGCATGGATCATAGAGAAATGAGAGATTGCAATGAAATTAGGCGGGAGGCATGAGTCTGAGACTGAGGGTGGGACCTAAGATATGAACCAAACTGAACAGAGATACAGTTCAAGGAAAAATGATCTTCTTAATGAACATAACTAGAAATCAACAGTAAAACAAAACTGGGAATAAATAAGAAACCTAAGGAAATAAACAAATTAATCGCCACCTGGAGAATATAAACAGACTAATCATAGGTTAAAACAATAAAATAATAACAAACAAATGTTGAAGGCAAATGCAAAGAGTGAACTTATTTATAATTACTCTATTTTGCTGAAGTTAAGTCGCACTTTTTTGCATGTTTTGGCCAGGAATGTGACCTATACCCCTGAACAAATTATAAATGAAAATACTGTATAGCAATAGATTCTCAATTCATTTACCTCAATAAAACAATTTAATGTGACAGCTACTCCAGTTTTTCTTTCAAAATAGGCTGCCAGAAAAGGAAGCGCAATGTATCATGATCACTGCAGTATGGCGGCCGTACTATTGGCATATTGCATGTTTTTACAGCATTTTCAGCACCCTGAGTGATATGGTTGTTGTGGGTATTGACATCTGTTGCAAAACCACATTCACATATTCTGTCAAATAAATGCTCTGAACTTAAGTTGACCTTGTTGCTTTCCTGAACTTTCATGTAAAGATAGTGTACTTGTATGTCCTTGCAACTTATAATCTGGTTTGCCTATTGTGTGAATGCTTGTAAAACAATCACACAAGATCCTCTTTTTTTTTTCTTCTTTTTTTCTTCTAGTTGATTTCATACAGTTTTTGGACCTTAACTACTACTGCATACTTTGTGCTATTTCAACCATTCTAAATTTCTAATTATTCAGCTAATTCAGGACATGACGCTTTTCTCTTTTGGTATTTATACCTCATATAACTTTTAAATTATTCAGTGTTTTACTGCTTTTTTTTTTTTTGCCCCAAGAGAAATGAATGGGATTCTCCAAAAATTATCTTAAAACTTCTGCTACTTTGTCCTTTACTTTCAGCCACAAACACCATTCAACTTTTAAGACGTTTCTGTAACCTTCTGCTATTAGTGTTTTTTGCCCTCTTTTACAGTTTTGCTTCAGTGATGCTTCAAACTTTCTAATAAGTTTTTATTGATTTTTGGTTTTATAAGTCAAAGACTGATTGTTTGTTGCGCTAGAGTGGCAGACTCTAACCTATTAGTCAGGGAAAACAAATTCTTATTTGAATTTCTTTTAGTATTCAAGAAATGTAATCCTCATTGGTGTCGGATTTACAGTTTTCCAGCAATTTAGATAGAAATAGAAATCAGATGGGAGAGTTTCCCAAAGTCACAGCTGGAAATCCTAAATGACACCTTTACGAATTGCCCCCTTTCCTAGATCATTTCATGTAAAAAGATGAGAGATGGCACTGATCATCTTCAGACCTTTCTAGCACTCAGAATGCAGGTATTTTTTCAGTATCATCTATGGTTTGGTCATGCAGCTGGGTTGTTCTGGTTTATTATAAATTTCATTCAGTGAAACAGCCTCAAACTAAAGTATTTTAAAACAACCCCATTTTTAAAGTGCCAGCATGGCTGCATAATCTTTTGTAGAAATATGAAAGATGTCATATTTGTTTATCAAATCCTGCAAATTTCTATGGTCTAAGAATTATTACTGTATCTGTTATACTTAATTTATTAATCATAGCAAAACCCATTTTTCATAGGATATTGCTGCTAATCTTCCCTGTGGTGCATTCAAGGGTTGTGACAGGATTTTTATTTTTGTTTAAAACAATTTTACAAATTTAAATCTGACCCTTTGTCAGATAAATTAATATACTTAGATTAGAAATTTTAGATATTTTAAGATTAACGATATAACTTTTAACCTTTATACAAATATTTGGTTTTCCACTTATTTTATTTGTCTCCCTATAAAAGAAAAAGGGATTTATTTTTTTCATTCATATCTGAAGAAACTTGCTATTTCACCTGAAAATGATCAATTTGAGACAGAGAGGAAGTAAATGAAAAGCTTTTAAGAGAAAAGATAGATTTACTTCATGCTAATGTTCTGTTTGCATCAAGTTTTAATGTAAATTTTAGAGGCAAATCTGCAGGAAAACCTGGTCTATTTTTTTTATCTTAACCTCAATAAATAAAACATTTTGTCTGTTCTCACCGCTACAGAGGCAAGGGTTTGCACATCACTAACCAGAGTAAAGATATAAACATATAAATATTGGATCGTGCTCTTCCAGATAAAATACTTCCATATTTTAAATTAGTTTATTTTGTCCAAATTTGTCTAAATTCACTGTATGCATTTTCGGTAGGGATATATTTTAACCGGTTTATGAAAATGTCGTTAATAAGCTTCCTTTAACAGATTTCCAGGAAGTGCTTTTGGAAACTTTCGGTTAAAAAAAGAAGATTAATATGGGGCGACGGCAACATGTATGAGGCAGACCTGTTCAGCCTGTGGGCTTAAATGACATTTGGTCCTAGATTAGATGGCTTTTAAGCAGTATTTCAGCACTGGGTTTTTGTCAAAGGTTGCACAGCATCCAAGCCAAACTTTAGATGTCTGAAAGATAAGCTGCTGTTTCCACTCTTGTGGATTTAACAGCTGAAAAGAGGAGAAACAATGTCCTTTTGTTTTCATGGAGAAAAGGGAGTTAAATGTCAGGGAAAATATAATATGCAGGTATGACAAACACATTAGTCAATCTGAGGGCTCTAAGGAAAATATTGACTCATTCAATCTCCATCAGGAACACATAATGTTCAAAATGGCTCCCATAGTGCATTGTTTAATCTTTAGAATATAATGTTTAATACTTGGAGTCAGGCTAATTCAAACTGTGACTCACTGCTAAAGTGAAGCCTTCTCATCTTAAGGGAGGAAGTTTGTTCATGTTTGTATCACCTCTCATCTGGGCCATATTAACTTTTCATACATCAGGCTAGATCGTTCATCCCTAAAGTGTTTAAAAACAGTTCGGAATGCAGCAGCTCATCTTTTAACAGGTAAAAAGTGACATGAAAACATTATTCTATTATTGAAATCTCCTCATTGGCATCCTGACTGTCTCATATGTCACATTAGGTCACATCAGCTCCTTTGCTTAATTGTCTCTCAACATTGTTGAACAAAAATATTTTCATATTAAGAGGGGTCTTTGCTGAGTTGTAGGATTATAATGTGTTTCCAGATATGACATTTTGGAAGCTACATTATTAATGTTATTATTTTTAAATGTCATAGAAACTTGTGAGAGACTAAGCAAAGTATAAGACAATCCTGCAGAGAAAAACTACTTGATGCAATTGGCTAGGATTTAATTAGGTAAATATTTTATTTCACAATTTGGCATTTATTGGTTGTGTACTTTTGACAGTATGTCATGACAGGAATTATATATTATTGACTCTTAAATCTTGCTGCTTTGTACAAATAGAATGAATTGTATAAATCTTAATTTAAAGAACTTGATTGTAGGGCTGCAGCTATCGCTTACTTCAGTAAATGATTATTCTAGTAATAATTTGCTGCTAGAATTATTTCTAAAAGAGGAATGCTCTAAAGTAGTTAACATGAATTTCAATTCAATTTTATATAGCGCCAATTCACAACACATGTAATCTCATGACATATATTTATGAACATGCAATTTAGATTTAATAAGAAATATTATTACATAATTGAATGCACTTTAAATTGTAATAATAATAATTTGATGCTCAGAACATTGCTTTTTAATAAAACATTTTTAAAAAAGTCTATGAATAAGGATTTGGTTTTTGAAAGTGGTCTATCCAAATAAATCAGAAGCAGTCCTGCTCACCCCTTGCAATAGATTAAATCTTTTTAACAGAGGAGCAGCAGTAGCAGGGTTCCCTAGTATTTTAGCTGTAATAGTCAGATTTATCCTAGCTCCCCGATATCATTTGCTTTTAGTAGCCATATTTTTTTTTATTTTTGTAGCTTTTAGCCTACTGAGCCATCAAACTTTGATCGTTTCAATTTGTAGAATCATACCACAGTAGAAGGGATTATTTCATTTTCAGAGCTACAATCCTCCACAGCATGTCAATGACAGAGCTGAGACAGACAGAACTCCCTTATTGGGCCATCTGTATCTACAGTATTAACATATATGCCAATAGTTAGCTTTAAGTTATGTCATTGCCGAGATTTATAACTAATCTATTGTTAATCCAGAAGCTTTACTCAACCTTTCATGTTGCGCTCAATCATTTGTATTTAGCTTTAACTAGCTTAAGGCATAGCTTAGCTTGTAGCATCACACATACCTGTTACCACTATGCAGGTAGCACTTTAAGTTATCAATATTTTAGTATCAATTATTTCTTATATATTGACAACTAAAATACTCACAATTTTAGCACAAATTTAAGTGCAGAATATGCATGCTCTCTGCTCGCAGCCAATCTCCTGTGGGAGTTTGTAAATAAGTCTTGAAGAAAAAAACCTTAATCAAATTTATTTAATGATCAAGTCACTTGAATTAGTTAATCGTTGAACTACTTTGCCTTCTATCTTGCAAACGTAACAGTTAAAACACTATAAAATGGATAACTTAAGAAATAAGGAAACATTTTAAAATCAAATATGATTTACTCTGTATCTTAAAATATAAAATGATAACTTTAGTAATAATAAATCCAAAAATATATTAATATTTAATGTAATGTCAATATGTAATATTATATCATATTTAATAGCAAATGTACACAATATTTAAAACTGAAATTCGAGGATCTTATTCTCTTTAATTATGTAAGAAAGGACAATCCCAACTTGACTTACTGGCCACTCCTATTTTCTTTGCAACACTTTACTTGTGTGAGTCTGACTTCAAAGTCAAAAGTCCCACTCTCACAGGTAGATGGTAGTTGACACAAAATATAGAGCACACACATAATACAGCATAGGTATGCTCAGTGGGGGTATAGTGACATGGGTATGGCATTGACTGGCATTAAGTCCTGCTCTCCTAAAATCGTTTTAAAATATTTTTGAATTATCAACAAAAACATTGTTATTCCATGATAATGTCATACATCATTGAAAATATTAATTGCTGCGGTAAGAATTTACATTCCCATTTCTTAACATCTTTTTTTTCTTCTAACCACCCTTGAGTATTTTTTGTGTGTACTCTACCCCTGTCTGCCTCTGAGCAGTGTATTGGTTGTGCCAGACCCTTTACTGTAAAACAATCCTTCAAATGAAAAGTTAGAGAAAAGATGCAGGTAGCTACAGGAACAATCTCCAAAATATCTAAACCATCCTGTAAATGCTCCAAGAAATCAACGGCAGCATTAAAATTACCACTTATGATAGTTCTGAGCATTGTTTACTATTCTTGTTTCATTGCTGTGACCTTCCTACAGGCATTGTCATCGTCAAAGAGTGCTTTACCATACTGCCTAGGTTTGTTTTCCCCAATTTTATGCAATGAATGCCTGCACACTGAGCAGAGTTAAATCTTGTCAGTCAGTAGAATACAATAAAGCCATTGTTGGTATATTCAGTATGATTAAGCTACTATTAAAATGATGGTAAATGTCAAGACCAACTAGCATAGTTTAATGTGCTGCTGTCACTAGGCATTATCTACCCAGCCATGACATGCACAAATACAAAGAATGTCCAAAGTGATAAAGGGAGCCATTAAACAAGTCCAGAACAAAAGTCCTGCTGACCTCCATCTCTGAATCCAATTTCAAAGCAAAGTTTCACTCTGTGTGGAAAAAAGGTGACATTCGAAGAAATTGAAATGTTCTTTTAATCCCAACAGTCTAACCCTTGCTTGTAAACATCTATTATGAACTGACAAATTAGTTTATAATAATTCTCTGCTTGTGTGGTCAAATTTACACTCACAGCAGAATGTAAAGGGCAGTTACTTGGCCAGATTCTCTCAAGCACAGAAATGATTATGATAAGCAAGTAGCTTACATTTTTCGCTCAAATAAATTGAGATGATCCAGCAATTGAAACAATCTTCCAAGACAACCTCCTATATGTGTTGCTGCTCGTATAGTCAACCTCTGTAAACATTATTAACAGTTCTCGAGACTAATATCTTGCACAGGTTGCACTTGGGTGCCTAGATTATATATATATATATTTTTTTTTTGCATGTATCAGGACAAACAAACGCTTGTTTCTAAATAGTTTTTCCTACAAAATAATTTGTAAATTGAATTGTAAATTGATTAACAAACTGGGCAACATAAGATTATTTATTTAAAGCACAATTCTACTTGGTGAAAAAGAGCTAGTGCTTCAGGTGCCTCATTTGGATGAAATTTAAACTCAGAACTGTGGAAATAGAAGAAAAAGTTCAAATTGATATTGTGTTTTGATGCCTGAACTAACAAAATTCCAATGGCTCAATGTCTTAGTGGACTATCATCCAACACAATTATATGTCCCTCAGAAGTACAGCTCCTGGCTTTTTTCATCTTTGACATTGGCTAAACCAGCTAAATCTCTGTACCATAATTTTATTTGGTCCACCCACACTGATTCCCCTCAGATCTTCCACTGTGTCTGAGTAAAGAGGTGAGGTTTTTGATTAAGACAGCTGATCAACTACTTTTAAGTATGCCGAAAATGAAGCACAAGCTCAGTGGCAACCATGCTTTTGCTATAGTAGCTTTTGAATGTGGATTGACATTCCCTTGCTCAAAGCTAGGCCTCTTTTCTTTGATATGATCTATTATTTGTTTGAAAGATTATAGTTGTTTAATTATTAGCTTTACATACTATTTCTTTCCATTTTTAATCAATTATATACTTCTATGTTAATATGAGGCTGTTTTATTTATTATTTATTTCTAATATTAGTTTAATAGTATTATATTATTGCTTTTAAATTGGTTTATATAGAGCACTTTGCTCCTGTTTGTGTTTTTAAAATGCTCTATAATAAAGCTGTTATAGTATGTTGTGGTAACCAAGCTTAATTGTGTTTGTTAATATTGCCAATCCATAATAGATGGCATAGGTCGAGATTTTTTTAAAGTACTAAGCTGTTTTTTTTCATTAGCGTCTGGATGGGAGAAAGGCAGAGTAAGAATTAAATCCATTGAAATTCAAACAGTCAGTATCACAGTTATCTTCGTTGCTCTCTGTAGAATGATTGGATAAATATCACACATCACCAGGCATCTGCTGCAATTTTATATTTAAAGAAAAAGACACAAAACAATCAAAATGTGTGGCATCATATCAGTCTGTGAGGTGGATACAAAAGGCTTGGAAAGGGTCAGTGTTCTTCTGTGTTGTGATAAGAGAGGTTACCTATTTAATAACCTTCTGATTAGTTTTTTTTTCCATACGAGGGGAAATGTTCATCTTGGAATAAGAGTTTAATACTTTATTTTACGGTTTTTCAAACTTTTTTTTTTACTTTTCAAACTCTGGAGCTTACCTTTCCTAGGAACCATAGACATCAATATGTGGACGCCTCGCCATATTAGAGGATATCAGAATTACCTTCAACGGGTAAGAATTAAAATCCTATTCATTATATTTAAGCCAAAGTCTGTGTGATTTTGACCAATATCACTAGTTGTCAGTCCATAGCATGACAGTACTTTATCTATTATTCAGAAGATAAATTAACAACTCTGTAAATTATCCAGGTCAAACCCACCTTTAGGCAATATAAAAATTTGAGTTTGGGAATTGTTGCTATTTTGTTGTCTAACTGTTGCACTTGTGTGCAGGTTTTCAAAAGAAGCAAGGAGAAGAAGCCAAGGAGGGAGAGCGGTTTTCCAGCACTTCATCCTCAGTGTTCTGATGATAATAATAATTATAATCATCATCATCTAAACACAATTTACCAATGTCACTTGCTGAGAGAGGACTTCACTGCTAAACAGAAAACAATCCAGTTACATATTGGTAACACAAGGAAGCAAATGTCCTTAACAATTCTTTTAAAAGGATATTATTACATTTCCTTAAGAAATGTCTACATTGTAAATAATCTGGGAAGATGCCTCCAAATGTCCCAATAAATTATTGAAAATAATATGCTTATTTATGTATGTATTATTTTAGGGGCATGGGGTGTGGGGCCTGAATTAATCCATATTCATTGACATTAATCTTTTTCTACCACTTTGCTTTCATGGCTGTTGACTTTTGTCATGTCTAAATTCCAGAGAAATTGGAAAAAATTAGATACGTTTCTCAGATATGTTTAATTATTTCCTTTTGGGGGGGGGGGGGGGGGGGGGAATTCATTCATTCACAATCATTTATTTAGTGATCAAGTAGCTCAAGTAATAGGCATCAAGAGTACACCCCCATGTTGATGAAAAAACAAGCATCTTCCAATATGACCAACGCAGCTACTTTTAATTGTATTTGCAAAGTTAAACTATTTCTATTGGAGGAGCAGCGGATCTTCTCTGAGTCCTCCCTGGATGACTGAACTCCTCACCCTATCTCGAGGGGAGAGCCCAGACACACTATGGAGAAAACTCGTTTCGCTCGCTTTCGGTCATGACCTAAAGCTCATGACCACAGATGAGGGTAAAAACGTAGATAAACCGGTAAATTGAAAGCTTTGCTTTTTGGCTCAGCTCTCTCTTCACCACAACAGACCGGTATGGCTCTTGCTTCACAGCAGACACCGCACCAATCTGCCTGTCAATTTTGCGCTCCATCTTTCCCTAATTTGTGAACTAGACCCCAAGATACACAAACCTCCACTAGAGGCAGTACTTCCTCCCCAACGTGAAGAAGGCACTCTACCCTTTTCCGGCTCAAGACCATGGTCTCGGATTTGGAGGCACTGATCCTCATCCCTGCCGCTTGACACTCGGCTGCGAACTGGTCCAATGAGAGATGTAGATCACACCCTGATGATGCCAATAAGACCACATCATCTGCGAATAACAAAGATGTGATCCACTCAACACCTTGGCTGCGCCTAGAAATTCTATCCATAAAACTTATGTATAGAATCTGTGACAAAGTGCAACCTTGGCGGAGTCCAATCCTCACTGGAAACAATTCTGAGTTACTGTCAGCAATAAGGACCAGGCTATGACACCGGTCATACAGAGACCTAACAGCCCTTATTAAAGGGCCCGGTACTCCGTACTCCAGGGGTACCCCCGCAGAACCCCCCCCCGCAGGACACAGTCGAATGCCTTCTACAGATCCACAAAACACATGTAGATTGGTTGGGCAAACTCCCATGTGCCCTCCAGGATCCTGCTGAGGGTATTGAGCTGATCCAGTGTTCCACCGTCAAGATGAAAACTACACAGCCCCACAACATCCATAGCCTTAAGTACTCAGGGCAAATCTCATCCACCGCTGGAGTCTTGTCACTGAGGAGCTTTTAAACCACCTCAGTGACCTCAGCACCAGAGATGGGAGAACTCGAGCCCCCAGGCACTGCTTCCTCAATGGAAGAAATGTTGGTGGGATTGGGGAGGTCTTCGAAGTATTCCACCCACCGACACATAACGTGCCGAGTTGAGGTCAGTAGCACACCACCACCGCTATAAATAGTGTTGGTACTGCACTGCTTCCCCCTCCTGAGACGCCAGATTGTGGACCAGAATTGATCTCCTCGAAGAAATTGCTTTTTTAATGCAACGGCTCTGGTTGGAAAATAATTGAAAGATCGCTGGATACGCTCCAGCACTACCATCTATGTTTGTTTCGGTAAACCAAGAGCAAGCTCGCTACCTGCTATATCACTGCATCCTCTACTGCACATGCAGGGCACTTAAGTTGTATGAATGTAGTTCACAAAGGAGAGCACATAAAAGTTATATATATTTGGGAATGTCGAGAAGAGTGTTAGAGAATCTGCTTAAAGTAACATCAAATTAGATTATATCATTAGTCTAATGTGGTATGTGGGTCACTTTTGTAGCAGTTTCACACATGTGTTGTATAGAGCAAGTTGTCTTAAACCTGGTACTCAGGGCCTACAGTCCATCATGTTTAAAATGTGTCTGTACTTAAGAACACCTAATTTTAATAATTATATTATCTCATCAGCAGCCATTAAATGCTGCAAAAGCCTTTTAATCACCTTACATTCAAGTAAGGTGTGTGGAGACATCTAAGACGTGTAGGACAGTTAGCCATGAGAACCACAGTTAAGAAATACTGGTATAAGTGCAACTGCAACACACAAGTTTGTGATATCTTCCATCAAACTGTATTACAACAAGAAAGGCATAGAGGGGCAATGCTGAAGCATTTTTAACTTAATTCTGTGTTTTTTTACACTGATGAAACACAAGGTAGACATAAAAAGAAAGCGATCAGGCTAAATTAACATTTTATTTTTAATCGATTTTACCCTGCTCCTATTAACAGTCCTTTCAAGTATGTAATTGCATGGGTTTGGCATCACAGGAAGCAAATTATTTCTGATGGCCTCATGTTGAGAGTAGCTAGATTGTAGATTAAGAGCCAGACCTTTTTAGTTTGTGATTCCAGGCTGGTGCGCTAAAACATATAGGGAATACCAGTTGCTCAATATTAGTGTGTGTGCTCTTTTGATAAATCTAGAGTTGGACTTATTTTTTCTCACTTAATGTGTACTCGTCCTTCGAAGACTTTGTATTAATATATAAACTAGTGCAAACTCGAAAAATGATTGGATGTGTAGATGTTTTTAAGCATTACATCACAACACAACACATTTCTGTTTGAATTAAATTTCACTGTGTGGCAACTACAAAACAGTGTTCCTACACATTTTTTTTCTCTCTGGTTCTGAGTCTCCAAATGAGAATGTTATTACTTTTCCAATTATTGGTTTGATTGAGATTCAGTCTGTTGGTGCTTTTTGACTTGTTTTTTGTAATTACATGCACACAAAAAGAGACACATTAATCTGCTTTGAAGCCAAAGTTCAAAGGGACTAAATAAAATTGAGATAATTTGTCCTTCACACTTTATCAAAGCGTAGAATCACATTAATGGTTGCCGTCTTTTTTAACAAGACTGTTGACAGAAAATGAGACACTGTAACCTAAACATAGATTTGCACCAACTGGGATATGAGTGAAGCATTTTTAAGGAAATTCTTCTGTGATGAAATATAATATCTCAACTTCTCAGGACTTTAAGTTCATTTAAAAGTTTCCTGCATTTCATTTGGAAGTGAATATATTTTAACTCTGACCGAAAATAACCAAAACTCTTTTTTTTCATCTTTGGATTCAGATACAGCCTTCAATTATTATTTAAGTAATTAGGCTCGTAGCAACCCTTCATGCTTTAGATATCAAAATAGAATATTCATTCTAATACTTCATATTTAATTTGGATATTCATTTTTCACTCTTACAGCTGGAGTGTTTTTTCTTTTTTTTTTTATTAGGCACAAATTATTGATATGTTTCAGTCCTTATGGTGGATATATGGAATTGGTGTTGGGATCCAGACACTCCATAATGTCATGCCACTCCTGATGATTCTGCAAAGTGTTTCACTGCTGGTAGAAAATTATCTTGTATATATAGAAAACCGGTTAAGCCTTTAGCTTGAATAAAACTATACATCAAAATACATTGCAAGGTGCAAGTTTATGTGGGAGCCATTGACCAGTATAAATATCTTTAATGCCACATTTTGCCACAAGCGGATATACGGTGCTGATCTCTCAACCAGCCAAACCAACTAAATACTGAAAAAGCATTCTACTTTTTAGACTTTGTTTTGCATTTTTCAAAATATTATGTTGTTGCAAACATGCATAGCCTGTATAATTCTGCCTCTATTTAAAAAATAATACATAATGCATACACATGGCAAAAAAAGCAAAATATGATTTTTTTCTTTGCAGAAAAAGAATGTAGCTCCTATCTGCAAAGACACAAATTAGAGTAATCTAAGCCAGTCAACTTTCTCCCTTTATTTTTGTGACAGCTTTTAGTTTCCTATTCGGAGGGTTGGATAATTGTGTCCTTAATGTGTTCCCAGCTTTTTTTATATTAATTTGATCGGCACCTCTTTGTCAGCAAGACCTTTGTGCACAAGGAATATGTCAGAGTTCAGGAGCAGCACAGGCATGTCTGTGTCCTCTCATTTAGCTTACATGGGGCCACCGGCTGCTCTTATTTTGTGAGAATTTCCACATGAGGGCTTTTAGAATCAGATCCCAGCCTCTTAACATACCTTTTTTATCTTCTCTTTTTTGGCTTTTTTGTTTTTGTTTTGTTTTTGTGTTTGTATGTTTTTTATTTATTTATAAAAAAAATTTGTTATTAAATCCTGAAGCTCCCTGTTGGATCTATAGAAAAGGAATACAGTGAGTCTTGTACATGGACATTTCATACAACCTGATTGAGTTTCAGCATGATAGGGGAGTGGCAGCCTAGTGGTTTAGGGCATTGAACTTGGAATCCTGAGGTTTTGAGTTCAAGCTTTATTCCCACAGACTGTCACTCTGGCTCTCTGAGCGACACCCTTAACCCCACACTGCTCCCTGGGTGCCCCACGTTGGCAGCTCACTGCTCCCCAAAGGGATTGGTTAAGTGCAGAGGTACATTTCTCTAATGTGAGATCAATAAAGTAAAAAAAAAAAAATAGGTCTGTTGCATCATGATTGTTAGAGGTGTCAAGTAACATCAAGTATAAATACTTACCTTATTTAAAGGCACACTGTAGACTTGGTAATGCATGTGAGTTATTTTAAATAATTTATCAGGCCAATATACAGCGCTTGAGACTGTCAATGCTACAAGCATCTCTCCTCTCCGCTCCGATTTGAATCGCAGGAAAGAAAGAAAAAAAACTACGATCATCTCCTTCTGAATTGTAAGAAAGGTAATCTGGCTCAGTCCAGCAAGCATAGACCTCTCTGGAGGGATTTTGGTGTCTACATAGTGTAACCTTCAATTTTGAAGTGCTTGGAATCTAGCCTTAAGCAGCTGTGGGCTGCCGGCAACAGGAAGTTGAATGGGAAGTGCTTGTTTTTATGAACTCCACCAGAGGTGTGTGTCTTCAGAGAGGAGTAATTCCGGTTACATCATTGACATTTGAACCTAACAACGAGAAGCAGCGTTTTGGATAAGCTGCAGCTTTCCCACAGACTATTTAGACAAACCTATGAAGACACTGTTGCACAAACCAATTCTACTAAAGATTATTATTGAACATTAATTGAACATTAATCCTTTAATCCTGGAAATGTTCTTCAGGTGATAAAAGGCGGACCTGGTAACTACCTTTATGTGCCTCTGAAGGTTCAGTCTGAGTCCATCATGACGACAAGATTCCAACCATATTGAGTGGTTTCTAGCTGTAATAGCTGAAGTTGTGAGCTAACTATTTCTGAAACAATTCCTGCACAACCTCACACAATTAACTCTTAGTGATGCCACCACTAAAAATATAAAAATAACAGACAACTTTGATAAACAAGCACAAAAAACAACTTTACCTTCCCTTTGTGCAGCTCAAGAGTCCTATTATCTGCACAGCTGCCAGCAGAGCTGCTCTTTGAGGCAGAGATAAAGACAGAAATATTTGTTGAGTCTATAATGTCAACACCAATCAATAGAATAATCGATATGCAGAGCTTTTGCAATGTGATGCAACAGGAAGTGCTCATTACAGAAGAAGATACTTCAAAGACCTTATCAGCCACCAGGAAACGGCTTACTCCCAGTTATTCATTCTAATTTTATACGATATCATTAAACAGCATCCTGTGGGATGGATAGTTTATGAATAGCATAACTGTCTAAATACCTGAAAGTAAACAGAATGCAATCACAAATGACTATTTCACCTTCCAAAACATAAGCTTCATAATACTTATTATGTTACACTACAGGCTACAGGTTCCACAGTGCTGTCAGCTATAAGTGTTTTTAAAAAAAAGTTTCTTGGAGGAACTAGTGAAATGCAGGTGCATCAATTTTCTGCAGTGGCATCATATTGCTGACTGCAGAGCTGCAGCACAATTGCAAAATGAACCAATAAATCTAACTCCAACTGGAATACTTGTATCCAAAAGGCCATTGTGTTTGAGGATAGAAGTAAATATACATTGCAGGGGAATTGTTCATAGCTTTTAAAAGAAAAAAGCAACTTCATTTAGTAGAACAAAATATTATGTTTCTTAGCTTATTAGAATTTATGCACATTAGCTCTCTTATCCATAGTTCAGTTTTGTGTATCTGTTATGAGTATACAGTTTTGTTCCAGTCTGCTCTGTGCAAATAATTTTACCTAACATGGATTAAATTTGAATTAATTTTTGTAATAAACCAATATATTCTAAACTAACTAATTTCCCCACCAGGAACTAGCTCTTGATTCTTCTTCATTCATTATTTTTTTTAATGAAATAAATGTAAGAAGAAATATATAGTTCATGGTAACTTTTTAACGATATCAATCACAGCATTAGGTAATACTTTTAGTCTGACTTCTTAACCTTATTTACATCCACATTTGTGTTCCTGTTGTTTTTGTTTAGATAAGCTAGTCTGGTCCATTTCTGTCCTCAAATGTCATGACCTCAGAGGTCATGTATGTTTTAGATGAGGAGTCCGAAAAGTCCAGTTCCTCGAGAGAATATGTGAATGAAATTATCAAAATGTTTCCAGGCTTACACAGAAATAAATGACATGCTGCTGAAATTTTGTGGGAATTTTGTTATTTCATTTAGATCGATTACAGACGAGTTGCATCTAAAAGCTACACAAAAACACATTGAATGAACAACCACTAGGACTGTTGTTAGAGAGGACCGTTGTTCCAACTAAGTAATGTTTCATATCCAAAGGCCATGCAATAACCAAACCCTGGTCTGTGACTTGTGAAATTGAAATCATCTTTAAAAAAAAAAAAAAAAACATATTGGGGGTCATTATGGGTCATTTTCTGTTTACTCTGGTTATTTTCTCTTATAATTAAAATGTCTTCAGTATTCTGGTACCTATAGGAAATGCAAAAAATTGGGCAACACATTTTCACAGAGCTTTATGGTAAATGTAGCAAGCTGACTGCAGCGTGGAATGTGCAATAAGTACATCAGCCCCTCTTTCATTTTATGAGAACACGTCAGGATGAAAAATAGGGGTGCAGATGAGAACCAAATGAGCCGAAACAAAAAGGTCACAAATTTGAGCCCTGCATTGATTAGTGTTTATGATCATCACAGAGACTTTGCTTTATAAAAAGTGATTCTTTTCCCACTATGTCATTCTGCATACACATTATGTTGAATTCAACGCATTAGACCAAGAAACTTTCACTTTCTAAGATGAAGTAGGGCTGTAATTCTCCTTTAAACATCACATTCAGTTGAAATTACATTCTTAGTGTGAGTGTGCAGTTGCCATTTATTATCATTCCTTCATGCTTATAGAAACTCGTCTTTGAAATGTAATATTAATGAAGGATTTTAGAAATGTGTGCAAGATACAGTAGATTGGTCTATTTTGGGTTAAGTGCAGCATGATACTGTTTAAGTACCTGTTACAGAGTATTTTTACTTCATGTTCTCAGAAACTCGCTCCTCAAAGCACAATAGTGTGGTTATTTTGTCATTGACAATAAAAATGATGATAACTTTAGCATCGACAGATTTAAAAAATATATTGAAACAGCTATGTATTAATCAAAGCTGATTTATTTATTTATTTATTTGGAATGTAATATATTGGGGAGATTTCTGAGTGACATGGATTTTCATGCAAGTTAGAAATTTGTAAAATTGGTTAGTGACTAACTGGTTTCTTATTTTTCCCCTTAATTTTTACAGCTTTTGAATAACTGAATACTTTTATTAGTGAGATACTCACCCGTTGTCTCCTCCAGGGACTTTATCCTTTTATCACTTATGCTATAATCACACTTAATGGAGTGACTGGTATTGTGCAATGAGAGATTTGAATTTCACACCATTACTGCATTATCATGGATGTGTGTGCAGCCTCCTAACTCCTTTGAAGCACAGCTACGTTCTGAATCATGAGATGTTATCATTATTCTAGAGGGCAAAGGTGGTGTAAGGATTCACTGTTACCAAACATTAGCTAAATGTTTCACATCGTTAGGGATTACCTGTAATACTCTTTTAATGCAAATTCTGCAAATGTAGAGATTCAATATATAATTGTCCCATAATTTTTAGGATTAATCCCAATGGAACATAAGTAACAATTGGAAATAATAATTTTTTTTTATATTTTAGGCAATATTAAAGCATTAAACTTTACTTAATTTGGATAGATTGTTGGTTTGGGCTATTTATATTTCTATCTTTAATATGAATATTTATATATATATATATATATATATATATATATATATATATATATATATATATATATATATATATATATATATATATATATATATATATATATATATATATATATATATATATATATATATATATATATATATATTAGAGATGTCCCGATCCAGGTTTTTGCACTTCCGATCCGATACCGATATTGTTTTTGGACTTCTGATCCGATACCGATACTGGCCGATACCAACCTATCCGAGCATGTATTTAAGTTTAAGTTAAAGTATTTAGCCTTAGTTGTAAGACTCATGTTGAAAAGGGTTTTAGTACTCTTGATAACATCTAGCCAGCTAAATTAGGTGAGATTGAATAAAACACAATGCTTGGTAACAACAAACTTACCTGTTTATTAAGAGATAAACACAAACTGGACAAAATTATGAATAGCAATCTGAAATTGCACAGTGAACAGTAAAACCGTAAACAGTTAAAGGTGCAAGTATTACTGTAAGTTTTAATAAAAATGCAAAACAGGGAAATACTGGCGCAAAATAGTGGAATGGATCGTTTCAATCAGGGAAACTGGAAAATACCGACCGGATTTTTTTTTAAAAACTGGATCGGCATTTTACATGCTTTGCCGATACGCATTTTTTTGCCAATATCGGCGTCCCGATCCGATACGTGGATCGGATCGGGACACGCCTAATATATATATATATATATATATATATATATATATATATATATATATATATATATATACACTTGTGTCTGAGATGCCAGGCCACATTCATCCCACCTGAACACTATTGGTAAATGACATAGGTCACTATTCTGCTTCTTGCTACACAGAAGCAGCAAGAAATACAACAACCATGGCGGACGATGATGCAGGGGGCAGTATTTTTTTAACCATCTTGAAAAGATTGAGGTTTTAAGGTTTGGAAAGATCTCTAGATGTTCTCCAGCACTACATCCATGTTTAATTCCGTAAACACAGAGCACGCTGGCCTGTGACGTCATTGCGTCCTCTACTGCGCATGCGGGACACTTAAGCTGTATGAATGCAGTTCACACAGAAGATCACATACAAATCTCCTATATTTGCAAATGTGAACGGCAATGCAAAAAAACTGATTTCTCCAAAAAAATCGGATTTGAGCATCAAGGCCTGCAGTGTAAACTTAGCTTTAGTAGTTGTTAGGCAACGCAAGTTTATTTGTAAAGGACAATTCAGTACATGGACAATTCAAAGTGCTTTACATGAATTAAATAATAAAATAGAAGAAAAAATAAACAGAATAAAAGCAAAAAACATTTGTAAAACAAATAAAATAATTGGACCACAACCTTAAACTAATGATACCTCAGTAAGCAGTTTAACTTCAACAGTAAAAGTCAATTGAAAAATAACTCCATAAGACAATAATCTCCCTAATTATTGACCAAAATGTGTATATTATTATACCTGTTTGAAAAAAAAACTTAGCCTGTACTTTGTTATGACCACCTGCTGGTACAGTTTAATTTATGAATACAAGATAAACACCCCAAGGACAAAGCAAAGTTTCTCATCCTACTTTTAACTACTGGAAAAGTCAGTGATGTTGTCCAATATGCATAAATTAGCCTGTTTCATATTGATTCTGCCTATCACCTATCACAAAGAGGACAAGATGAATTAGCATCTCAGTTGGAGGGGAAACTGATTAAAAGCTTCAATAGAATTTTGGATGAATCCTCAAGAGCTCCTACTAGCTATTCAGAGTGAAGACCCATTTGAAGACTGACCAAGTTCTAATTAGTACATCAGTACCCTGAAAAAAAAACATGTTTATTTATTCATTACAAATGAATAAACAAGTCCTAAAATCAGTTCCTAATTTCTCTTTAGTTATAGCATTAGGAGTTTACTCAGAGCCATCACAGTCAGAAAGGCCTCACAACTCATAACAAATTCTCCACATTATGATGGCCTGGATTTCTAATTTTTGATACCTTAAATCTCAGCATAGAACTCGACTGTTTCAGAAAATGTAATACCTTTTTTCCTACAAAGATCTGTTTCATTCAGAATTAAATAAATTAATAAATATTGCTATTGATAAAATGTCAATAAATACTCCATCAAATGTCAAAATAATTTTGATCTCATTGCACAATATTTTTATTTATTCAAAAAGTTATTGATTACTTAATTATATTTATTTTGTAATGGATTTATAGTTTATTTAATTTTTATTGAATTTACTTTTGAAATATTATTGAAATATATTTTAATAAACAGGACTGGATTTTTTTATCCCTGGTTCTAAACATGTCACTTCCCAGGCCCATAAGACTCTAGAAAAGGGAGTAAGTGGCGGTTTTATCTGGCCTAGGTTTTCCCTCTCTTGATTACCGTAGCAGAACTGGAGATGAAGAAAACACTCTTGAAAAGTTCTCTTGGTGATGCTGAGCAGATTGAGGCATATGGGATAAAAAGCCAGTGTCTTGCTTTAATGTTAACACAGATTTAAATATCAAAGGTTTTGTAACAAATCCTTTTCTTTCTGGGTTCTGAATCATGCATGAGTTGCTTCAAATTTGAGTGGGTTTCTAGTCTGTGCATCTCTGAATCTGTCTAAACTAAAACCAGCTTTGTAGTTTGTGAGGAGTCCAAATGCAGCTATTTTGATAATATCAAGAAAAACTTACAGTAGGGAATCCAAGAAACAGCGGTTAAAGGTCCCATATAATGCAAAATTTACATTGTAAACATTTTGTAAAAGTCATATGTGTCCTGAAGCCTGTATATGAGAATCAGAAATGAAAAAATTAAATCAGTTGAAACCAAAAAGTTTACCTGGGACTATCTGGTTTCATTACCAGCCAGCCAATGCCTGCTGGGCAGTCACGCTGTGTGTATTTTGATAACTATAATTTAAACATGTTTTACTGTAAGGGTGATGGGGAGCGTTTTTACTTTTTTTGCTACCAGAAATGTCAAAATAAAGTTTTAATTGTCTTTCTTGTAAGACAGAGTAAACCGTAGTAGCCATTTTTCAGACAGTTGTTAAGCAGTGTGTTGCATGTCTAAGGAGTATTACTTTTGTTCCTTTATGCAAGCCCAGAATCTCTCACAGTTTCTGTAGCATCTCATAATCAGTTATTAAACTGTCCTCGGAGACCTGTGCCCTGCATGTTTTAGATGTCTCTGTTCCAGCATACTTGATTAAAATTATTTCTTCTCTGCATACGATGAAGTGCAGCAGAAACCATTAATCACCCATTCATTTAAGTCATCTAAAATATGTAGGTGAGGCGTCCCCTAGCAGCAGGGCTCAGAACCACCACCTTAAGCCAACATGTTTAGTATGTCTGGCATAGATTCTTATTGCCCCACCTTAAGTCATTTTATTAAAAATATGTAAGTAAAAGCAGCTGCTTACACAGACAATACCAATGGAGTTAATTAGAGGTTTGATGTAGCGATTACACTCATTTCCTCAGTAGTTGTCATGTCGTAATTATTCTGAGAAGTCAGGGAAAGTAATTGATGAAAGAACTTCTTGAATGTGATATTTCATCTACCTATATGAACAGCAATATTCCTTCATACGTGTACAGGAATATTTTATGGCATCCTGGTATTGCACAAATGTTAAACTCCAAGTGTTCAAAAAATTTCCAGTACAATGATGGGAGGATTAATTTCTGTCACCATGCATCTTGGAAAGAAAAGGGATGCTTCTAAAAGGAAGCTGTTTGGGGTTTTCTCTGAAACATGGATGCATAGTGAGGGGTCTGTCAGCGTAGGATAACAGATTTATACATTGAAATCTGCCATTAAAGACTGAAAGGATGGAAAACAAGCCAAAGATGTATATTTATACTTAGCAGTTTTTTTATTTATTGAAGTACAGGTGTTGTGTATCAGCTGGGATGTGTTGGTTTTAAAGAGAAAGGTCAGTAAAAGAAAAAAAATATCTGGTGAGCAGCAGTTGTGTGGTTGAAAAGACCTCATTGATGCTTAAGCCTCCAGGAGAAAAGTCTCGGTCCAGATAATAAATAGAGTTGCTGAAATAATAATTTCTCTTAACAAAGATGTGCAGAATACCGTTTCTGAAAACACCTCTTAGTCGATGAGCAGCAAAACACTCTGGGTGCCACTGCTTGTAATAATATATTTAATTTGAAGTCACCTTTGAAATCCCTCAAGGTTATCGAACAATTAAAACAAAGAGATAAACAATGTAGCAGAAAATTAAATCTGCAGTTATTAGAATAATTGATGATTACTTAAAAAGAAAAAGTAAGTTTGAAAAGAAGGGGACATGAAGGGAGATAGAGGATGATAATGACAGATGTACTGTTGAGAGTTGCAGAGCTGTATGAGAGAAGGATCTTGACCTCACAGCGGTTAAGAATGTAGGGGTTGTGAGAAGAAAAACAGATAAGGAAGAGCAAGGACTTTGAGGTAGGTGAAAAGCTACTGAGAGCTTTGCAGGTGAGGAAGAGAATATTTTATAAGTAGGCAGTGAGGAAATTTAACGACAGGGAAATTCTACTGATGATCCCAGCGGCTGTGTTCTGGACAAGCTCGTTCATGAATGATCTTTACTTCTTACATGACTTTTGTCATCTTAAAAGGGGAAATTGCAGCAACAATTAACACGACCTTGCCAATACTGAAATGTAGCTTTTCAGAAAAATGTCTTAATTTGTGCTACAGTGAGATTTGTGGGTCAGAACTGAGTATAAACAACATCAAAGCATGGATCCACTCTCTCGTGACTCAAGATTGAACTTTGAGCTGTGTAACTGTGGGGAAGAAAATCTTACCATCAATTCAACATCCTTTAAAACATCAGGCTACCTTAGTATCATTGCAGTCAATAGGTGAAGATGGAGCCATAACCTCCCGGTACATAAGAGTAGAACATGATGCTGGATAGGTGTGACATAGTGATGCAATGTAGAAATATAAGCAGCATTACAGTCTGGGGTGCAAAAATATCAGAGCTGCTTTATCCTTTAATATGCCGATGAAGATTCTCAGTCATCCAGGTCATAGTCATTGTAAGTTTGGAAGCTGGAATCTGAGGGGTGGACTCAGATTCCAGCTTCCAAAAACTTCCAGTTCAGTTATAGAGATGATCCCTTCCAGATATCACCACACCCCCCACCCCATCACACAGGAACAAAGCACCTACCCGCTCCAGTCGGTGAACAATACCTCCTTAATTACCTACCCCCCAATTATAGACAGGTTTCAGGTATTACAGGAGACAACCCCCCCCCTTTAGCGACAATCCCCCCCTTTAACGACCGACCTTCAGAATCATAGAAAGGTTTCAGATATTACAGGCTAACAATGGAACCAAACGACCCACTTATCGGTTACCATTTGCATGTTTCCAAGCAATACAAGGCCTGGCTATATAAAGACTCAAACTAACTGCGGATACAGACAATTGAATTGAGAAAGCTTCCTGGAGAGGTGGCGAAACATCTTCAAATCTTGGAAACCAAGTCCAGTGGATTTTTTTGAATTTTTACGGAATTTATCCTTTAATTTTATCTAAATACACTAAATAGCCAAACTAATTCAAGTGAGTTTTAAATTTTGTTTTAATGTCAGTTTCCCTCTGTGGCATTAGAAAGGTGGAGAACACAAGCAATAATTAATAATAATAAAAACAATATATATATATATATATATCTGTTATGTTTTGATGTTCGGTATCGCGGCATTAGAGGTGTTTTACCAGGGCCACCCTGGTCAGGCTACTTGACTGACTAACTTGACTGATTTCTTAGGTAGTAAAATAAAATAGGGCTGGGATCTTTTTTCTGCTTTCTGAGGACCCAACTGAAAAATTAAACAAGCTTTTATTAACCAAAATGTAAGTTTTTAGTTCACCTTCAGCTGTGACCCACATCCAAACCAAGCAGAGGAACAGCCTGGATGTAGAGAACAGCCTGGTATCGGCTGGTTTTCACACTGAGCTTTCGAAGCTCATCAAAGCAGCTCAGGTGTTTTGATGAATTAATTAAGTCACTCTGAATATACTTTTTGTTCTGCATTTTGTTCCCGATTCATCAAGTTTAAAATTGATTATTGTGGAGTTATTAGGAGGAACACTAGTTTTATAAATTCAGGTTTATAATATGATTTTATATTGAATTTATTTTGATACTTATGTTTTGTTTTTTTATGGAAATCATACATTTATCAAAATCAGATGCTCAAATTGAAAGGCTAAGTAAAAACGTATTTATTTCAGTTATCGTATGTTCCACTTTTGAATAATCATCAATACTTTTGACTAAGAGTGGAACTCATGGAACGATAAATTCACGCCCCTTCCTCCACACTCTGCTGTCTGTAGGGTTGATATGGACTGTTGGGGCAGGTGTTAATTGCATTAAACCAATCGTCTTTCCCTCCTAATATGCTACTGACCTAAGTGGCGTGGCCTGTCTCTCTGAAAGGTGCGCCTACGGCCCTATGGCCAGTCCGCATATGCATTTTATTCTAGCCCAGAATGAAGCTAAATCCCTGCATTTTTATTTGTTATGGGATGGAAGACGAAGCAGCTCACCTACCCTCTTCACTACTGGGTGAAGATGGTATTCACATTAAAGTGAAAGTATAACAGCTGTTGTGACGCAACAATCCATTATTGATAATCAGTCTGATATCGGCCAAAAAAATTATTATCAGAATATTTCCACCTGTATCTAAAGTATCAAATATAAACATTCTGATAGACATATCATGCTTCTACCCCCTTCTGTTTAAAGTTAATATTTCATTTAGATGTGTTTTAGAAGCATGACTTTATGACGATTCTACCTTACTTAGTACCTCATTGAGTACCTAAAACACTGTTGAATTATAGGTAATTCTGGTGCAAGCCTAAACTCCTGCCTCTCACAATGTGATTGGTCCAGATTTTTTTTAGACCATTTGAGTAGTACGAGACTGACTCATGCCCAGTTTAAGTCAGTCTGACTTGCCAGGCTAGCTCAGTTCAGGACAGTCCAGCGAAAAAAATAAATGAATGGGCATTTGCCCGGTACGCATTGCTTTTAAATTAAAAACATGTGCCCATGTTTTTAATTTAAAAGCTATGCATTTTCAGGGGTGACGTGATGTGAACAGAAAACTACCACCTAAGAGTTGCTCGTCAGAAAAAAAAAAAAAAAAAAAGTAGAAATTAACTGACTTTTCATTGGTGATTCTTGAATCGCCCTTTATTATTTCCTTTTTTTATTTTCCTGATTGTTGTTGTTTTTCAGCTTCTTATTTTAATAGCTTTTAAATTAAAAGGCCAATTTATTGTTGGTAAGGTTTATCACAGGCACACTCAGTAGAGTTAGACAAGCGCACCCTTTCCAAGGCTGTCGTTCTATTGGCTGGAAAGGTTGCTAGGCGACGATCCGATCCAATCTGAGAGAGAGCAAAAAAAATCCGCAAGCAGAGCCTATGGGTTTGCAAGCATAACTGAGACTCGAGCAGAGCGCGGTTTGTGCTCGAAGAGAAGGAGGCAACCGAGAGGAGAAAATATCTGTGCAAGAAGCATTAAATCTGAGAGAAGAAACAAAGATGTGAGAGAGAAGAGAAAATATTTGAGAGAGAGCGCATGTTTTGAGTGTGAGCATTATAAGTTTTGAGTGCAAGAAGATGAAATTATTTTCTCAAATTGAAATTATGCGCTCTTGCATTATGGCAGGATACTTCTCCCATAGAATCTCACCTGATACTAGGGCTGCAACTAACGATTATTTTAAAAATCGATGAATCTGCCGATTATTTTTTCGATTAATCGATGAATCGGACAAAAAATATTTTTTATATTAACCTCTTTATTCCAAAATAAACATTTTAGACAGAACAAACAAGCACAAAAGTACAGGTTGCTCATTAACTGTACTGGTGCAATATGAAAAATAAATGTTTGTGTTAAAACTACGCAAACTTACATGAGAAATGTAGCTGTACATCCACAAAATATAGGGTACTTTGTTTCATAAAGTGCAAAAAAAGACTTTTTTTTTAAAGCCCCTAAGGGGTTCAAACAATAGGTCCCCCCATTTCAACAAATGAGGTTTTTTTAGACTAGAAGAGTTCTGCCTTTTAAGACAGGAAAGTATAGCAGTTAAAGTTGCTACTTGAGAAAATCCTTAACCATAGAAATAAAAATAGCCCTGTGATTCAAATTATAAATTGTATTTGGAATAAAAATGAGAGAACTAGGGGTGCTAAAAAACACATCCTCCAAAGACAGATATTTACATGGGAATGTGGCATATAATAATTGACATATTACTGATTTTGCTGGATTTTATTCTGCTTTACTTCCATAAATTGCAGGATCTTCTTTACTTTATCTTTGCCAGAAGATTTAAACTTTAAAGGCCTTGCCCTCATAATTTGCAAGTTAATTTATTTATAAAGTAAATATAAACGCTAAGCTAATTCAAATGAAATTAAAAGTAAAATAAGTAGCCAACCTTATCATTGTCTCTAACCTACTAACAAGGTAAGGAAAGCATCAGATGAGCTACCTGAGAAACGAAAGTTACGTTTCCCCACTTTAAAACGAAAAAAACATGGTGGTTCTGTGCCATGTTAATTTGTTTTGGCAAAAGTTGCATGTTACGACTTTTTTCACTGTACAAAGCGCAGGCTATTTTAATTATTGTGATCAATTTGCGCCGTCAATCCCGGCGCATGCGCGCTTCATTTGCAGTCTGGACGCTGAGGGTACACATCCTGCGGCTCTGACTGCAGCGCTGAGAGGGACTCCTGCGGGAGCGGGAGAACGGGGTTGGGATGGGGGAGGCGCCCCACGGCAGAGTAGGAACGATACATGCTTTCACGTAAGAGTCTCTAAAAGCCACCAGTGACACCGTAAAAAGTCGCCAGATTTGTCGCTAGTCGCTTTTTTGAAAAATAGTCGCTGGAGGGGTCTGAAAGTTGCTGAGTTGGCAACACTGCACCTGCGGCGCTGGCTCGCTCTGCACTATTTTTTTTTCTTCCCCCGTTTCAGTCAAGTGGATGTGATGACGGCGGCGGATGACGCATTAATCGCGCGACACAACTATTAGATGATGAAATTCGTTGCCAACGCTTTTAAAAGTCGATTTTTCTCTTTTAGCAAGTAATAAAAATACATATTGGATCCCTTTTTTTATCATCATATGTGACAGCGTAATATGCGGTTTGCATCTTTGACATGCAGGGGACCATAGCAGGTTTTTAATATGGCCTCAGATTACAATGGCTATGACGTCAACTGCAAGGCATCTATTGGTTAATGATTTATAAGTTAGTTTTTCTTAAAACTATTTTTGTCTGTTGGTTTTAGTTTGTGTAATATAACTTTATAAAGCTTTCTCTAAAATCCCTCAATACATAATGAAGAAAACATTTATGTATAATTCATGCTGATCTTATCAGTTCAATAGTTGCAATGACACTTTGATATTTCTGAATTTTGCTTTTGATTCAACAATTTTATGCTGGCATTGATTCTGCATTTCACTCCGATGGCATTTGAAAAACATTTGGTTACAGTAATAAGTTCCCTGAGTGCTTATGTTTGACGGTGACATTTATTCTTTAGAATATTTGCTGTCAAAGTTGTTGTCTTAGCCTTGATAGTTGAGTCTGCTTCTAAATTACAGGTTTATGCTGATTTTGATTTTGCCATCCCTCCATGACATTTGCAGGGCATTTTGAGTTGTTGCTTATTGTAATATTCTCAGGGCACTCATCTTTCAAGTAAATATGTATTATTTTTGTCAGTTGCCTTTCAAAGTTATTGTCTTAATATTAGTATTTTAGTGTTGCTTTTGATTGTACAGTTTTACACTACTTATGATTATGCATCCATCACATTTGCATGCATTTTCAAGTTGTTGGTTATTGTAATATTGTAATTCTATTCCTTAAGCTTATATTTATTCTTCAGTTCACTGCCTTTTAAAAGTTTTTTTGTGTGGAAATGTAAAATAAAAAAAGGAATAATTATGAAATAACGGTGAAGTTGCTTTTTGGGAGGGTGTAAGCTCCGTGGGAAGAGGGGCAAAGGGGCACTTTGCCTTCAGCGCCAAAGAATCTGGAGCTAGCCCTGCTTAAAATAACAAAATTTGGGACTGTAATAGTAACATGAGAGGAAAAAGGAAGAAAAAATACTAGAAAGAACCAGTTCATCCTGATCAGTTAAGGGGCTGAATCACTTTGGAGAGAAAGTCTAAAGAGAACAAACCCTTGTTTATTTTTTCAAATCATTAAGTTCTGCCTTAAACTACCATGATGACAATGATTGTATCATTACTATTATTTTTTAGCCATTGCACCCATTTTTTTCATCCTTCTTACAATTTCACTACAGCAAGGTAATCCTTATTTGGTTGGATCCAGATATCGTTATGATAGGCAGAGTCTCTCTATGTTGAAAATGAAGGGAGGAGGTCAATTTGTTCAAAAGAGGTTGGTGTCACAGCTTCCATAGCCAAAAAATAAATAATGCTACTGCAACAGGCAGTGTCTTTTCTTCCTACAAACTGGACACATCCTTGCTCATGATACATAGATTATACAAAATTATACGAAAATCAAATTTTATACATTAGGCTACTATGTTGAAGTAATTTCTCCTTTGTCTTGAAAACCATTGTCTTTAAAAGGTTCACTGCTTAAATTGCTCGTTCTGCACTTTAGTTCAGGTTTAGATTATTGAAAATATGAGCGCAACGACCTTCTGTATCTACAACTTCTGTATGAGAAAAAGGTGAAATGAGTTTCTGTGATAACAGATTACCAAACATTTTGCATTCACTGTTCTCTTTTCACGCTTTAATGTTTTTATGAACCTTTCAGTGACATTTTAAAATGTATTCCTTCAGTCTGATAACTTAATTTGTAGATCCTCACCCATCTAAGGGGTTATCTTTTTAAAGATAATTTGCATCCAGCAGCATCAGTATCAGGATTGCAAATCTTTAACATCAAACATCGTCAAATTGTTTAAATCAGCAAGTAGAGAGAAAAACTAGGAACAACATTTAACTTGTATGCTTTATTTTGTTTTTCTTTTTATGTTTTCAGGTTTATATTTGATATTTTTCCTGAAGCTTCTTTAATGCCCAATTGTCACAAAGCTTAATCATTTGACTTGTTTTTTGTTTGTTTGTTGGATTTTATTCCTTCACTATTTACTTGCAAGTCATCTTATTTTGCATACTTGAGATATACTATATTGTTAAAACGATTTTCTCACTCAGCCAAAATAATAAGAATCAGGTGTTTCAATCAGTTCTTTGGCCACAGGCGTATAAAATTAAGCACCTAGCACCTGTCGATCCAATTATTTGTAAAAGAATGGGTCGCCCTCAGGAGCTCGTGAATTCCAGTGTGAAACTCTGATACAGATCCAGTCATGAAATTTCCTCAGTCCTTAAGTGATATTAGAGCTGATAAATTTCAGCTGTAATCTAAGAAAATACAAGCATTTGGTAATGACAGAAACTCAGCAAGTTTCCATGGTTGAGAAGCTACACATCACCAAGTGCAATGCAAAGCGTTGGATGTGGTGATGTAAAGCACGGTGCCACTGGACTCCAGAGCAGTGGATATGCCTCATCTGGAGGGAATAAACGCTCTTCTCCATCTGTAAATCTAATGGACAAGTCTTTAGACAGTACTTGTTTGACTGCATTTTTACAAATGTACATTTATATGGAGGGGGGATAATGGTCTGGGTTTTTTCCCCTCCAAGATCATGGCTTAGCCACTTAGTTCCAGTGAAAAGGACTCTGAATGCTTCAGAATACAAAGACATTTTGGACAATGACATGCTCCCTACTTTGTAAGAACTTTGGAGCCTCCTCTTTCAATGTGACTGTGTAGGCCAGTCATATTTATCCACACCAGACTCAGCCATGCATGTTTTAATGGACCAAATTCCGAACGAAACATAGCAAATTTGTAATGAACTAGTGCGGAGACCAAGGGACTGGCCTTGTCCAACTTCAGTGTGTGACCTCACAATGTAAAGAATGGTTAAAGGGGTCATAGAATGCAAAACTGAGTTTACATTGTTATAGATGAATAACAATAGTTCAGTGAGTAAAATGGATGTACAGAGAAGTTCAAATCCCAACGACACCTCCTTTCTCTGCAAATCTCACAATTCTAAACTTCCACGATAAAATGGGCAAATCCAAATGAAGCCAACCAGCCCATAGAGATATATGTAAGACACCAGTTTAGCTTATTAGCCTACAGTTAGGTTTACTTCTACAAGAATTACTATGTAGGGTAACCCTTACTGTGTTCCCCCTTGCCTGCCGTCGGCAGTCGGGGGGGAAGCACGGGGCCGCCGGTGTCCAGGCTATCATCACCGGGTTGGGTTTGTTCGCGCCATCCCCCACCGGTGCCCTACCCTCGTCTGCCGGGGTTCCCAGACCAGCCCTGGAACTGACGGCTCAGTTTGAGTGCCCGGTGCTTTTCCAACTATGTGCTGCACTGTAGTCGACCAAAATCATGGACGATTTTGGAATTCCCTCCTGACATTTTTTTAAGTAGAAAATGTTGGACATATCCGGGAAAAAGAGATCGTATGGTCATCCTACCATATCAACAATTTTGATGTTTCAGTGAGTGAGTGCTTGTTGATATATCTTTGCTTAGCAGGTTCGCTCATTGTAAACCAATCAATCAGCACACAGCTCTTCCAAATATTCATTAACATACCATAAAAGGAAGAAAACCAGTCATTTCATTGCATTAGGGTTCATAGACCAGCAAATATGCCATTTTCAGCCTAACCAATGTTGCACACCCTATTTAGAGATCTGAAGGACCAGCACCAAATATCCTATATAATCATTCTATGAGCCCTTTGAAAAAAACTCCTATGAACACACTACTAAACTTTTGCGAAAGCCTTCCTAGAAGAGTTGAGGCAGTTTTAGCTGCAAAGAGTCATATTAAACCCTCATGGATTAGGAATAAAAGTCACTCAAGCTCATATGTGGGTCAATGGAGGTGAGCAAATACTTTTGGTTAACCTTCCTACAACTTCCTGCATCAATTAAAGCAAACAGGCAATTCCGATTTAGACATTTTTTTTCTCTGCAAGTGTAGAGAAACAGTGGCCAGCAAGTTTTATTTTTTCAATGAGCAGAAAGTTGCCACAGAAGCTAAAATAGGAGCAATTTGAAAGGGGAAAAAAAAATTTCTGTCTCTTTGGTCCAATATTTATTTTTTGCTAGATAACTATTTTTTCATTTAAAACACCAAGACACAAACACCAACTTGTGAAAGATACATTCACAGTATCATTTTAATCACCACAAGGACGGCTTTATAGAAACTTAAAAAGACAAAAACTAAATATCCACTATATCTCTTAATGTACCTTCCAACTAAATGCCTCATTTTCACTTTTTATTTAAACTCAAATAGCTACATGAAGAGATTCAAATGTGCCTTAGAAATCTTTAGTGCATCCATCAAGGTCAAACCATTTGCAAGTCCACATTCTGAGAGTTTTGGATGTTGAGCACTCAAGAGAAACAGCAAAATACATTTGTCTTACAAAGAAAAAAAACTATTCTATAGAAAGTAGCAGGAATGTAATCTACAAAGCATTGCTTGGTAAAGAAAATCAGAACTCTACAATCTAAGGTTGTCAACTAAGAACATTTATCTTGAAATAGTGATAGTGAGATGAAGCATTCATCAGTAAATTGGAAATTAAAGAATAAGGTTCAGTGGGAGATAGTTCAGTAGCCTGGTGTGGCTTATATATGTACATTTCCTTTTTTTTTTTTTACTTTGTGGCGAGGCTTATAGTGAGGTGCTCTCTATAGTCTGGAAAATACAGTATGTAGTATATCAAGTAGAGCCGGGGCTCACCAACTGGCAGACTCCGGTCCGGGTCCGGAGTCTGACAAGTTTTGACCCGGACCCCTGGACATGTGATAAGATGAATTAAAAGTAGATTCACAGCTTTCAGGCCAGCTGCAGCTCTTCAGGCTCTCTCCACGACCTCTTCCAATCACGTTAGAGCTATTATTTGTTTGCGCTCAGATGAAAAGCGGGTGAGACAGAAGCCAGTCCTGCCGTTAAATCTCAAAACATTTCAGATGGCTGGTTGAAAAGTTAGGAAAGTGGACTAATACCCCTTACACAATGGCTGAAAAACCTGTTTAAAGCCCACATATCTACCTGGGTCAAAGCACTCAGCATGCTACCCATGTTACAATCATCTCGGCTCTGATCCGCAGGTTGACCCACTAAATTATGTGACACCACTGAACGGAACGTACAGACTTCAGTCGAGTCACTTCTGATCTAACAAGCTGAAACAACTCTGTTTACATTCAATAAACATGACGCAGTCCTGGTGTGAGTTATACGACGGATAATAGAGCAGAATAATAAAGAATACTGACGCTCTAGCTCCTGCCCATGTTACTCTCCATTATTTTAATTTATAAACCCGTTTAAAAAACCCAGGTTTTCAGTGGGAAAGCACCTTATGAGAATACGGCATTTAAAGACGAATGGACTGACAAATACTGTATGCGTTTATTCTCCCAGGCCATACTACTTAACTGATCTGTTTAATCTGCTGTAAGTCTGTGATCGTAAAAAGTGGAACGGTTAAAAACCACTATGATTCTATACATAAAAAGTTTGAGGAAAATATTTTACATAAGGACCAGAGGTAAGTATGCTCGTTCTACAAGAGTCCTGAACCAGTACTTGATGGCACAACAACTTGCACATGAGTGTTCATTAAGAGCACAAAAGCCCTTAAAATAGGGATGCATAGTGAAGGAGAGTATAAATGCGATTGTTGAAACTAGGGCTGGAAGATATTCAGTAACAATATATATCGATCATAGACATCTGACGCCATAGAAAAAAAAGTCAATATAGAGTAACAGTTTTCCTTCCTCTTCATTATAGCCTATCATATACACAATGCTATAGTCACCACGTCTCACCAACCAATCACCCAACACAGAAGATGTCGCAGCAAGGAGAGGCGAAGGAAAATGTCTCAAAGAAGGATTCCATGCTACGTTCAGGCCCCAACAGGGGCAGCCAAAAGGCGTATGCTACTTCATTTTTGATGCTTGTACAAGTTTATTTCTGACGTGCGGCTGAAGCATCTTTGCAGCTCTAGCTTCACGGTCGAAAAGTGGGTCTGATGCGCATTGGGTTGAACTACCCTATCCTTTCATTGCCTGTAACAATGGCAGATATATGTGCTGTGATAAGCGGGTAAAAAGCAATTTAAATGTTTTTAGGTGAGAAAGTCCACCTGAGAAATTTTGTTTCGCTATCTGAGCCGCTCAGACCTCCATACACCGGCGGTTCTCTGTCACTAGGACTCCTGTTCAACAGATGTCTCTGGTCCAGTCGCTTCTTCACAGATTGCCGCTACTGTTTGCGGCGGCTGGAAGAAGATGTGAGCATTTTCCTCATGCGTAATCCTAAATGCAGCAACCAAGATAATAAAAGGGAACATGTTTTGCTGGCAGATTTTGACATTATCAGTTAATTTAGGAATTAATAAACTGTTTCAGTAGAGTGATCATAGTGATCTACATCATAAGCGATGTGTCTGTCTCCCTGCCAGCTACCAGATCACCTTCTCTGTTTGGTTGATGTGGCGGTTCGAGCAGCAAAAGTTCAATTTTTCCAACTCCAGCAAAAGCATCAGCTGCTGGACCTTTTGCTGCACCAACATGTGCGTCAACCATTTATTATGCATGTAAACTTGCTGCCTCTGCTGCTATAGGTGTGAACTTAGCATTAGTTCCCCGGTTTGGCAATATTTTGGTTATAGTAAGTCAGACAAAAACCAAACCACAGGGATTTGTAAAATTTGCAGGGAACAGGTAAAAACAAAGTCTGGTAACACAACCAACTTGTTCTTTTTACCTAAGCCACTCAAACCCAATGGAGAACGAGCTGTGTCGGCCCCGGCATGGTTCCAGGTCCTCAGAGGAATCTTCAGGAACTTCTGCCAAAACTAAGCAGGCAAAGCAAACTAAACTGGGCTTCCTTCTTTGTCCAGCCGGCATAGGGACATCACCCATGCAGTAACATGCTCCATGGCAATGAATATGCTGCAGTTGTCTCCAGTTGAAAAACCTGGCTTCAAACAGCTGCTCGCCACCCTTGATCCTCAATTCAGAGTTCTGGGCCACAAGTTTTCTCTAATTCAGCACTCCCTAATTTGTACAATAAGTGCAGGGAAGCAGTGAAAAATGAGCTGCACTCTGTGTCTTACTACCCCACAACGTCGGAACTCAGGTCAAGTCGAGCTTTACCTCAGCATCTCATTTCACTGCATAGACGGAGAAAAACAATACTAGATGGCAAACCAAGAGAAGAAATCCTAGAGAAAATAAAGCAAATAACAACTGTCAGCTACAACAGCAGCACGAAGAGCTGAAATCTTAGGTGATGATATGTTGTCAGCATTGGAAACCTCCCTTCAGAGTGCACATTGCATTGCATAAGAAGCTGATGAACCAACGGATATCAGTGACAATGGCCAGCTATTGATGTTTGTGAGATTTTATGATGCAGAGAGAAAGGACTTCTGCAAGGACATGTTTGGTGTGACAGCACTGGAAAGTCAATCAAGGGGAGAGGACATTTACCAAGCCATAAAAGAAATGCTGAAAGAGAGGAAGCAGTCTGCAGTTTGTTGTCTCCATCACTACAGATGTAGCATCCTCCATGACAGGTGGAGAGAAGGGAGCTGTGGCCCGTATGAAAGCCAACCATCCAGACCTAAAGCGCATACCACTGCATCATCCACCAGTCCATTTTATGCTCTGCACTGTCAGAGGAATTTGCTGAAGTCATGAGCAAAATGATAAAAGTTGTCAATGTTCTCGGAGCATCTTCGGCACATCAGCATCGCCTGCTTAGAGAATTTCTTAAAGAGGCAGATGCAGATGATCTATTACTACACTGCATTGTAAGATGGCCCAGCACGTGCAGAGTTCTGCAGCGTTTCTAGACATTTAGAGAACAAATAAAACATTTCTTAAGTCTCTCAGAAGGCTGTCCAATTCATAGTTTCTAGAGGATAATGGAGAAAATGGATGCTTTTAATTTCTTAGTGGACACCACATCATGGCTCAATGGACTGAACTTTAAATTACAAGGAAAAAATACCTCTGTGTGTGACTTGATTGCTGTTGTGCAGTCTTTCCAGAAAAAACTGCATATTTTCAAAAGTGATTTCCAAAAGGACAGCGCACACACATCCCATCAGTGAAACATCAAACTTCAGAAGAGAGAAGTGTCTCCTCCTATGTTAAGTTCATTGAGAAACTTCTTGAAAAATTCAGTGACCATTTTGAGAACTTCAACCAGAGCAGTTCCTCCTCTGCAACCAGATTCCCTTTCTTGTCAGAAATGTCACCATCTTCAAACCTTCAAGTGGGCACAAGCTGCATCACTTCAGATTTTTTCTTAAAGCACTTTCTTTTAAAAAAATATTTAAAGTGTTCTCTTAGAAAGATGCAATGCAGTAAGTCTTTGAAAATTTAAATAATTGTTATGTGTTTTACAAAAAGACACTTCAAAGCAATGAATACTTCATATTTTGCACTTTTCATCAAACCCTGTTTTCTAAGGCCTGTTTTCTTTTACTTAACCAGTGCTATAGTGCAAGTAAACATATACATAGCCTCTTTAGAGGGTCTAAAGCCCTGGGGAAGTGAATTTACCCTGTTAAATGTGCATGGAAATGATAGCCTGACCTCAGGCTTTTGAGAGGCAATTGAAAAAAGGCTATTGGACCCCTTGAACCAAATTCTTCTTCAAAGCGATCATTTCCTGGGACTCCATGTGCTATCAGTACAATCAGCAATATAACTTGTAATTCTGGCACGTATCGTTATCCTTTAGGGCCCTTAAAAATAATCAATAACTATGATAACTATTATTTTTATATGATTATCACATGTTGTGAATGTGAACATTTTGAATGTGTTCTGTGTATGCAATTTCTAAGAAAAGTACAATAATTTGAGGGCAGGTTGTATGTTTTTCTCTGCCTTATGTGAAATGTCATGTGCTTAAGCAGACGAGGAAATTGCTGATGGAATTTGAAAAAGGGCAATGGATATGCTTGTGCAACTTGGAAAATTTGGTGCAAAACGGGAGATTTTATTCAGACATAACAGTTTTTCAGAAGTTCTTGGTTTTAATCACTGACTTTTTCTTTGAGAAAAAATGTTTCTTTGTATTTTGTTTGATGCCGTATCCGTCTCATCCCTAATCCTCCTTTGTATCTTGCCATGTTAATTAAGCCAAGTTCTATTTACTTTGTTCTTTGCTCTTTTTTTATTTTAGGTGGAGAAGCATTTATCTCCCCTTTTTATGGAAACGGTCAGAGTGACTCGGGGAGATGAAGCTTTGAACCACCTGACATGCCACTGACATATTATTTTACTAATTGATTAATCTGTTCATTTTTTTTTTTTTTTTGACTAATGAAATAATATTCGAATAATAATATGGTAAAAAGTTTCTTAAAGATTATATGCAGAATTTAACCTTGTTAAAGCTAAAACTTTGCCACTTGAGAAGTTTGTGATAAAGCATATTGATGGGCATAAAAATTTTTATCATTTTCAATGCAAAATGTTTATATACATTTTGCAATCTTGGTATAATTAGAAGTCTGATTGGGTTGCCCTTTTAGCTATGACATGATTTAGAGTCTGTACTCCAATACTGAATGTATTCATATTTCAATTAATATTTCAATTATTCAAAATTAATCTGCTTAATTATTTTAGCCTTCTTTCAAAAGCTGTACTTTCTCTCTGCTGGGGGTGCGAGTGTTTTAACCTGCAAGTTAGGACGCTCAAGATGCTATGAATCATGCAGGGTTGGGTGAGTGGTGTTTTTATAGATCTGATTTGAGGTTCCCAGACAAACATTATTTACACGTAATATGCTTAAATAAGGATCTAAATATGATTAAAAACATGCGGCCATTACTCTTAATAAAAGAAAACCTGTAACTTGATGTCCAAATGTTCCCATATAGGTGAAATCCTCCTATTCCTAGTTGGCTCAATCAGCTATCCTCAGTCTCCCATCTTTCCTTCTCTCATCTAAACTCTTCAAACATCTCTAAACTATTCAAAACGTGAACTGATAGTAAAAAACCCCAGACACCCATTCCTGTCTTATCAAAACTCTTAGGGATCCCTTCATAATATTTTTATAGGAATGCTGATTTCTGTTGCTTTATTAGAGTATTCACTCAGGCCCTCTCATATCTGCAAGACTGTGAAGTGTCTGAGTCTGTTTTTAACAGAACAGAAGATAATGACACGATCACAATCATCCTCTCAAGGTTCTTTCATAATTTTACTGTTGTCCTCCCACTGTATGCAACTTGTTTTTAAACTTGTATGGGAAAACCTTTCATGGCTTTTTGCAGGCTTCTTAAGACATTAGGGAAACCTGTATGATTCAGAACAGGCAGAACTATTGGCAGAACTGTATCTGTCCTCCTTTGCAAGGTTATTAATAAAATGGCTTGAATGAAAAATACCAGATCTTAATTTCTTCTAAATAAGACTTAAAAAAATTTTTTTCCATCAGCAAAGTAGCAACTGATTTAAATAGTTGCCTGATTAACAGGCTTTTGTGGCACTTGATGGCCTGGTGAGGAGAGAGCTTTAATTAGCTGTGCTGGAGCAGAGACACATGTGCTCTGAGGACCAGATTTGTGGTTTTAATAGTTTTCAATCTAATATTTTGAAATATATTATTTTATGATTTATACACTTTACCATAAAAGGAAAACAACTGACAAAAATACAGCTGAAATGTTGGGGCTTTTGCATCAGGCAGCTGCACTAGGAGGAAGAAGATCTCTGTTTCTTAAGAACAAAGTGTACTGCTGGTGTGTTTCAGTTTGTTTCAGACTTATTTTAAACCAAAACTATTTTAAAGGCCAAATCATGATTTCTAATATGTGCCTTTTATTTTGTTCTTTTTCAGGAGACAATAATGGATGGCCCTTACTTTTTGACAAATATTTTGGCATGCCGAGTTATAACACCAGGACCAAGTCAAATGTATGCTGTAAGTATTCCTTAAATCTCTTTTTTACCTCCACATGAAGCCATTTCTCATAAAGGGGTAGGCAGGTATGTTTGTTGCTGTGTTTTGGAGATGTAAACGATACAATTATGTGAAAAGATTGAAAGCATAAAATCTGTTGAGGATCAGTGTTGGCACAGATATGGTAAGGAAATTGCTGTGTTTTTTTTCTGTTTATTTTTTCACAGTCCTCGTCTGAAATCCATTTAAACTCAATAGCTCCTTTAATTTAAAGAGATGGGATAGAGCATTATTAAGGTATAATTATAGTTCTGTTAAAGATTCCCTTTGTGTACTGTGGTTTTTTATTCTGTAAATTAAAAGGGTACGGTCACGCCAAAGTAAAAGCTCCCTTTTCCCTTGGTGGCCTTTACTTTGAGAGGATATTCTTTGTTTTAAATCAGAATGTCTCTGTTTTTTCCCACTGGCTTGTTTGTGAGAAAAAGTAGACAAAAAGGATTTAGGGTGAGTAGGCTTGCTGTGGTGTTACATGTTTAAGCACATTTTAATGCCTCATCCTACATAATTTGTTTTAAAACAAATCTCACCAGCAGCAGAAACTTACTGTAGAGAGAACAATCAACCAGTCACAGGTTTGGTGTGATCATTATCTCTTATTGCAGTAGTCATGCTTGACCACAGTTTGAGGATATGGATGGACATTTAATACAATCTAAAAGTATTTTATCATCAAGTTGTGTTTAGTAGAGCATTTGGAAAATCTCTACAGGGAATTTTTCTGTTCCTAAAGTAAAGACCACAGGTACACACAGGAAACCTGTCCATTCATTCACCAAAAAACTTAAACTAAGTGCCTCTAAAAGCCAACAACAACAGAGCAGCAGAGAAAAGAGGCGTATGTGTCAAATTTGAGTCTGAACCCATTTATACATGTGCCCCCTTGGAAACATTTCCAAGCAACATGAGCAAGGCTTTGAATTTAACACTTGATTTAAGATGGACGGAAAGGTTTCCAAGTTACTTTAAGACTCCTAAAGGGGCCCAGTTATGTATTATGACTGCTAATTTTTAAGCCAGTAGCTCACTTATGTTACATGCAAAGGCTATCTCTTTAAATAATGGCGCACTAATGGCTTATGATCTTTTTTTGTATTCTACACTTGAGCGTTTTCAGTATTTACCCTTAAAAGACTACCAGACCAGAGGTATGATATTGCACATGTGCGCAATAAGTAATGAAGGAAATAATTTCCCCACAGGGTTTAGGGGAAAAAAAAGAGTAATACTATAGATCAAGAGGAAAAAAGCACTAATGATTTCAGATGCTGAGAGGAATAAGACATAAAATTAAATAACATATGAATGCTGACAGTTTTAGCTTTCCTTTCAGTGAGCACTTGCTTGATGGACTGACAATATAAAGGATGGACAATGCCAGTAGCTTGAACCGGTTTAGATAATGCTTATGTCCTCTAATTGCACCGATACAAAAATTATTACTTCCAAAAGGACTAAATATTCACTTTCAGGATGAACGCTTGGTGTATGTTTCTTTATTTTAATGTAAAAATTTTGTTGTTTTTTTAATTGACATTGAATGTGACTATGTCATGATGGATCAAAGGAGCAAGCCCATATGCAGAACACACACGGAGGAGGCAGGGGAAAAGTTCAAATGTTTATTAAAAGTTCTGAACACAAGATCATAAATAAGTTCTGAGACTGGTTCACTGAAGTCTTGACTGGGACCGGAGACTGTTGGTTAGCAGAGTTCATGAGAAGCTAAGTGTCTAGCTTCAGGCTTAGCATGGCAGACCTTGATCTGAGCTTCCAGCTCATTGCAGAGAATGACAGGGAATATCCACATAGGATTCTTCAGGCTGATTCCACATAGGAATCTTCAGGTTGGCTCACCAGGGAAGATTAGAAGGTTAGGCTCACCTAGAGCTTCAGGCTAGAGACAGGTTTCCTGTGAGGCACAGACAAAGGAGAGATTAGAATCTGATCTCACACTAGAGACAACTAAGATTCAATCAGTAACAGAAGCTCAGGTAGCTAACCAAACTAAGATCAACACTGCGGCGTGGAAGCAAGGTCTGGCAGGTGTTTATAAAGGGGAAGTCTCCTGATGAGAAGATGCATAACAGGTGTGCTGGAAGGTTCCAGCCCAAGGAGACCCATGGCGCACTCTGCTGGAGACAGGGGGTAATTTCCAGATCCCAACAGTAACTCCAGTCCTAAAAGACAACAACAAGAGACAGAAGAGGATCCTCGGCACCCTCTGGTGGGCAAGCCTGAGGAATCCCAACAGACTAGGCCCCATTAAAGATGATCTTGTATCTGTAAAAAAAAAATAAAAATTTTTTGGATGATATGGATGATTGGCCATGTCCCTGTTTATTCAGGTTGTTGAACTGATGTTCTCTACCTGCTGCATTTATACTGGGACTAAATCCCAGACAGTAGCCACTTTCTATTAAACCAGTAGCCCATAATGGCAATTGGTCACTCTGGTTTAGAAGTGGTTAGGTAATTTAGGAGTACTAAGAATGCCATGCATTCTCAAATTTTTTCCATCCATCCATCTTCTGCTTATTCCATCAGGGTCGTGGTGGGGACACTGCCTATCTCTGGCAGTTTATGGGTGAGAGGCGGGGTACACCCTGGACAGGTCACCAGTCTGTCGCAGGGTAATTCTCAAATTTCATATGTAAAAAATTTAAAAGAAATCTATATTTTTCTTCTACTTCGCAGTTAAGCACCCTCTGTAGGTCCGTCTCAAAATTTCACTTATCTTGTTCATTTCAAGAACTTTTAGTGTCCATCCATCCATCCATCCATCCATCCATCCATCCATCCATCCACCTATTCTGTGTGTCTTTGCAGTGTTTTGATAGGGGACTGGTGGCCATCTCCAGCAGTCATACAAGTGGTACATCCTGGACAGTTTGCCAATCCATCAGAGAGCTAAAATTGGTGTGATTTCAAGAATTGTATTAAAAAATTAATAAAAAATATTATACATTTTAATTCCACCAACATCTTTAAAATTTGGACTGTTATTTTGTAAGATGTCTTCTTTGAGAGTAGTGTTTTTTTTATAGCTTAATTGTTATTAATCAAATGTATTTTCCATTTAAGGTTATAAAGTTATAAACATGGGAATTGAATGCTTGTGTTATGTCAAGCCATTTTTCCAGTTTTTTAGAGGAAAAGATTTGTGGAGAAACTACTTTGGACACTATCATCAACCAAAAAACAACTAAATTTGTGTTGTTTTTATCAAAACTCAGCAGGATTCACTACTTTCAGAGGATCAAAGGTCTCTGCCCACTCAGAATAGCAGCATTTTGTCTTACTCTGTTTTCTTTGTCCATAACAATTTTCTATCTGGAGGTAGAAAATAAAGGAGGGGTGAGTGTTCATTTTTAGCGCAGTTTTTCCTTGACATTTTCTTAACAATTCCTGTGAGCATCAGAATTAAATGCATTTTATATATTTGTTCAGAGCAGCACCAAGTTTAATTCATTATGTGGTTATGGTCGGTGATCAGATGTGCAGCTTGAGTACAGCAGTCCACATGGGTGACATAAAGTTGAGCTAAACATGGCACCAAGCAAGTCATTTTCAGAGCCTTCTGTTAAGATTCTCAGCAGGCAAGGCTTTCAGCGTCTAATATTATCATCTCTTTCCATGCTTCTGCATCTTTTGAAGCTATTAGAGATCATTCAGCAGGCTTTGAAAATATTGTGTCGCTCCACCACTCAAGAGGTCTCAGAGCTTGGTTGTGTTTATGCATCTTAGACAAAGTGTATGCATCCTTGTTTGTGTCTCAGCTGCATTTCAACATCCTCTCCTGGCTATAGTAAAAGCAATTGTAAAAAGAAGCCGCCACAAAGCTTTTAAAGTTGAAGCACTCTGGACGTGCCTCTTGGGCATGAGAAAAATTTATTTAGCGTGATTTATTATATTTTATGTTAAATTCTCAAAGTAATTGTTCCTACCGGTGTTCCAGGATTTTTTTACTACTTCTCTCACTTTTTATTTGCATGATTTAACCTCCTTTCGAATTTAACTGATGTTTCTCAAAGAATTCTTATGTATTTCTTTTTAAAACTTTTCATATTTTATTATAACAAGAGAACTATTGCTGTTAATCTCAACCAAAATGTGTTCCATTTCTACAATGTCATCAGGAAATTTATGTCATAAGTATATTTTATCTAAGATAAAATCTGTCAATTAAAAATAGGGTCTTTCAGACTTGTCATATTAAAACTAAACTCTTAGACGTCTCATCACACTGTAATATTGTCTTTCTGTTACATTGTCAGATCTATTTGTTTTCTACTCACCCGAAAAGCAACCTCATATTTTCCTTTTTGCTTGACACAAAAATTCTTACAAGGTTCACTATGAACTTTTACCATGTATTTTGATGTAGAAGGTGAACATGGAGTGCTTCTAAAAATGACTTAGGACATTTCGTTTGCATGCTCCTACAGGTAAGGTACACAATTTCAGTTACTTGACATTACTATCAAATCAGCCATTTATGTGGCATCAATTTAGCACATTTAGATATCAGATCACTTGTCAATTTAAGAATCAGAAGAACGATATGGGTTGTAAATGAATTTAAATGTTACATATTAGTGGTGACTAGATGGGCTGATACAAATATTGTAGAAAGTACTGGTCTGATAGGATTTTTAGAGAACCATTTCTCAGGTTTACACAGGACACTCTAAAACAAGAAAATAAAAAGTGAGCATCAACAGCGAGAAAGGATATGACTTATAAATAAAAAAATGGGTAGATTGGTTTAAGATGAAAGAAAGACAGTTTGATCTGAAATATGCCTCAAGACAGAACAGATAAGCTGGTGAGCAACCGTACAAATGATTACCATGCCACCCATGTCAGGAAAAGCAGGAAACCAAGGTTACAATTTATCTTGTTGCACTAGTCTTGATTTCAGGTGTGATAAGGTCATAAACAAATCAGTCCAATGCATGGATCAGTTGGCATGGGAAGGTGGTCTATTTGGTGTGGGGTGAGTATTAGTTTAAGGCTCGAGACCGCTTGAGTCCTGTTCCTGATCACGTTACTCCCTTTATCACCACTGTCTACTCATCTTTTAATGGCTTCTTCCAGGAGGATTATTCTTTTCTTCAGCAGCACCTTTTATAATTCTAATCCACCTCACTAGTTGGATTAAAGCCATGCTTCTACTGTGTATCCTTGAACCCAAGTCGGCCTTGGCAGATGGCTGCTCACACTGAGCCTGGTTCTGCTGGAGGTTTCTTTCTGTTAAAGGGAGTTTTTCCTCTCCACTGTTGCTACAAGCATGCTTGGTGTGAGTGATTGCCTTGGAGTTAATGAGTCAATGCAACCAACAGGTTTTCCTTAAATAAAAAAAAACTTTGAACCAATCTGAGTGTATGATCTGGTTGAATTATTTCTGTAAAGTGCCTTGAGGTGACATGTTGTGAATTGGCGATATACAAATAAACTGAATTGAGTTGAATAGAACAATGACCTTGTACATGTGCATGTACACATGTATTTTCAGATGGAAAATGTGAAAGAAAACTTTGATAGTTTGTTTTCATGTTGCACTTTTGTGGAAAGTTGATTCATACCAATTTTCCTTCTAATCTCTCTCCAGTCTCCCTCATCATGCTGTTTGGCAACACACAGATGCTGTGCCACCAAAATAGCAGTGCTCATGAAAGATGGCGTCAACCTTGTTTAGGTCCTAGAGACCAATTTAAATATAAAAAAATATATATGATTGCACATTTATGAATAATCATTGATAGCTACTGTAGGAACCTCATTTCATAAGTTCCATAAATTTTAATACTGATATAAGTTAATTAAGATGTACTTTGTTTGTAGGGGGAGATACAGCTTAAAACTTGAACAAATAAAAACCATGTTTCACTACAAACAAAGAAAATTTAACACATTTTTTATTTTGCACAGCGAGGACAGATAGTTTGAAAGAGTGATGAAGGAAGTGCTCTTTGTCAAAAGGTAAAAGACATCACTAAACAGAGGTTGGAGGTTGTCGTTTCAGCTTCCAATAATTTTTATCATAGAGTTCTTTCCAAAAACATGACACAAGCAAACTCCTCCTTAGTCAAATGGCCTGACACAACCCATCAACAACAAAAGCCACCCAGCAGGATGGCGAGTGGGTATTTCTTTTTGCATCTGACTTGGAATGTGCTTAGGAGGATGCACATCCATCCTGCTTAAAAACATCAACACTCTGTGTAAGCACACTGAACTGGAAAGACTCCCAGAAAACCTTTTGTTCTGGAAAAACTAAACAAAAGTCTAGTTGTCAACAATTTAAGCCTGTTTTATGTTTGGAATGATGTGGATAACTGAGAATTTACATAGGCAAACAGTTTGAATATTGTAGCATCATACAAATAAGCTAGTTTATATATCTTAGGCATTTCTAAACTTTACATTTATGAATTTTAAGTGTGCCTTAAATTCACATTTCCTCTTCTTTCTTCATTATTGAGTCATTTTCTTTTCTCTCACTCAACCAGCTGAGTTTTGTCTTGTAAGGACTGTCTGTAGTTCCACCGCAGGGCTCTAAAAGTCCTGTGCTTAAACAGTTTAACCTTCTAGCTCTGTATTATGGGAGAGGGTGAGTCTGATATTGTTTACCTAGAGGTGGGTAGTAACTAGTTACGGTACATGTACTCAATTACAATACTTGAGTAACATTTTGAAAAAAAATACTTTTAGTAGTTTTACAGTTCTGTACTTTTTAATTTTGAGCAAAAATATATTAAAGTATCATTATGTTTACTTGAGTAAAATTTCTGGCCACTTAATCCATTTGAGTCATTTGTTTTAATATTAACAACAAGCTTGTTTTAAACAAATGTCTTTCTTCTTTTTGTAATCGAGGCTTGGTGGTTAAATTATTTTTGCCATCTGCTGAGTCTACTGTGTGATTTGGAGACAAATCCGGACTGTGGTCCTTTGACGCATGTCTCTCCCCCTCTCTCATAACCCCTTCCCTGTAAGCTTACTGTCCAAAAAAAAAGCTACTAGTGTTGTAACCCCCCCCCCCCCCCTTAAAAAAAAAAAAAAGATGTGATGTAGTCCTACTTAAAATATTTGGGTTCTCTACCATCCTCTGTGTGTACCTTAAGGACGTAATTTTTCTGTTTTCTTCACAGGTATACACAAAGATAACTGTATTGATAAAGTGGGCAGCAGCTAACCTTCTGAGAATGCCAGGTCTTGTAAATTGTTAGTCTAGTTATCATGCTCTTATGGAAGAATGCTACTGATCCTGGTGATTTGTTTTCCAAATGGCGAACATTCAGAACCAAGCCTGGCTTGTTTTTGTACAGTTCATCTCTTTTCTCTTTTGCACAGTCCATTTTTCAAGTAGTTTGTGTATTTTTTCCACTGCTATAGAGCCCTATACAGTACATTTGTGAATCTTGGCATGTGTGTGTGCATATCTTGTGTGGATGTTTGAGTTGTCCTGTGCATGTTTGGATCATATATTTATCTGTGTATCCTGAGACTCTTAGCTGCATAGTTTCCATTTATCCTAGATAGTAAAGATAAACACAAAACTAGAACTTGTATTATGTTCTTATCTATTCTGTTGTATTTTTAGAATCATTGTGAGTTAGATTGATCTGTCTAAATAGAGTAGAACTAATTGCAGCGTTCTACTTTTAGTTTATCATAATGTAACAGTGAATAATATGTATCGCCATCTGAAATTGAAAACTCTGTTTAACCATGCTTGGTTGTTCATTTACTTCTTTCTTTATTGTGTGTGTGTTTTTTTTTTGTGAAACTAGGAAATAATTGGCTGCTTTCCACTGTTGGCAGATGCTCCACTGCATAGTGAGGATTTGTGGCCATCAGCTGTTTATCTCCAAAATTCAACTCATTTATTGCCAGCAAAAGATTCCCCAGCTGCTGTAACCACAATTATGAAATAAACAGCTGTAATCTCTAATCTTCTAGCATAAACGGACCTTCAGCCATAATTGCCTACACTTATGTTGACCAGGCCACCGGCTCGTTTGACAGTGATAAAGTTATTGCATTTATTTTTCACATATTTAAGATTGGACTCAATGTTAGGCTTAAATGCCACTTGATTTAAAAGAACAAATTTAAATGCTTCTTTTAAACTATACCACTCCTTAAATATACTCTATGATTGCATACAAACTGTTTTTGTGCTAACTGTTTTAGGATCTAACTTGTTAATGTTAGTGAAAGTTTTTACATCAGTAATGTTAGTAGGATTAATCTCTCTCCTTTGTAAATTACTGTAGCAGATTCAGAGTGTGGTTAGAAAATCACAGACCTTTATCCTGTTTGAAATTCACCACAGTTTTTTTTTTTTTAACATCCCTTAATGGGGAACCTATGTTTTTTCTGACTATTGCTTTTGATTGTGAATACTAATTGCCATTGCTCAAGATCAGTGTAATGAAGAAACTAAAACCATGGGTCATTTCAAATCTTCTTGCATATAATGTTTGTTTGATTCTTTCTTTGCTTAATTCAAATAAATAACAACAAACTGTTTTTTAAACAGTTAAAAAAATTCCAATAACTATCATTATAGCCCTTAAACAAATAGTGTATCAGTCTGGTTGGGCACACAGTTATCGTTGTGAAGGAGTGGCACCTGGTGTGGTCTTCTGCTGTTTTAGGTTCAGTGTGTTTGGGTTCAGAGATGCTTTTCTGCATACCGTACCTTAGTTGCAACCAATGGTTTTTGGAGTTAGTGTTGCCTTTCCATCAGCTCAAACCAGAATGCTCTTTCTCCTCTGATCTCTATCATCAACAAGGGATTTGTGCGGACACAATTGCAGCTCACCGGATATTTATTAGATAATTTCTCTTTTTTGGACCATTCTCTCTAAACCCTAGAGACGGTTGTGCATTGAAATCCCAGTAGGTCAGCAGTTTCTGAAATGCAAAGACCTTCCATCTAGCACTAACAAACATGCCCCATTCAAAGTCACTTCCATCCCCTTTTCTTCGCTGTTCTGATGCTTGGTTTGACCTGCAGCAGATCGTCTTGACCAAGTCTACATGCCCAAATATTCTGAATTGCTTCCATGTGATTGGCTGACTAGAAATTTGAGTTAACAAGTAATTAGGATATAATAAAGTGGCTGAGTGTGTATGTGTGAAAATACATCAGACAATAGTTTGATTCTCTTGTCTTTCAGCTTTTCCCTTTCAGTTGTCACAACAGCAAGTCATCTTTTTCCATCTTAATCCATCAATGAATGGGAAAAATTTCACTTTTAGAGTGGTCTACCCAAAGCCCAGAACTAAATCTTAGATATTTATACAATTCAATTCAATTTATTTATATAGCGCCAATTCACAACACATGTCATCTCAAGGCACTTTGCAGTTCAACCAGATCATACAGTCAAATTAATTCAAAGTTTTCTATCTAAGGAAAACCAGTTGATTGCATCGACTCATTGACTCAAATACAATCCCTCACACTAAGCATGCTTGTAGCAACAGTGGAGAGGAAAAACTCCCTTTTAACAGGAAGAAACCTCCAGCAGAACCAGGCTCAGTGTGAGCGGCCATCTGCTGAGGCCAACTGGGGTTCAAAGAGACAGAAGCAGAGATACGAAAAGCAGCTGTAAAAGGCAGCCCCGTCCAGGAAACACACAGCCAGGCAGACGAGCTCCGAGCCAGCTCCCATGTTAGAGGATGAAGAGAGCACATCCAGCCAGTCACGGTCAGAGAAACAGGACTACACTGGAAAACAGGCCGATCTATAGCATCTATACGCTTAATGCAGAGTACAGTGAACAAGAGACATGCCCCCTATGTTACTGTAATAGATTAGGTGAACTTTGAATGGTCAAGTTAACAGAGTACAGACAGAGAACACTAAATAGTTTAATGCAATCAATAAATGCTTTAACAAAGGTTTAGTTTAAGGGTGTGATCTCTATGTCACTATGTGTTTTTTTTTTCATAATGATTTAATTTTTAAATATTCATAAATGAATAAAAAATTGTAAATGATGAATTATGCTTTACAACAAAAACCCTTGGCATAAACATATTTAGTAAATTAAATGTCTAGACTTGAATGTCAATTTATATATGTATTCATATATGAATTTATGATGATGCTTAAAAAATATGAAAAACAATAGAATATTTCAAATATGTACAATAAATTAATGGTATATGAATTAAATGGATTCTTAAAAAAATTTGATTTATGCCAAAATGTTGCAGCTCTAATTGTTATAGGTGCTCAGTGTCATAAGAAGGAGATTTTTTATTTGCTTCAATAAAGTAGCTTTTTGTATTCAAAGTGCTTAATGACTAAAGTTTAAAATGTTTTGATTTCTTTGCTATATTGTGATTGTATTGTGTTGTCAACCCCTGACTAGTCCGTTTACAAAAACATTTGTGTGTTATTTCTTTATTTGCTCCTGGATACCCTCTCTCCTCTCAGCTCTATCTTAAAATCTTGGCAATAACAATAAGAAAAACTAACCAGTGCAGCACCCTGTTATATGCAAGGAAAGTGTCATCGGTTCTCTGCTCCAGGGCTGTTGTCTGAAAGGACAGTGTTTGAACACAGTTCACCAGAAGGACAGCATGCTTCTCTCTTTACAGCAAAGCTGCTACTGTGTGCCACATGGACTAGTGCTGCCTAAACTGGAAGTCACCGACTGTATATCAGCAATCGTGATGCTCAAAAAAGGTTAGGGGGTTCTCTGTATCTGACAGTTTGGTCTTAAAGTGGACGTGTACAGAGAAACCAGCACCTCCCCTTCATCATATGCTGGTTCTCTGTCAGGATGTTTTTAATCAACTTGCACATAGAAACTCCACTTCACATGAATGTTCAGAATGAGGAACCTGGGATGGTGGTGCAGCTGACAGAATGATCAAAAGCGCTGTTTTCTGCTAGAAACTAAAAATGAACATCACAAAGGAATCTAAATGTATAGAAAGAGGATGGATTCAGTTTTTTTTTAATCCTTTCTCTTCCCACTTAATGTTTTATTACATCTTTCCTTATTTGGATCTGCTGTATTTTTAACATTCTTTGCTTTGACAATTTTACAGATTTTTTCGAAGCACCTCTATTCAGGCTTAATTTCTTCACATGTTGATGTTTAAAAAAAGGTGAATCTTGGCTGCCTCTACATCCATCTACTCTGTCATGGTACCACAATCTGAGCATGTGAGAAGCTTTTGTCTGCATTATCGGTGAACATTTGGACTGTTCCAGCTTATTTCCTTGAAAAGGCATGTTGTATAATCATAGCATTATGGACACAAATGTCCACAGTGTTTTTTACAAAGCTTAAAATAAACATGATTATACAATCAGATTGTGTTATAGAACTACACTGAGATAGTGTTGTTTCTATTTTTTTGTTTTGTTTATTTTTTTGTTCAAAAAGGAAGTGTTGACTCTTTATTCATTTTAAAGCATAGGCTAATTTTTGTTTATATTTGCAGCTCATTAGCTATTTCTTTTGTTTTTCAAATGGAAGCTTCGGCTTCTTCTAGACCTTAAGGCAGTGAGAATAAGGAATATAAATAGATGTTTTTTTTTATTCAAAGCACATTTGCAGCCCCTATATTTTAATTCAAAGGCATTTGTTTATGGCTAACAGGTGGTGTTAGTTACCTTTCTCATTATTCTGTCTGACAGTTTTACAATCTGTTTATTTTTCTGCTTTAACTCAAACTTGAGATAGCGATTCTGTTCAGGACCCATTCCTAATCTTTTCATCAATGCATATAGCATAACGATATTCACCTTTTCATTTTCAGCAACAACACATTTAAGATGCAGTTGCAAAAATATTGCAATCTTTTTTCCCTTCTTAAGCCTGAGCACCCAGCAATAACCTGCCAGGTGTAAAGCTGCACTATATTTATCGCCAACTGGCAACATGCTGTGAAATAGCTATTTTAAAATCATCAACCAGCGATAACTGTTGCAAAAATATATATCTTCTGACATGCACTTTCTCTGTTTATTATTTAAAGGAATGCAACTGACATTTTTTTCTTTAAATTAGCATTTTTCATGTAAGATTATTTATCCAATTAGAAATAACTTGAATATGCTGTCATAGTTGCATGCAGGGGGTTTAAAACATGATGGAAATTCTTCATAAGCACATTTAGTCTGAAGGTGATTAAAAATGGCCTTTTCTAACAATCTGGTGAAAAATGGTAGTTTAGAGACTGGCTTATACTTGAAAAGAACGTTGAGGCCTCTTTTTAATTATTGGCTGCACAACCATGTTTGAATGCAGCTAAACGGTAAAGAGGTTTTTAATATGTGTAAGATACTAGACCCAGTGATGTGAATGGTCTCCTGAAAAAAGACAATGAAAAAAATATATCAATCAGAAAACTAAAAGAACTTATATTTGGGACAATTTTCTTTTAAACAATATAAGACACATGCAGCTCAAACGGCTTGAAAAACAGAAGAACACAGAAGGTTAATCTAAAGCAGGTTGAGGATTGGAGGACCTTTGTTCTGCAACTTTTTCAGTGGAATAAAAAGGAAGGAAGCTAAGACACAGGTTAAAAGAAGCTACCATGCAAACAGTGACACAAGATTAAATAACAGAATTAAAACTATTAAAAGAAGCTTGAGGTTTATTCCTATTTGCAGAGATCAGTTTTAATAAGAAGTCAGATCTGGCAGCCTTTACAGCCCCCTGATATCTGGAATAACAGTCATTTAGGATTCCTGAAGACATGGGCGTAAGGTTTGCATAGGGACCATAGGGACATGTCCCTACCAAAATTTTGGACCAACCTACTTGTCCCTATCAACAATTACATGTGAATAAAATGTTTTTAATGTACAATACAGCATTGTTGCAGGAGTAAAGGAGTTCTGGATGGAGAATATTGACAGACGAAAACATGTTTTATCTAAAATGCTATATTTTTTTTTATTTTTTTTTACAATTTTGGTATAATTCATGCTCTAAGTGGGTCGCTTTGTGAGCTAAAGGCATATTTTAGAGTCTCTATACTCCAGTTAACGATTAATTGATTACTAAATTTGTTGACATTATTTCAATAATTGATTAATCCAATGAATTGTTTCAGCCCTAAATAAAATACATGAAATGGGTTAAACAGGGTAACTACAGCCTAGATGTACAACTTGTAGAGTGAGGTTAATATATTAAATGCACAGTGTCAGTTCCTCTTCTAGCTCCAGGGCACATGTAAATACAAGGCATTTATTTGGCGTCCCTTGAGTCGATTATTTTGCTTTGTTTCATGATACAGAGAGAACATTTAAAAGAGTGGGTTTTACCTCTATTTACCTCTGCACAATTCTATATCTTTAAAATAAAAAAAGTATAAATCCACATATAACAGACATATTTAGACTATATTCTGTTAAATAGGCACAGATTTACCTACTGTCTTAGTCGCTAGTTATTTCAAATGCAAATCTTCTCAAAGTGGAAAAAAGTCCTAATTCCTCATTCATAAGAACCAGTTAAGCTTCAGTCATTGATAAACAGCATCTAGTGTGTGTAGTCCTTATAAAATTTGTATAAATGTAGCAGGAAATGCTGCTTTTCTCTTTAAACGAAATACACCCTGATTTTCCCTTCAAGCATAAAAAAACGAGCATGCATATTTTTGCATAGGACCAATGACATCAGACCAATAGTGTCCCTACCAAAGTTGAAATCAAACCTACATCCTAGCCTGAAGACACCTGGAGTTTGTCCTTCTCACCTTCTCACTGCACAATAGTTGTCCCGTCATTTATTTAACGCTGATCTATTATATTTTTCTGCCTCATTTTATTTGGAGCAACTGAGTTGGGGATACTAGAACACGTATCAAAAATATTAACCAGTTTCTAATTATTACTTTCATAAATGCTGCCTAAAAAAAACATCTTCTGGGTTAAATATGACTCACTTTATGTCTTATTTTTATGTAAAAATATGCTTTTCATGAGAAAACTTTTTAAGGTTCTGTAATATCTTCTATACCTACGGTGTCAAGTTTAATTTGTTAGTAAAAGTCTTTAACTTCTTAATTATGTAATATTTTTTTAAGTCTTCCTAATATTGTTTCTCCACCTGGTGGTTTAATTGTGAATCTTTCATTCTTCAGCAGGTTGTCATTTCTACTAACAGCTCTGTCCATAACTGTGCAGGATGACCATTTGATTGACATGTCCTCTCATGTCCTTTTCCTGCCTCCTCTCTCAGTGCTGGGCCCCATTCCTGAGCGCTGCCTGTGCCGAGATCTGGAGCTGTACTGTGACCATGCTCAGCTTGGAGAAATCCCTGTTGTGGCAATAAATGTCACTGAGATGTGAGTAGAAAATAACCCCTTAAGTTTGAGGGGTGTTTTTTTTTTTTTTTTTTTCTTAGCAGTTTTATAAAGATCAAGCAATTCACAGCAAGTCATTCATCAAAAGCTTTCACTGTCATATTTTAGTGGAAATGTTGTCATAGATGTCTGCCCTCAGAGAATTCACGTGTCATAGCTGTAGCAACTTACTACAAAGGAACAAAACAGCTTTACCTTGACAAATGTGTTCACTTTTTCTACTGTTTAATAAAATGACTTGTAACCGAGTCTTCGAGATAAACATTTGCATATGTTATTTTATTTTCTTCCTCATTGTTTGTCAAAGAAAGTGTATTTTACTAGCCTGGTCGGACAGACTGATACAACATAAACACAAAACATCAGTTTGGAAAAGAGGTGGTAGAGCTTGATTTCAAAGGTGGGAATAACAGGGTCACCGTCATCAGGTGATAACCAATCAGATAACTTCAGATGTGATGCAAAAACTGCAAGCGACACGCTCAATTTCTGTAGGGCTTCATAAAAACATTGCTCTGTTACACTCAGCATCTTGCTGTTACGCAATCAGAAAAGCAGAAAGGAGCTGAGAGTGACACATCGTAAATTTTCACCTCCAATGTTGTGATTGGTCGGGCCAAATATTGCTAGACTGAAATATGCCCAGTAATTAAAGCTATAGTGGAGGATCTTTTTTTTCCGGGTCGATCACCAAAATATGTGGTCCTCCTAATTGTCAATCATTCTGGTGAAATGTTTACGTAAGGCCGTCCTACGTTGCTAGGTAGCTTTCTTTTCCTGTGCATGCGCAATTTTAGGTGTATTTGTGTTGTGAGCGACAGTTTCAGCCAGTCACTGAAGCGTGCATTTCTCACCACGTTTCTTTGAAAATTGGCAATGAGCGTTGCAAACAGTAATTTCTAGTATTGTACAGACCTTGGTTCACTTTATGCAGAGGATGTTCATGCAGGGCCTAAACACAAGTTGGTTCATTTTGCTAATTAAAAAAATAAATCTTTATTTATTTGATTTCAATCTTAATGCAATTAAAAGTGTTTTATTTATACTCCAATTTCAAATTTTTTTAATATGAAAATAAATCATCCCTGACTTCTCGACAGGGAACTGACTTTATATTATCCTGTGCAGCTGCCTTATTAAACTGCATGTGATATGAAATGTCTAAGAGGGAATTTTGAGACATATAGAGGACCCAGTTGGGGCCATGAAGATTGTTCAAAAAAAAATTTTTTTATGGAAATTAAAAAAACATTATTTAAAACTGACAAAAACACAACAAAAAGAACAGTTTTCAAAGGGAAAGTATTTTTAAAACAGGAAAAAAGGGAATTGAAACTGAAAAGAAACTTTTAGAACAACTTTTTAGGCTCAAGATTCCTTTGTTTCCCTGCCTTGTCTTTAAAGCATCGATGACAGTTTATGTTTATGTGACTGTTTTAGATAATTAATATGCTTCCCATTTTTTCTCCTTTTTTTCTGTTTTTCCTTTCCTGTTCTACTTACATTGCAGTGTCCATATAATCTGTAAAACTCCCTTCATAATTATAATAAAGCAATTTATATGCATGAAACAAGCGGAACACTATAGCGATAGCCGCACTGCTCCACTTGTGAAAGTAAAATCTGTTGGGCTCTTTTTGGCATCAAGACAATTATTCTTATTGCCACATTGCCAGACAGGACCCTTAAAAAAAAAAAAACATAAAAAATGCAGGTGGACAAAAAATATTTTAGAGATAAAGAAAATAATAAAGATAAATCAGGAAGAAGTCTGCATGTGTGAGTGCTGCGCAAAACTGAGATAAAGTTATTGAAGAAGCCTAAGATGGAGAAAAACCCCATAAAATATAAATAAATGATGAGGCAGCTATTTTTGCACATAAATGCAGTGCAGAAGATCAATACATTTTAAAATAGTTTCTTTCTGTCATCACAATCCCCAAAGACCAAAATCCTATAGGTAAACACTACAATCTATTATGAGAAACCTGAAAAGTTGAAGTGGACATTTATTTTGTTTCTGTCAAAGCTCTCTAACGGTCCCAGCCCAGCGTTTCAATTAGGTTAAGGTCAGAGGCTTGACGAGGTCACATTTTCAGACATGATTTTAAAGTTGCTGCTGTTTTTTTAAGGTCATTTTTCTGTTTGTGACCCAGTTTGAGCCTGAGCTCCAGTTGACAGACAGACCTCAGATTTGACCCGAGAATATTTTGGTATACAGGGGGGGTTCATGACGACAGCAGTGTCCAGATACTGTGGCTGCAAAACAAGCTCAAATCATTTTTAGTCCCCAGTCATGGCTGACCATTCCTGCCAGGTGTGTTGCTTATGCTTTTCTCCAGATGTGAAGCTCTACTTAACAGCCAAATGTCTCTACTTTTATTTATTCTGGCCTTACAAATTGTTTCCCCATATAACAATACAGTTTAGAATATCCTACTTTTTGGGATAGAAAACAGTCGAAAAAAAATTGTAACGTAGAACAAAAAATCGGCATGTTTTTTAAACAACTTTCTGCAATTTTAAGTCCAAATTGGAGATGGGTATTTTTATGTGGCCCCTCTTCAGTGACTACCTCTTAGAAAAAATTAAAAACAAAGCTACAGTAGTATTGGGAAACAAAGTTTAGCTGTGTAAAATGTAATAGTCATATATATCCAGCTGTTATCTCAAGGCCTTAGAGGTTCGTTAGAAAATTATGACCACGGCAGACAGGATACAAAGAAAGTTTGGATTAGAAAATAAATGCATATACAAAGCCTGTTAACATATGACAGAGTTACCTAGTGCTAGCAAATATCGCTGCACAGTTCGTAACAACTGCAAACCTACTTGGACACAGTCATCCGCCTAAAGGTAAAAGACTGGCCAAGCAAAGTCTTAATCAGAATGTCAATGGAGACTCTGAACTTGCTGCATTTGCTACTTATGGACCCACAAATATTTGCAAAAAAGTGCCAAACAAGGTAAAGAAGCCTTGAATTTTGACACAAACCAAAGGCGAGATAGCAAAGATTGGAAAAAAGGTGTTGATGGTGGTCAGAAAAGACCTAAGTCTTTTAGCCCTGCAAATGAACACTGAGTAACACTTTTAACATGCAGCAGAAGATTGTAGAGAGAGAATCATGCTTTTCTTTAGCTGAGAAAGATGAAAAAGCAGAGAAGCTTTTCAAGGTTGATGGAAAATGGTGTACATTCTGCATGTGGTAAATAAAGGAAATAAAATCATGGGACAAATCTAATTTCAGTGAGATTTTATTTTAAAAAGTATCAATACAAAGGGGCAGAAAACTGAATTCATGTCGTGTTTTTCAGTTTTGCATTTATGAACAAAGCAAAGACAACACTCTTAGCTCTGATCTCTGTCCACTAGACCTACATTTGTGATCAAAGTAATAATAGCCTTTTAAAGGAGTGAGTAAGCCACAAAGCCTCCCTAAAATAGCTATGATTACCACACAAAAATGTGTGAAAGAACGTTCCCATTTTGTTGTCATCTATCCATGAAACCTGAAGCATAAAAAGGAAATGAAAATGTTGGAAAATACAGTTTATTAACTCTAACATTACAATAGGAATTTTAAATGAAAATGTGGCCTGTTGGACCATTCCTCTATAAGCTAGTCCATTTGTTCTCATGCTAACTGTAAGTAGGTTACCTTATTAACAGTAGGACTTTGGTGGCTTATTTCTGACAGCTTGGCTTTATGTTTGCATCTTCTCATCATTAAAGAATATTATGATAACTTTAAACCTTACTAGATCACAATGGAACTCATCATTAAATGTTAATAATAATTTTAGCTTATATATATATATAAGCTAAAATGCAACATATATTTTTATCAAATATATGTTGCATTTTGAATAATGTATTTGAAAATATTCTAGAAAAAAAATGCACTTATTGCATAAGCTTTAATAACTGATACCTTTGTCCTTAAATAAGTGCCACTTGTTTGACACCGGATGTGTCATAGAAAGAGTTCACTAATTGAACTTTGCATTGCTGTTATTTGGAACATGCTCCTCTTATATTTCACAATTCCATCATATATACTCAGCTTCATAAATGTGATGTTTGTCAGATCTGCTGATGTTCTATGCTCAACACACCCACTGGAAAATGTGTATTGAAGTATAACTGCTGCCAAATACAGTAATTGACCTGTTTGCTCTGTTGGACTGTGCTTATTTTGAAAAAGTTGAGAATCCACTGATTTTTGTTTGGGTTTTTTTTTTTGAGCAGGTTAAGGGTGCAATTTTCTCTTTTCAACCTTTGTAAGGTTTTTTTTTAATAGCTGAGTCTGTATCTTCAGGTTGTGAGGGGCTCTCATACTGGCCTTGTCACACATTTAACAGATGTTGAATGCAGCCAAGAGCAACAGAGCGTATGTCTTGGTCCACGCAGCAAAATGCCATGCAGAGCAAGTATTTTTGCAGGAACAAGCAGAAATGTAGGAATACCTCAGCTGGGCTGAAGCTAAAAGCTGGCAAACAGGCAGTTCTTTTATTCGTTCTTTTTTTGTGCAGACGACATTGTAGTGGAAATCTTTTGTATAGAATAGTATGGTAACAGATATACTTTTGTGTTGGAAAATTAAAAAGATAAAACATACAGTATCAAGTGTGAATTCCTATTCGATAGTGCTTCAAGATATAGATATGTTCATTCCGTCCATAACAGAAGCATGTCTGTTGATGTTCTTTGTGCAAAAACCATTAAGATGCTGTGTAAGAGTGTCAGTTTCAAATTTGCTGCCGATTTTGAACAAGGGGACCAAAGAACATTGGGTTCTAATTTCCCCAAAGTCTATTAACCTACCACCTCCAAGAGCCCGGTATAACTGCAAGTAACGAAATGACAATTTAATCATGTTTTAATCCGTTAAAAGCTCTGAAGGCAACAAAAGAGTGAACTGGAGGATATCAAGTCTCTGAATAAAGCTGAGTTTATAAGGCATCTCAGCCTCATTCCTTGTGTGCATTGTTTACGGAGTTATGGGCTTCTCACTGCTAAACAAGTGTAAAAAAGATGTAAGAGTTCATTATTTATTAGTCTGTTTGTGCTTGTGTGTGAAAAATCATTTTTTAATGTCTGCTTGCCTGAGGTATTACCCTAGCCTATTCAAAGGGCATATGTATACTTTAAAAAAAGGGGGGCCTTTGTGCCAAGAATGTGAAATGAACATTGTCTCTTTTTTAAATGGATATACAAAAAAAAATCCTTTCATATTAATCCTTTTTAACGCAAGGATAATTTTAATCTCAGTTTGAATAGTTATTGGAATTATGTTTTGCATTTTGCAGAAGGTCATATAGGAGACCCATCAAACATGTATTGGAAGGTACTCTAATCTCTAATCAGATGAGACTGCGAATTGCTTTTTCTCTTACAACAAAGCAGAAAACTAAACAGCTATACCCCATATTACCTATGTAATCTAAGAAAATTTACTGCTTCTTATTCCCTGTTTTCGGATCATCAGAATCTGTTAATTGTTCCACTTACCAGATTAAAGACAAAGGATGGCCGAACCTTTCAGTCCACAGCACCAACGCTGTGAGACAGTTTGCTTGACACTGTGGGACCTTTTAAAAGCTATCAAGAACTTTGTATTGAAAGGGGTCTTTTGTTTATTTGATTTCTTATTGTGTTATATATTGTCATTTTCTTCTTTTTATTAGTTGTTTTTATTGTTGTTTCAGTGGTTTTCTGTAAGCAAAGTGCTGGTTTTGTCAATAAAGGGCACTTAATTAATTAATCCGCTGTACTTACTCACTTAAGAACTTACTTAACTGAGACAGAGCTCCACCCACTAATCTCTATTTATTCACTGGATTGCTGATAGGCCGTTGGTAGTACAGGGTAGACTGAAGTCACCAGCCGCCATATTGGTACTCCCTACTTAGACCGGTCGCAATGTAAACAATATATGTGCAGCAGCATCAAACAATGTTTATTTTCTCATTTTCAGGGGGGGCTTAAGACTAAAAATAAATCCATCACAAAGACATTAAAGTGATGCTAAATTGATGATGTACATGTATTATACATGTATTAATTACGTTGCTATGTTAATTAAATATTACATATGATTTCAAGATTGTATATCAAGACTGAATTACATGTACATGTCTCATGCATGCACATTTGCAAATTGTGCATGCATGATGACTTATACTTTTATGCTGTGTCAGTGCATTAGCCTTTAAATCTGACATAGATGTACAATAGAGCTAAATTAGTGAATCGATTTAATAACTCCGCAGAGCTTCAGTTTCTACACTAGCAAATTCACATAATTGGCAAAATAACAGGCAACATCAAATTCATACTTTTATTTTTTTAATTATAGTTGCTACAAGATTCTGACAATTTGCATATACTATACATGCAAGTATGTATTCACAAACACACACATACAGTATCCAGTGATTGAATACCTTTATAACATAACTTGCACATTTAGTGTAAATTCACATTCAAATATACATAGACATTTTTTTGTCAATGTAACATGCAATATGACACATGACTCTTTCAAATGGAAAATATGCCAAACACTAGAAAAATGACAGCATTATCCATTTAATCAAAAATTACCACATTGACATGCCACAGTGAATTACTTTCCATTTACTCTACTTTTGATTTTCAAACCTTAGCCACAGTTTCGAAGCTAACTTGGTCAATGTCTTCAAATCGGTCCGAGATAGCCAGACTAATGTTATGATAAATACTGTACTATAGGATACAGCGGCGTATTTATCGATTATCGTCCAAAGGGCCTTGTTTCATACATTTTACCAGGGCAGGAGAAACAAATGACTGGGAGATGCGGGCAGAGCTAAAGAAGCAGCTCAAATTCCCTGAGGAGATAGCCCACACTAGCCTGAGACCAGACATTGTTCTGTGGTCTAAAGGTACCAAGCAGGTGGTGCTCATTGAGCTGATTATCCCCTGGGAAGAGAGGATGGAGGAGTCCTATGAGCGTAAGCTCAATAAATACCAAGCCCTCATCCTAGAGAGTCAGCAAAATGGATGGAAGACCTGGAAGACCTCCCCAGTGGAGGTGGGCTGCAGAGGCTTTGCTGGATGGTCACTTTGGAGAGACCTTGGACTACTGGGAATTGAAGGGCTGGCCAGGAAGAGGCTTGTAGCCAACGCCACTAAGCGGGCTGAGGAGGCATCTCGCTGGATTTGGATGCAGCGCGAGGTGCGCTGGCAGAACCGAAGCACTGAGTAAACTGAAACTGAATATAGAGTTGGGTGGCATTCAGTAGGGGTGGGTCCAGGACGCTGGATGTGCCGTTGAGCCCCTCCGAGGTGTCATGGGCTTAAATCAACGAAATATCAGTGAAGGGGGGTGCCCATTTGACAACCTGCTGAACCTACCCAACTCCTATTCCAGTCACAGAGACCTAGTGGTGCCTTGAGGGAAGGAGAGAGAGAGCAATGCCACTGGCCCACAGATGGTGCAGGGGCAAGTACCTGTAAAGGTGGGCCAGTTGCGATATCCCTTATCATATTTTGCATATTCTTGGTTAATACATCCACTAACCTTTGAAACGTCTTCCCAGAGCCAGCAAAGTGCTTGTTTTTGCAGCTAAATGCTACACAGGTAGGCATTTTTATGGTGAGAGTGGGGAGTACCAAGATGGCGGCAGATGACTTCACTTTTTCGGGCTATCAGCAACCCAATGAATAAATAGAGATCAGTGGCTTCACCTAGAAACAGCACAATGTTAGAATGGCCCAAAGTCAAATTCAACCTGTGGTAAAATGTCAACACAGTGGCTCACAGATGTTTTCCATCAAAACTGACTAAGCTTTGGCTGTTTAGCAAAGTAGATCAACATTTTGTTTATCTTGCTGTGCAAATCTGAAAGAGATGTACTTCAAATTTGAATGGCAACAAATGCTGGTTCTTTAAAGCAATAATCAAAAAGGGAGTAATCTATTTAATAACAAATGTGCCCTATTTTTATGTTCAAAACGTCAAAATCATGTTTTATTTTCCTGCCACTTTGCTTTGAGTTGGTATGTCTGATGAAGGCCCTGCAGAATATGCTGGAATTTGTGGTCTATAAAGTTGGCTGCAAAATAACCTATTTCTGTAATGTGATCATAATTCCTGCATTTCTCATAGGTCTTTGCAAAAGAACAGACTTCAGAGACTGAAAGCAAAAGGATTCTTCATCTACCAAAGCCTTCAGAAGTTGTGAGTTTTTATGATCTGTTTTGTCTTTCTCCATCATTTTCTATGTGCAGAAGATACAACAAAAGACTCAGAGGACCATAGGGCCTGCTGGCAATGAAGCTTTATGTACAGAAGCTGACTTTTGTTATTTATCAAGCTTGTACAGCGTCCCTGAAGATGTCAGAGCGAGGACAGGTCTGATTCTTTGCCAGATTCAGTTTGGCTGCTTTGGACGGTTGGCCCTCTGTTGGTTTAAACAGATTGTTTATTATTCAGTATTTACATGTACCACATACTCAGACACAGCTGTTGGTTGGAAAATTAACTATAGTGCTGAAAATCACCATAACATTGTATTTGTAACACTTGGTTTTGACATGTTACCCTTGGATTTAGACCTTCCTTTATAGATTTAGAATTCCTTCACTCTACAAGCACAAGCAAATTTTGGTTTTGCAATGCTGTCTGTTTTTGTTTCCTCATTAATTCATCACCCTCAAGATGCTCGTGTGCTTCTTTTGTAGATATCTACAGCACAACAATATTCAAGATGTGAGTCCCGATGCTTTCAGAGGGCTTCAGAATTTAACAAGGCTGTGAGTAAAGCAGATTTGTTTTAGTCCCAAGACAATCAAGCCTGTTTTTTTTTTCTTTCTGTTTTTGTTTTAGAGCCAAATGAACACGAGGACCTGATCAGAGCTCCTGTATAATTTTATATTAGGATTTGAACCTGGCCCATCCATTGTAGGGAGTTTTTAAGGGTATTAAACATATTTTTATTCAGTTAGGTCCTTGGAATACCCATTGAGGGAAAAATCTAACCCCCAATTTCAGCTATGTCAATGTATAGCCAGTATATTATGCAGTAGCCAGTATATTAAAGCACAAATCTAGAAAAAGGAAGCAAATAAAAATGATCATAAAACAATTTGATTTAATAAGAATATTTATTCAAAACAGAGACAGAGGAATAAATAATGTCAGTTTAAAAGGTTTGTTGAAGAATATCCTTGATGTAAGACGCATAATTAACAGAGTACCTCTACGGTAAGTCATGGCTGTATACAGGTGAAACTGTTGTAGGATGACTTTGTTTCTAACTAGATAAACCCTCTGAATATAGATTGGCTCTTACAGCGCAATTAAACGTTAAAAATTGAACCTCTAGATGGGTGCATCACATGTCTCAGTGGTAAAGCAGCCATTCCAATCCTCTGCTCAGCTGTCCTGGGTTTAATGTTTAACTCCAGGCTGGTTGATGCTTGCAATCCCATTTTCCTTTTACCCTTGTCAGATCACTGATGTATAAAACCAACAGCTCCACTAATAAAGAAAAAAAATGAGTTAGACTTTTATCTAGCACAGCTAGTCATTTGCCACTGGTGAATTAGAGTCTGGATCAACACTGAGTGCTTTTTGTTCTTATTTTGTTTTGTGTTTTTTAGTTGTTTTTTTTAGTTTTTTGGTTGGTTGGTTTGTTTTTTTTACTGATGTTCAGGTGGGAGATTAAAAAAGAAGTATAACTATTTTCAGTTCTGATCATGTAACCCTGTGTCCTCTGAAGCAAGGTTTGCTTACAAACATTTTAAACAAATCAGAACATAATAGTTATTTTTTTTTACCTTTTTTTGTTTGACTGTAGAAGTTTTATATGTCTACCTTTAACTTTGCACCTTCAAAAAGCTTTTGTGGTTTGAAAAAGGCCTTCACAGAAGTGAGGTAGGAACTGAACAGTCCAGGTAGAGCTGGAAAGAATTGCTGTAACGAGTATAGGTCCAGGATGTCAACATCTGAATTGGTGCAGAACATTCTTTTCTAGTGACTGTAGATGAATGAGCAGAGCCGACATGTGGGCAGCAACACAGGCTGGTTTTCCCAGAGATAAGGAGACGAGTAAGGGAGGAGCAAAGCTAGTGGATGTTCAAAGGCGAAAAACTGAGCTCACAGGCTGAGGCCTGAGGCAGATGCAGAGCAGGGAATAACTCTGGTAAACAACAGAGATTAGCAATCAGGTAATCCCTCAAGTGAAAATGGTCCAACTGTTTCAGACCATACTGACTATATAGTATACTGCAGGAGTTGATTGGTTATTCTTTTCAGATCAGAAGTTGTTTGCTGGATGTTAGGATTATGTTTATTTTTGTTTATCTCTTTAGATTTTTCTTTGATGTCACAAAAGGATGTTTGTTGAGAAAAATAAAAACACACATCTTTAACTCAAATAGTAAATGAACCTGTTATACACCATTAAAAAGACATCTTGGCATTCAGGAAATGTGTAAAGGCACAGTTGACTTAAAGTGAAAGGTTGCTCAACTCTGGGCCTTCAGGCCTGGTGTCATGGTGCACATTTTAGAATGCAATCCAGGATCCAGTAGGTCATAAACTAAAGGATGCCTTTCAGCAGTGTCACTCTATAGAGTGACGCAAGATAAACACCAATATGAATGGAGGGTGCAAATCAAGAAATAACCTCCTGCATCCAATTCATCACCTTTCAACAGTGATGGGACTAACGGCGTTGAAAGTAACGGCGTTACTAACGGCGTTACCTTGTTTTAGTAACGAGTAATCTAACTAATTACTTTGACTGTAACTATAACGCAGTTACCATTGCAGACACCCCGTTACTGCGCGTTACTCAAGTCGCACAATGAACCTTTTTTCATGATAAGACTCGTGCGCAGCTGCGTGAAGCTGACACCCCACCCACGTCAAAAAACTCTGCAAATAGACTGAATGGTTAGTGCAATGTTAGTGCAGATTTGTGCAGAAAAAAATATTGTTTGTGCTACTTTTGTTTAAGAGATATTAAAGATTATTTTTTTAGGTCATCCAGAGGTGCGCGCCTTGTCATGAGAGAGGGGAGGATGAGATGAGGGTAGGTGGGTGTTTCTGCTGGCGGGTGTTAACGTACAGCACACACAGAGAGATGGAGAGTGAGGATGACTCCAGCAGCAAAACAGCGTTTTCCTGATGGAAATACAGGTGTTACGTCGAGCTGCGTTTCCCCATCAGATACGGTTTCCTCTGCATCTCCGCACAGCGCAGGCGGCACCAGTCACCGCGCAAGCGACAGGAAACGCGCATGCTCGCTAAAGGCGCGCAACAGTCGCCCTGTGCTCGCGCCACAGGAGAACTATGGAGAGCGTGAATGATCAAATGATTAACCTGACAACAGCCAGAAATGATAGCCTATATGGAGAAAGGGAGAAATCTGGATGGATGGATGGATGGATGGATGGATGGATGGATGGATGGATGGATGGATGGATGGATGGATGGATGGATGGATGGATGGATGGATGGATGGATGGATGGATGGATGGATGGATGGATGCTCTGACTTTTCAACCTACTGTATTTTTTATTTTAAACATTATTTGATGGCCTTTGTGGCAGGGATGGAGATCCATATTTTATGTCACACACAGAGTATACATCTAGATAGATAGATGGATAGATAGATGCTGCAGTATCTATAACAACCCAAACACACAGGATTTCAGAATTAGACATCCCCAGTTATTAATTTCACCAGATCGGATCGCCCTGTTAAAAAACTTAGCATGGCGTTCCCCCCTGATGTCATTTACATTGAGTTGCAATAAATGCAAAACTCTCTGCAGGTTCTTGTCTTTGTCGTCCGCTCTATTAAGCCGGCTTTGGAAACACACCGCGAGAAGGTGGGGGCCGGGTGGTGAGGGTTACGGGGGCGAGAAACGCAAAAGTAACGCAATAGTTACTTTTACTAGTAACTAGTTACTTTTATTGTGGAGTAACTCAGTTAGTAACTCAGTTACTTTTTGGGAGAAGTAACTAGTAACTATAACTAATTACTTTTTCAAAGTAACGTGCCCAACACTGCCTTTCAAATGAGTAAAAAATTAGTAGCTTCCTGTTTCCACAAACGTTTTGATTATTCTGAACTTATTCGGGTAGGTAAAACTCGGTACCCATGAAAAAGCTCTATGACTTAAGCCCTTGTGACATTTAGACGGCATATGCCTGATGTCCTAACCCTAACCCAGAATCTCCTAAAATGCTGGCATGTGCACAGCCTAGCTTATGCATAACGCATGGCAGCATAATGCCGAGATGCTTGTGCATCATTTCATGGGCATTACGAAGCATCACTTAAAGCTGCTCCCCTCAGGAGCAGCGATGAGCCCGGAAGAGCCTGGTAAGCATAAAAAGACGTTGTTGATAGCGGTATTAACCTAGCTGCTGTTTACCACCCATGGTCGGGGCCATGGGCGTGAACGCAGGGGGGATCCATCACACTCACCTTCTCGCTCAGCCTATGATGGGGATGCAGACTGGAGGAATACAGATGCTTTCCTCCTGTGAACCCCCTTTTATACCATAACGCAGCCAATATGCCATTATACAGTAGTTATAAGTTAGAAAACACGTTCAGCGGTCATCTGGAACACGTCAAATACGTTGATATGCCTTGGAGATAAGTTCTTGATAAGTCAGGCATAAGTTATACACAAGTTACTCATAGGTTTTAGATAAGTTAGACTTAACATATGTCAATGATCATATAACTTACCTGTAATTTATGGTCCATGTATGACATTCCCTGGCATACGAAATTCAAAATACTTGCCGCATGATGACGTGTGTCAGCATGTTCATAGCTTATACAAAATGTACCCACAAGTTATTGAACGTATGCCAGTGTTTTTGCCAAATTTTTCATATATATATAAAAAAAAGATATATATATATATATATATATATATATATATATATATATATATATATATATATATATATATATATATATATATATATATATATATATATATATATATATATATTAGTGGTGGGCCATTATCAGCGTTAATGTGCTGCTTTAAACAAAATATCCACGTTACTCTATTCTCAAAGTTAGGCTTGGAGCTGAGTCTACATTGATGAAGACTTTCTCCTTAATATTGTAGCGTGTTTGCCAGCAGTTAGTAACTCTCACTAAATCTAAGGTCCAGCAACGATGCTCTTTTTTTATGCAATGCAAAATACCAGGAAATGCTTGTTCCCGTATATTCAACTGGTGAAACGTTCTCCCAATGGTACCAATGTTCACACTTAAGGCTGATTTATACTTCGAAACCAGGTCGTCTGCGTGTGTGTCTCAGTGAACACAGAGGCGTCCCCGTCCCTTCCGCAGACACTCTGCTGCAGCTCTCCCAAACTGTAGGTGACTACAGACAGTGCCGCAGACAGAGGCCTCTGATTGCTTAAATCTACATCCGCTCTACACTATGCGTATCTCCCGTTTGGTACCTTACCGGCTTGTTTTGTTTATTTGACTCATGAAGTTGGACTAGAAGAACGCGGTGTGCGAGAACGCTGGGACTCTTTTCCACCTGTATCCCTGCTCTTTTTGGCCCTCATGTCCTTCCGAAAAAACTTGATTTTCCCCTTTTGTGAAGTAACATAGCGCAGACCACGCTTCAATATTGAGCATAAATCAAAAATGTCTGCATCATACCTGCGACAAGCTCACTGCGACACACTGCTGCGGGAGTATAACCAGCCCTTTAAAGCTGCAACCTCCAGAACATAATGTTAGCTTAGTATGAACAGACTACCAATATAAACAACCCTCTTTAACCTCTCAAAACATTTACAAATAATAATTCAGAATGCATGAAAATTACACTGGTAAAATGTTTACCAATATAGACATGTTAGACATCGTTGGAAAGCTTAGATTCTCCACAATTCAACAACATAGTTCATTTTATGGACACAGTGAGCACCAATGCACAATTATAGCAGATAAGACAGCATGTCAAAATGTACCATGACAAAGCAGCCACAACAAGCAGGCAAGCTCATCTTTATAACTGCTGTTCAAAAAATACCTATTTTCAAGAATGAAAAAAATAACTTTAAATCTTTTTTAAACTGATGCAGCTTGGGTGTTTTACTCAACCAATTTTCATGTATATATTCGGAAACTAGAGGGGGATTACCTTTCAAATAATGTATCCCACATGAAATTCAAGCTTACAGTTCCTGAGTTATTTGCTTTTCCATTTGGGTATGAGAATTTCCTAAAATGAGGTTGATATTAAGAGGTTAACACAAAACTAGGATAAAATGGCGATGTTTTCCCCATCTTGACATTACCCAGCAGCCCTTGCTGCTACTCCAGCCTCACAGGACATTAAAATGACTGCCTGAGTGACTGGTGGAAAAAGGAGAAATAGAGCCATGACCTAGTATGTAGGCTGTCAGTTCAGAATTTGTGTTTATGTGAATAAACAGTTATTAAACACAAATATATTTTATTGAATATTATTTTTTTCATCACCAGTTATCATTGTAGAAAAGCCTTTTCAAGCAGTCTGATCTCAATCTTCTTTTTCTCTCTTCTGTAAACATTAATTAATAATAAAGTTATTGTTATTCTGATTCAAATGAGCCATTTTAATCTAGATTAATTCCAAGATCACAATGAGATTAATCTAGATAAAAAAAAGTTATCTATGCTATATTCACATGTATATCCACTGATATATATATATATATACTACCGTTCAAAAGTTTGTGGTCACCCAAACAATTTTGTGTTTTCCTGAAAAGTCACACTTATTCACCACCATACGTTGTGAAATTAATAGAAAATAGAGTCAAGACATTGACAAGGTTAGAAACAATGATTTTTATTTTCACATCAATCTTTGCTTTCGTCAAAGAATCCTCCATTTGCAGCAATTACAGCATTGCAGACCTTTGGCATTCTAGCTGTTAGTTTGTTGAGGTAATCTGGAGAAATTGCACCCAACGCTTCCAGAAGCAGCTCCCACATGTGGGATTGGTTGGCACTTCTTGTGTACCATACAGTCAAGCTGCTCACACAACAGCTCAATGGGATTCAGATCTGATGACTGCACTGGCCACTCCATTACCGATAGAATACCAGCTGCCTGTTTCTGCTCTAAATAGTTCTTGCACTATTTGGAGGTGTGTTTAGGGACATTGTCCTGTTTTAGGATGAAATTGGCTCCAATCAAGCGCTGTCCACTGGGTATGGCATGGCGTTGCAAAATGGAGTGATAGCCTTCCTTATTCAGAATCCCTTTTACCCTGTACAAATCTCCCACCTTACCAGCACCAAAGCAACCCCAGACCATCACATTACCTCCACCATGCTTAACAGATGGCGTCAGGCATTCTTCCAGCATCTTTTCGTTTGTTCTGCGTCTCACAACGTTCTTCTTTGTGATCCAAACACCTCAAACTTGGATTCATCTGTCCACAACACTTTTTTCCAGTCGTCCTCTGTCCAAAGTCTGTGTTCTTTTGCCTATCTTAATCTTTTTATTTTATTGGCCAGTCTCAGATATGGCTTTTTCTTTGCCTGAAGCCCAGAATCCCGCAGCCGCCTCTTCACTGTAGATATTGACACTGGTGTTTTGCGGGTACTATTTAATGAAGATGCCAGTTGGGGACCTGTGAGGCGTCTGTTTCTCAAACTAGAGACTCTAATTTACTTATCCTCTTGCTCAGTTGTGCAACGCGGCCTCCCACTTATTTTTCTACTCTGGTTAGAGCCTGTTTGTGCTGTCCTCTGAAGGGGTTAGTACACACCGTTGTAGGAAATGTTCAATTTCTTAGCAATTTCTCGCATGGAATAGCCTTCATTTCTAAGAACAAGAATAGACTGTCGAGGTTCAGATGAAAGTTCTCTATTCTGGCCATTTTGAGCGTTTAATTGACCCCACAAATGTGATGCTCTAGAAACTCAATCTGCTCAAACGAAGGTCAGTTTTGTAGCTTCTGTAATGAGCTGAAATGTTTTCAGATGTGTGAACATGATTGCACAAGGGTTTTCTAATCATCAGTTAGCCTTCTGAGCCAATGAGCAAACACATTGTACCATTAGAACACTGGAGTGATAGTTGCTGGAAATTGACCTCTATACACCTATGTAGATATTGCACCAAAAAACAGACATTTGCAGCTAGAATAGTCATTTAGCACATTAGCAATGTATAGCGTGTATTTCTTTAAAGTTAAGACTAGTTTAAAGTTATCTTCATTGAAAAGTACAGTGCTTTTCTTTAAAAAATAAGGACATTTCAATGTGACCCCAAACTTTTGAACGGTAGTGTGTATATATGATGTATGTATTTTTTTCTTCAGATATCTGAGCTACAACAAGATAACAGTCTTGATGCCTGGAGTGTTTAAGGATCTACACAGACTGGAGTGGCTGTGAGTTTTTTTCCTGTTTCCTGCATATCCCTCCTTTCACTGTTGTATTATACATCACACATTCCTCTACTGATGTAGTTTTATCCAAATCAGTGATCCAAAAAATGAGACATTGCAATCCTGTTTGTCTTTTCAGGATTCTTGAAAACAACAATATCCATCAGATATCTACCATGACATTTTCAGGGCTGAACTCTCTTGTTTTACTGTGAGTTTCTGCTTCAAAATTGTATATTTTTTCTTTCTTGTATTTTCATCTGGTGTTTTTTTTTCTTATTATTTGAAGTGACTGTTTAGAGATGCCACTCCTGTGGATAAAAGCAGAGGTATTTGAAAATGTAGAAAAAATGTGCTACATTGTTTTTCCTTTTGGTATCATTGACAGGGTTTTGTTGAACAACTCACTGACAAAGTTGGATGACATTTGTCGGGAAATGCCCAGGCTAAACTGGCTGTAAGTTGGATGTCACGGTGTATGTGTTTTTTTTGTTTTTTGTTTTTTGGGGGAGGGGGTCTTTCTATACATGCTCATTCTGTGTGCTCATTTTAAAACATTACCTTGCAGAGACTTGGAGGGAAATCTAATTGAAAAGATTGGAAATGCCTCTTTCCGCTCATGCACCATGTTGACAGTTCTGTAAGTGCAAATTTCCATAATTGAATCCGTAGCAAAGGTTTGCTTTGAAAATATTTATTTCTGACGTAAGCTTGAAAATCAAACATGGCTTCACTTAAAATCGATGCCACCTTGTAGCCAGAGCATGCAGTCAGTAAAGGCAGTTCATTAAGTGGAAATAAGAGGGTCCAGAAACAACAGTATAAACCATGTTTTGTGTTTATTGGCTTTTCTCAGGGTGTTGCAGCGAAACAGGATCAGCTATATACACGAACAGGCTTTCTCAGTCCTCCAAAAGCTCGGAGAACTGTAAGTAATTTCCTCATTTATTTTTGTTTTCTGATGGCAGGAAAAAACTTTAGGAAAGATGGAATTAAACATGTAAGAATGTGAATCATTTGTAAGTGGCGTCATGCAATGTGACTTCGAGATTTAAGGCCATTATCAAAACAGAGTGTTTTGAAGAAGTGTTTGAAAATGAAGAAAGCTGCATATTCTGGGGAAGGGCTGCTGAAAGGAACAACAAGATTTCAGGATCTGTCTAATGATATTGCAGCTATGATGAAAGCTTCACTGAACAAGCTCATGACTGCTTCATACTGAAGACCATTTGTGGTTAATTCGAGGCTAAGATGCTCGTTAAGATTTTCTAGTTCGTTAGGAGGAGTTAGTTTGTTGCCCTGAAATGTTTTTGCCACTGCAGTAGATATTTCATCAAATGACATTTGAACTGGATTTGTTTTCTCTACAAGATGGTAAGAAATGGCTGCCCTGAACTTTTGACCCCTCTTTTAGAAATCCTCTGATTTTCTACTTCATTGGCTTTTGTGCCTATTATCAAGTCTTCCTATAAAGTTTTTATTGAATTTCCTCCAAAGGTCTGTCGCCAGAGGATACGGTCATTGGCCTTTCCTTTCATATAAATACTAGGACAAAGTTCAAATCACTTCAGTAACACATTTAAGATGATTTTTAATTATATTTTTCTTATTGCCACTCAAGCACTTGTACAGTACGGATGGGTATCCTTTAGAAATTGTGGGAATAATGTGTCATAGAAGAGGTTTCTTTATACGTACAGGTTCATCTTAATGGCATTTTAGTTTCTAATCTGGACGAGAGGCTGTCAAAGAGCGATCACATGAAAATGAATGGAAGAAAAATAGGTCAGCGAGCAGGAACAGGAGAGAGAGGAGAAGCAATATGTGTGCATATTAAAGGAATAGTACACCCAAAACATGATTAGCCTTCATTTTCTACTCACCCCCATGCTGAACAAAACTCTGGAGTACTTTTTTGATATCTCAAATGCATCTGGAGATCTGGGAGGCTTCTTGCTGTCTGCTGATATTCAAATAATTGAGGTCTATGGCGCCCGAGACAGAAAGGTCCATAAAAGTCCACAAAAACGTGTCAATATGTAATCCAAGTGTCCTGAGTGGGTAGCGTCCATAATTTACTCGAAACGAAGTCATTTAGAACGTTTTAGAGCCTAAACAGTAGTGTATAGGATTTCCTAATAGCGCCCCCATGCGCGCTCACGATTCTACGGAAGCCGGCAGACCAAACCAGCGCATTCAGCTCGGCAAATAACTCATGCTCTTCCTCAACACTGAAGTCCTCAGACATTTTTCTTTCGTTGTTTCTTTCTTTGCACAGGTAAACAGAACATTTCTTCTTCTACGCTTGCATTATCGGCAGAGCAGACGCTGAATGCGCACTTTCTTCCGGTTTGGTCTGCCGGCTTCCGTAGAATCGTGAGCGCGCATGGGGGCGCTATTAGGAAATCCTATACACTACTGTTTAGGCTCTAAAACGTTCTAAATGACTTCGTTTCGAGTAAATTCTGGATGCTACCCACTCAGGACACTTGGATTACATTGGACGAGCAGTATGGAGGAATATTGACACGTTTTTGTGGACTTTTATGGACCTTTCTGTCTCGGTCACCATAGACCTCCATTATTTGAATGTCAGCAGACAGCAAGAAGCCTCCCAGATCTCCAGATGCATTTGAGATATCAAAAAAGTACTCCAGAGTGTTGTTCAGCATGGGGGTGAGTAGAAAATGAAGGCTAATCATGTTTTGGGTGTACTGTTCCTTTAAGGTTTTCCTAATAATCAATAACGTAGGAAAGAAATACATTTTTGGTCCCACAGAGGAGAAATTTCATTGTGAAAGTGGTAAACCAAGAAAACACAAGACTAGATAATATAAAAATGACACTGTTTTTTAAAATAAAGTTCACAGCAGAACAGAAAACTGCGGCCAAACACAAGGCCCAGCAGAACACATCCGCCGTCGATTGGAGGAGCAAGATGCACAAATTTATGGACAACCTCAGACTCTCCGTGAGTTATACTGTCTTGTGGAAACTAACAATCAAAAGCTTCAGAGCTATGCTAATTTCATGAACAGTGCTAACGCCACACCGGCAGCGCAACCTTTTCCGGGTCCAGTTCCCCCTCCGAGGTCACCAGCAGTGACGTCATCAGAGTTCCGCCCAAGCCTTCCTGAAAAATTCTCTGGTAATATGAAGGATTGCAGAGGATTTTTATTTCAGTGCAGATTATTGTTCCAGAACTCTCCAAACAGCTTTTCGACGGACTTTAAGAAAATAACCTTCCCTTAATCACTCCCATCCTTCACACTTTACACTGGCTGCCCATTCACGCCCGTATAGAGTACAAGATTCTTCTGCACACCCATCACTGTGTGCACGGTGCGGCCCCCATGTATCTCACTGAACTGCTCACACCACACACCTCTTCCCGGACCCGGTCAGGCCAACAGCACCGTCTGGCCCCACCCAGGACACGGCTAAAAACAATGGGCGACAGGGCCTTCGAAGCCGCAGCTCCCCGTCTGTGGAATGCCCTCCCAGACCACCTTAGGGCCCCACAGACGGTGGATTGTTTTAAGAAAGGACTAAAAACTTTCCTTTTTAGAAATTCCTACAATTGTTGATTTTAGATTTTTTTTAATAGGCTACGTATGCCTTTTAATGTATTGATTTTAATGACTGTCTTTTTACTCTGTTTTTAATGTTATGGTCTTTTAAACTTGTTTTGTAGCACTTTGAGATTTGAAATCAAATGTAAAGTGCATGATAAATAAAATTCATTATTATTATTATTATTAACCTTTATTCTCTCTCAACTAACAGGAAGAGCTTTGGAGTGGGCCCAGGCCAGATTTCCCTCATTTGAAAGTCTCAACTGCCGATACTCTGATTTCATTTCTGAATTCTCCCAGGTTTTTAATCAGGAAACTGATCAAACAATTGACTCTCGTGCTCTTTTCAGTATTAAGCAGGGAGATTCATCTGTGGCTGATTTTTCGATCAACTTCCGGGTTAAGGCAGCAGCTTCCGGATGGAATCAAAGTGCTCTGAAGGGAGCTTATTTCATGGCCTTAAATGAGAATATTAAAGACGAACTGGCAACTCTCGACGAACCAGCCTCCCTTGAGGATCTAATTAAACTAACAATTAGATTGGATAACAGAATTAGAGCCAGAAACAGCTCTAAGTTAAGAAATTCTGGGTCTCACGCCTCTACTTCTGCCTCAAATATTGTGACTGTTTCTTCTCCTCCCACAGACCGACCAAAAGCCCAGTCCCTCCCTCTGCCTTTTCAGGCTTCATATTCAGGTGGTACGGAGGTCGAACCTATGCAGGTGGGACACACTCGGCTTACTCCTGAGGAGAGACAAAGACGTTTTTTGAGCAGACTTTGCATCTATTGTGGTGAAAGTGGACATTTCATTGCTTCCTGCCCGGCTAAATCAAAAGGCAGGGCCCGCCAGAGGATCTGAGGAGTCTGGCGGGCCAAACCAACTCTAAGAAATCTCCTCGATTGATGCTGCCTGCCACCTTGTTTTGTAATAATCAGAACCTCTCTTTTTCTGCCTTTATTGACTCAGGCTGTGAACGGAACCTCATAGACTCTAACCTCGTTCAACAATTGATGATTGAAACTGTTCCTCTTTCTCAACCCCTCCGTGTCTCTGCCATTGATGGGAAAAATCTCCACCAAGTTACTCATCAAACCCAACCCCTCGAGCTCCTCCTCTCAGGTAACCATCGTGAAACTATCACATTTTTTGTTATTCCCTCCGCATGTTCCCCGTTGGTGCTTGGATTCGAATGGCTGGAGAAACACAATCCACGCATTAATTGGACTGAACGTCACGTGGAAGCATGGTCTACGTCATGTCATGAGACTTGTCTTCGGTCGGCAGCCCCCGTGGTGGGGCCTCCTAGGGGTGGGGGAGAGATGGACTCTCCTGACCTATCTTCAGTTCCCTTTGAGTACCATGACTTGGCCCCGGTTTTAGGTAAGGTCAGTGCTACGTCCCTTCCACCACATAGACCATATGACTGTGCTATTGAGTTGTTACCTGGAGCACCGTTACCCAGCAGCCGTTTATATAACATCTCCAAGCCAGAACGAGAGACAATGGAGAAGTATATTAACGAGTCTTTAGCTGCTGGAATTATTCGCCCGTCCTCTTCTCCTTTGGGTGCTGGTTTCTTTTTTGTTGGCAAGAAGGATGGTTCATTAAGACCATGCATTGACTACAGAGGGTTGAACCAAATCACCATAAAGAATAAGTACCCTCTACCTCTCCTAGCCTCTGCTTTTGAACCTGTTCAGGGGGCAAAAGTCTTCACCAAACTGGATCTGAGAAACGCATATCATCTCCTCAGAATCAGAGAAGGAGATGAATGGAAGACTGCTTTCAAGACACCATTAGGTCAGTTCGAGTACCTGGTAATGCCTTTTGGTTTAACAAACGCCCCCGCCTGCTTTCAAGCACTAGTGAATGATGTTCTCAGAGACTTTTTAAATGTGTTTGTCTTTGTCTATATAGACGACATACTCATTTATTCACGGAACTTAACTGATCACAAGAAACATGTCCGCCTGGTGTTACAGAGGCTACTGGAGAACAAGTTATTCGTCAAGGCAGAAAAGTGTGAGTTCCACCAACCATCAGTGACCTTTTTGGGGTTTGTGCTCGAGGGCGGGCAGGTTAAGCCTGCTGAGGACAAGATAAAGGCGGTTTTGGACTGGCCGATTCCTGAAAATCGAAAACAGCTTCAAAGGTTTTTGGGGTTCGCCAATTTTTACCGTCGTTTCATTAGAAATTATAGCCAGACGGCTCAACCTCTGACCTCTTTAACTTCAGTTAAGAGGAATTTTCAATGGACTCCCGAAGCTCAGTCTGCTTTTGACAAACTGAAATCTTTGTTTTCCAGAGCACCGGTGTTAATTCAGCCTGACCCTTCTAAACAGTTCATCCTGGAGGTCGATGCTTCGGATTCTGGCGTTGGAGCCGTCCTTTCCCAGAGACTCGACTCAGATCAAAAGATTCATCCATGTGCTTTTTTCTCTCGCAGACTCTCATCAGCAGAACAGAACTACGGCGTTGGAGATCGAGAACTATTAGCCATCAAATTGGCGTTGGAGGAGTGGAGACACTGGTTAGAGGGAGCTGAGCACCCGGTTCTAGTCTGGACTGATCACAAGAACCTTGCTAGCATCCAGTCTGCCAAACAGGCCAACCCTCGTCAATCCAGGTGGTCCATTTTCTTCTCCAGATTTAATCTCGTTATCTCCTACAGACCCGGATCAAAGAATGTGAAACCAGACTCCCTCTCGCGCCTATACTCCGTCGATCAACCCGAGACACCGGAGCCAGTCCTCCCGGCCTCTTGTACTTTGGGAGTCGTGAACTGGGAGATCTCCGATCTTATTAACTCCGCCCTGGCCACGGAACCCGACCCAGGTAACGGTCCGGCTAACAGAACTTATGTTCCGTCTTCCGTCAGGTCCAGGCTCATTCAATGGATGCACACTGCCAAATTCTCGGCCCACCCTGGAGTCAGTAGAACCATCGCTCTCATCACCAGACGCTTCTGGTGGCCCACTCTCCACAGGGACGTAAAGGAATATGTGCTGGCCTGCCCCATTTGTGCTAGAAACAAGGCCTCGCATCAGCCACCCTCTGGTCTGTTACAACCTCTTCCGATTCCTTCACGTCCATGGTCCCACATTGCCATAGATTTCGTCACTGGTCTCCCCATCTCTCGAGGTATGTCTACTATACTCACCATCGTTGACCGTTTTTCCAAGTCCTGTCATTTGGTCCATTTTCTTCTCCAGATTTAATCTCGTTATCTCCTACAGACCCGGATCAAAGAATGTGAAACCAGACTCCCTCTCGCGCCTATACTCCGTCGATCAACCCGAGACACCGGAGCCAGTCCTCCCGGCCTCTTGTACTGTGGGAGTCGTGAACTGGGAGATCTCCGATCTTATTAACTCCGCCCTGGCCACGGAACCCGACCCAGGTAACGGTCCGGCTAACAGAACTTATGTTCCGTCTTCCGTCAGGTCCAGGCTCATTCAATGGATGCACACTGCCAAATTCTCGGCCCACCCTGGAGTCAGTAGAACCATCGCTCTCATCACCAGACGCTTCTGGTGGCCCACTCTCCACAGGGACGTAAAGGAATATGTGCTGGCCTGCCCCATTTGTGCTAGAAACAAGGCCTCGCATCAGCCACCCTCTGGTCTGTTACAACCTCTTCCTATTCCTTCACGTCCATGGTCCCACATTGCCATAGATTTCGTCACTGGTCTCCCCATCTCTCGAGGTATGTCCACTATACTCACCATCGTTGACCGTTTTTCCAAGTCCTGTCATTTGGTCCATTTTCTTCTCCAGATTTAATCTCGTTATCTCCTACAGACCCGGATCAAAGAATGTGAAACCAGACTCCCTCTCGCGCCTATACTCCGTCGATCAACCCGAGACACCGGAGCCAGTCCTCCCGGCCTCTTGTACTGTGGGAGTCGTGAACTGGGAGATCTCCGATCTTATTAACTCCGCCCTGGCCACGGAACCCGACCCAGGTAACGGTCCGGCTAACAGAACTTATGTTCCGTCTTCCGTCAGGTCCAGGCTCATTCAATGGATGCACACTGCCAAATTCTCGGCCCACCCTGGAGTCAGTAGAACCATCGCTCTCATCACCAGACGCTTCTGGTGGCCCACTCTCCACAGGGACGTAAAGGAATATGTGCTGGCCTGCCCCATTTGTGCTAGAAACAAGGCCTCGCATCAGCCACCCTCTGGTCTGTTACAACCTCTTCCGATTCCTTCACGTCCATGGTCCCACATTGCCATAGATTTCGTCACTGGTCTCCCCATCTCTCGAGGTATGTCCACTATACTCACCATCGTTGACCGTTTTTCCAAGTCCTGTCATTTAGTCCCTTTCAGGAAGCTCCCCTCGGCGTTCCAGACTGCTCAGCTTCTCGTGAAACACGTCTTCAGATTACATGGCATTCCCCAGGAAATCCTATCAGACCGTGGTCCTCAATTCGTTTCACAAGTTTGGAAAGCCTTCTGTTCAGCTCTGGGCTGTAAGTCTGCCTTGACTTCAGGTTATCATCCACAATCCAACGTTCAGACCGAGCGCATGAATCAGCACCTAGAATCCACCCTCCGCTGCCTAACTTCCAACAACCCCACCGACTGGAGCCAGTATCTACCTTGGATCGAGTACGCCCATAACTCCCAGAGATCAGCTTCCACCGGTCAGTCACCATTTCAGGTCAGTCATGGATACCAACCACCACTTTTCCCCGCAGATGAAAAGGAGATAGCAGTCAAGACCATCAACCAACACATCCGTCGCTGTCAAAGGATTTGGAAAGAAACCATCACCACCCTCAACAAATCATCAGAGACCACCAAACTTTTTGCCGACTCCAGGAGACGTCCCGCTCCCGAGTACGCCATCGGACAGGAGGTATGGCTGTCCACCCGAGACATTCCCCTCAAGGGAATGTCCCGGAAACTGTCTCCCAGATTCATCGGTCCATTTAAGGTTTCCCAGGTCATCAGTCCCTCCGCAGTCCGTCTCCAGTTACCTCCGAGTCTTCGCATCCACCCCACCTTTCATGTTTCTCAGGTCAAGCCCGTAGTCTCTAGCCCTCTGTGCCTTCCATCCGACTCCCCACCACCCGCCCTGGAAGTCGATGGCCACCCGGCTTTTACCGTCCGTCGCATCGTGGACTCCCGTCGGCGAGGTCGCGGCTGGCAGTACCTCGTCGCCTGGGAGGGCTACGGACCTGAAGACCGTCAGTGGGTTCCCGGCTCTTACATCCTCGATCCTTCCCTGATCGAGGAGTATGAGCGTTCCTGCCCATCTACTTCCTCCGGACCGCCAAGGGGCGGTCGTTGAGGGGGGGGTACTGTTGGAAGCTGGAGAAGTACCTCTCTTCTCCAGCAGAGTCCGCCGTGGATCCTCCTGAGCAGAGCCCTCTGCACAGCTGCTGCTCGTTACCATCATCAGGAGGACCCTCTACTTAAGCTGTCTTCAGACCTTGCCTCAACGCCGCAGTGTTGAGCCAGTTGGTTAGCACCTAAGCCCAGAACCTCTGAGAACTTTGCTTGCTCTGAGATCCTGACAGGATCCTAATCTTGTCTCTGTCTTTCCAGGAAAACCTGATCTTCCTTCGTGAAGCTCTGGTAGAGCTTAACCCGCCGAGCCTGCCCTCAGAGCCAAACCTGAAGACTTTCCCTGGATTCTCTTGCAGCTCTGGACCAAGAGCTGGAAATCCAAAGTCAAGGTCTGCTACCTTTCTAGAAGCAAGACGCTGAAGCAGCTAACGGACTCAGCTAATCAGACTCTCTCCAGTTCCAACAACCTTCCTCTCCAAGATCCATTCAAGGACCCACAAGGTACACACCAGAGACTATCAAAGGACAAACCGCTAAGAGCCCAGCTAACTAACTGTCTTCCTCACAGACTCCGGTGAACCCGTTTGCCCAGGACCAGAACCAGAACATACTATCATTGGATTGTATTTAATAAACTCTGTTAACTTTTCATCTGTTTCCTGTGTCGTGGTGTTCTGCATAATTGGGTCACATTCGTGTACCGATCATGACACACACACCTTCAGAGCAGGTATAGAAACATGCAAATCAATATATCTATATTACGGATGCTCATTAACATCTGTAACATACGAGCAGATTAAAAACAGTGCATATTCCTTATTAGATCAACAACCCTTTCATCCAGTAACATGTTTGTTAAGACATGATGGGTGACATTATTTGAAGATGATTTTATTCTTTTATGTGTTTCAAGTTAGTTTATTTCAGACATACAAGTATATAATAAAGACAGAATATGTCCATATAACTTAAATTAAAACTGTCTTAAAAAGGGTGCATTGGCTGAAGCAAGAAGCTTATAATGCTTATACTATTATAAAGCTTACAATATTCTTCTTACACTCCTTCTGTCTTCCATCACATTGACTATGCCCAGTGGGCATCCCAGGACACTGTTTAACTAACAGCTTTCTCTCAGCTATATAAATTCTCACCTGTACAAATATAGCTGAAAATCAAATGAGTAAGGTGCTGTTTGAAGTTTAAAACCAAAAAAATGAGTAGCAACTAACCATTAGGGGTTTTATGACCCTCTATAGCTGATGAGGCAAACATAAACAGGTTGTTTGGAGGCATTTTGCCTGGAAGACAGACTGACAGGAAAAAAATCAATGTTTGCACGCTCTGGTTCAAGCTGTGGTCACGCAATTTAAAAGGATCAGCAAAGCTCTCATATCTGCAACAATAGATTAGTAAACATCCTGGATGATGTAGTGTAAGGTCGTGCTTTACTTTAAATATTTGTTTTCTTGGTTTTATGTTATAAACAACATTCCTAAGGAGCATAATAATCTAATTTGGGGTTTTCATTTAGCTTTAAGCTCACCTCATCAAAATAACAGACCTTTTGAAACGTCTTCCTGTGAGTATAATACATGCAGATGGTTTTTACTTTCTGAATTAAGATAATGAAATGGAAAGTTTCCAACAGTATTGTGTTTACTAAGATGTTCTTGTAGATTAAACCTTAAGTTTTATCCCATAGTGACAACAGTCTCAGATGAACAGGTTTTCACTTCTCAGACTGAGCCTTTTAGTCCAGTTTCTTTTCGCATGACACCTCTTCTCTTCAGTTGTTTTTATTAATGGCTCATAGGAAATGAAGTGCCATGTATGCATGCAGATCAATAGCTTTTACTTCAGATCCTGTTTCCCTCTTAAGTTTTGAACAGTGCCTGCTTGCATTTATCTTCCCAGCCCCCTCCTCCTTATTCCTCTGTGCCTCAGTGTTGCCTGTACAAAGCTGATAAAAGTCCCATGAGACTTAACATCTCCTCTTCCGGGAACCTGTGAAATTTTTTTTTTGCTCCTCTAGCAATTTTGATAACCAGAGGCAACATATCGTCTGTTCACATTTTCCAGAGCACACTTCCACACATTTCCTTAAATTCTACAATAATGTCACTTATGATTAAAGAGCTACTTAAAATTAGCTGCTCATATCTCAACATCATGGTGACATTTTCTCCTGTCTTTACAAAGAAAGAAAGACGCTACAGACAAAAAAGAAGAGAGTATTTGAAGCTTTTATTTCCCCACTGAAACTTAAAGGGACAGATCTACATTGTCTATAAAATCTGTCTGCTAAAACTGTTATTGTAACATCAGACAAACCTTCATTGTCTAGACTGTTAATGCCTTAGGCTGGTTCCCTAAAAATCCAGCTGTTTGGGTTTGACTTTGAGACTTTGTCCTAAATTAACTTTGCAGGATATTATCTAGATAATCCCAAACTCTACTTTCTTGCTTCTCACAAATGTCTTGTTCTTTTTTTCCCCCAAGATGAGGCTTTAGATCAGTATTCTCAAACTCAAATCCTTAAGGGCCTGTTTCCTGCAACCTTTAACTCGTCTGGATTTCCCAAACTAACCTGAAAAGCATTTAATTGAACTATAGTTCAATTAAATGCTAATGAACTAATATTAGAAACAAGTGTGCTGAAGTAGAAGGTTCAACACACTGACTCTCAATGGGTGGAACCCTAAACCAGTGCTTTAAGCTTGATTCATGCTTGACGCGTCCACAAGGCCATATGACATCAGTTTAACTTCCACTTTCCTCAGAGTGACATTTATGTGGACAGAATTTGTACACCTAGAAAAATGTGTAACTTCACAGACACGTCCGGGTGGAAGAACATGGAGGATGAGCGACAACCCCTACCAGCGATGTTTCGAAAATGTAAACTTCTGAGACATCTTGTGATTTAGCCTAAATTACGCTTGGATGACGCAGAGAAGCTCAGAAAAAGTGTAATAGAGCAGTTTTTTCTACTTCCTCATTTAGTGTGGCGTTGGAAGAACTTTGTGGTTTGTGCTGTAGATGCCCAGCTGGAGTTACCACGAATATAAGGTACAAGTGGAAAAGCAGCATGGAATATAAAAGCAGTCTGAGGTGTTTGCGCGTCTTTTCTTTGAGGTGTACATTTGTCAAGCATAAATAAAGCTTCATACAGCCTCAAAGCAGTGGTCTAAAATAAATGGAAAACCATTTTTGCTTTGTTCTTCTTATGCCTTTAGTAAATAGCAATTTGAATTTCACTTTAACTTACATCGTCTAATTTTGTCACATATGTATTTAAGGCTTACCAATAAAGTATATTTCTCTAACTGCTAAAAAGATATTTTCAGAATTTCAGCAGAAGGAAGAAAAACAAAAAGAATGTGATTAAAGGCAAGAATAACTTTAGCATCTTGAAAGAAACAGCAGTGCTTTATATGGGGAGCTAATTTTTTCTCCTTTTTACATTGCTTACATTGAGCTTCAAATTTTCAAAAAATTTAGATATGTTTACATTTCTTCATCTCAAGGGTCAATTCTGGGAATGATGATTATTAAGCATAGTGCTACATCTAAAAAATAAAAGGCAAAAAAATTTATTTTTCTACACGAGTATGCAGTCATAAAATCTCAGAAAATCTCAAAATACAGGTAAAAGAAAATATAAAATTGATTTAGTCTCTACATTTGTGATGCAGTAATAATCTAGTCGCTCTTAAGGACAGCAGTTTGCACATCTAGGACAGAGAACACAGGGTTTTATAATGTAAGAAGCCATCTATAAAACAATACTCTTGAATTGGTCTCCGTTATAACCTTTCTAACACCGGCCCCCCAGGCATTTTTACACCAATTCTCCAACCCAGTCTCATGGGAAAATGTACCCCCACTACGTTGGTCCACACTGCAAAACGTAGTGGAGGTACATTAATGGCCATTTTTTTGTGGTACTGTTACGTTTCTTCTGCCTATACGCTTTCTATTGTTTTACGTCCTAGTCACGTGACTTTCAAGATTCCAGCTGGGAGAAGAAAAAAAAATATATATATATGGCCGACATTCGCTAATTTTTTTGTGCAAAGATTAATAACTTGAGTTTGTTTTTGCATTAAAATGAGTTTTGATTACATTTCTAGTGAGAAATGTATAGTTTGTTGCCAGAATATTTACTCAGGGAATGTACATATTCACTTGCTTGTTCGTTTCTTGCAAAGATTTTTCAAGATAATGTGAAACTGTAACATTTTGGTATAAACATGGCTGAGATTTCTCTAACTTTTAGTGGGAAAATCAATAATTTCAATCAGTTTCTGCATTTAAATGGGTTTTGATTGCATTTATAGCGAGAAGTGTAGGGTTTATTTACATAATATTTACTTAGTGAACATACATAATCACCCGCTTGCTAGTTTTTGCTACGGTTTTTCGGATCTCGTCAGGATTATGTGAAATTGCAACGTTTAGGCTGCTACCCATCGCCTAGCATTTAGCTGCCGCCCCGATTCAACATTGAATTCTTTGTGATTTAACTCCATCTGACGGATCAAACCCTCGCCACTGCGTGCGTTGCGTCTAAGGTTGATTTTCAGATCAATGCATTACGTCGTGGCATACGGGAGAAACTAATTAAACTAGTTAAAAAAAGGATCATGGGTTAAGATCGGATGTGTTTTATTTGGAAATCTACCGGATCCTTTGTGCAATTAGCTTCCTGTTTGGTGCGATCTCATTGATGGGTTTTGACCAGATTTTGACCAAAGAGGAACTAAAAAAAAACAAAAAACAATTTGAATACACAACCAGCATATCTGGAATCAGAGAGCGACTGGGACCAAAAGTTTATTAATTTCTCCCCACTGATTTCCATTCAAAATGTTTTCGATCCCACCGGGCTCTAGGGAAGGGGCGGGCATACCGCCACCTACTGTTCATGAGTGTGTAGCAACATTGTTTTACATCTATTAAATTCTATTTTTAAATTTTGTATTCTGAAGATAAATAAATAATGCTTTCCTTAATCTATAAATATCTTTTATATTTCCTTTATTTCCCAATAATCCTTTAAGACTCCATTCTTGGCCTGTCCTCTTTTCAATTTCTTCCTTTGAGGTCCAGATGTTTTACAGTTCATCAATACGTGTTCTATATTTTCTATCTCTCCACATCCTTCACATTTATCATTATTTTTCCTCCCTATTAAGTATAAATTGTCATTTAAATAAGTATGACCTACTCTTAATCTGATCATTATTATTTCTTCCCTTCGGTTTCTCTCATTAATATTTCTATTTAATACTGACTTTTGTACTTTATATAACCTTCTTCATTTTTATCTTCATTCCACCTTTTTTTTTTGCCATTTTTCAATTTCTTTCCTCTTAATAAATGATTTTCCTTCCCCTTTCCCTAAAGAAATTGTAATTGTTATTTGTCTAGTTTTCATTCCACCTAACTTTCCATTAATTAGCTTGAAAACAGCACTTTGTAGGCACCCAGTTTCTCTAACAATGGCCCTTTTTGGGTTACCCTCCATGCATTGGGTGTCAGTTCAGTGGCAGTTCCAGAACATTTTCATAGGGTTGACCAGGCAGCACAATAATGTGCATGTGGCCAAAAAGTAATAGGGATCAAATTCGGTTCAGAGTCAAGCTATTGGGATCAGGCATCAGGTTCAATTTGCATATTTTCTTAGCCAAAACAAGGATTTGTTGGGCTACTGTAATTTTGAATTGAAAAACGTCCTGAATGGGAAGTCTTCAAACTTGAAAAACAAAGTCCAAAGTTTTTTGTTTTTTTTTTGGAATGATTATGACCTGGATGTCTAAGAATCTTCACCAGCTTATCAGGGAAATGAATGCCCACAATGTCTATATTCTCCAAAAGAGAATAACAGAACAGACCTTCATGAGGCCCTTGTTAAAGCTATGCACATATTAATGCATCTATGCTCTTCAAATAACTTTCTGGTTCGACACAACATTTACATTAAATGGATTGAGAGGTTGTTCTTTACCAGTAAATACATAAAAGATTCCCAGATGACTGCCGATACAAACTCTCCCCTATAAAACCTAAAACTAATTCTTATAAGAGAGTAAAATCTGTATTAGTCTTCATTAAATGTAGCATATTGTCGTACATAATCGATTGCTTTATTTTTGGTGTCAGCTTTTGGTCAATATGCTAACCTTAAAAGGTCAAAGTGGGAAAATGTAGTAGTAGTAGACAAATTAGCAATTAGAGGAGGCAATAGCAATTACAATTCCTTTAGGGAAAGGGGAAGGAAAATCATTTATTAAGAGGAAAGAAATTGAAAAATGGCAAAAAAGGTGGAATGAAGATAAAAAAGGAAGAAGGTTATATAAAGTACAAAAGTCAGTATTAAATAGAAATATTAATGAGAGAAACCGAAGGGAAGAAATAATAATGATCAGATTAAGAGTAGGTCATACTTATTTAAATGACAATTTATACTTAATAGGGAGGAAAAATAATGATAAATGTGAAGGATGTGGAGAGATAGAAAATATAGAACACATATTGATGAACTGTAAAACATCTGGACCTCAAAGGAAGAAATTGAAAAGAGGACAGGCCAAGAATGGAGTCTTAAAGGATTATTGGGAAATAAAGGAAATATAAAAGATATTTATAGATTAAGGAAAGCATTATTTATTTATCTTCAGAATACAAAATAAAAAAAATAGAATTTAATAGATGTAAAACAATGTTGCTACACACTCATGAACAGTAGGTGGCGGTATGCACGCCCCTTCCCTAGAGCCCGGTGGGATCGAAAACATTTTGAATGGAAATCAGTGGGGAGAAATTAATAAACTTTTGGTCCCAGTCGCTCTCTGATTCCAGATATGCTGGTTGTGTATTCAAATTGTTTTTTGTTTTTTTTAGTTCCTCTTTGGTCAAAATCTGGTCAAAACCCATCAATGAGATCGCACCAAACAGGAAGTTAATTGCACAAAGGATCCGGTAGATTTCCAAATAAAACACATCCGATCTTAACCCATGATCCTTTTTTTAACTAGTTTAATTAGTTTCTCCCGTATGCCACGACGTAATGCATTGATCTGAAAATCAACCTGAGACGCAACGCACGCAGTGGCGAGGGTTTGATCCGTCAGATGGAGTTAAATCACAAAGAATTCAATGTTGAATCGGGGCGGCAGCTAAATGCTAGGCGATGGGTAGCAGCCAAAACGTTGCAATTTCACATAATCCTGACGAGATCCGAAAAACCGTAGCAAAAACTAGCAAGCGGGTGATTATGTATGCTCTCTGTCATTGATTCCAGATATGCTGGTTGTGTATTTAAATTGTTTTTTTGTTTTTGTTTTTTTTAGTTCCTCTTTGGTCAAAATCTGGTCAAAACCCATCAATGAGATCGCACCAAACAGGAAGTTAAATGCACAAAGGATCCGGTAGATTTCCAAATAAAACACATCCGATCTTAACCCATGATCCTTTTTTTAACTAGTTTAATTAGTTTCTCCCGTATGCCACCACGTAATGCATTGATCTGAAAATCAACCTGAGACGCAACGCACGCAGTGGCGAGGGTTTGATCCGTCAGATGGAGTTAAATCACAAAGAATTCAATGTTGAATCGGGGCGGCAGCTAAATGCTAGGCGATGGGTAGCAGCCAAAACGTTGCAATTTCACATAATCCTGACGAGATCCGAAAAACGTAGCAAAAACTAGCAAGCGGGTGATTATGTATGTTCACTAAGTAAATATTATGTAAATAAACCCTACACTTCTCGCTATAAATGTAATCAAAACCCATTTAAATGCAGAAACTGATTGAAATTATTGATTTTCCCACTAAAAGTTAGAGAAATCTCAGCCATGTTTATACCAAAACGTTTCAGTTTCACATTATCTTGAAAAATCTTTGCAAGAAACGAACAAGCAAGTGAATATGTACATTCCCTGAGTAAATATTATGGCAACAAACTATACATTTCTCACTAGAAATGTAATCAAAACTCATTTTAATGCAAAAACAAACTCAAGTTATTAATCTTTGCACAAAAAAATTAGCGAATGTCGGCCATATATATATATATTTTTTCTTCTCCCAGCTGGAATCTTGAAAGTCACGTGACTAGGACGTAAAACAATAGAAAGCGTATGGGCAGAAGAAATGTAACAGTACCACAAAAAAATGGCCATTAATGTACCTCCACTACGTTTTGCAGTGTGGACCAACGTAGTGGGGGTACATTTTCCCATGAGACTGGGTTGAATTCTCACCATTGGACATGTGACCAAAGGGACTTGCAGGGTGTTGCATTGGAAAGCTCAGACTCCTCAAGCAACACTGACTAAGAAAATTCTGAAAATGGAGGGTAGGGTCACTGATTCATCTCTACTACATGGCCATATTAAGGAAACATGAAGAAGAAGCCTTTTGAATGAAAGGAGAAACCTCTTCAAGAAATAAGAGAAGCCTAGTATCATTCTCTTTACTTAAGCACGTACAAACCCTAATATACTAAATAATTTCATTATATTTAGAAATATTTGGCTATATTTACACCATTAGGAGACAGATCAGTCACATCTCTTGGTGGACCTGTGAAATGGTTTGATTGGTTAAAACTGCCAACATTATAAGAGCCACAATACCAACAGCCTGACTGGATGTGTTATTGGTCTAAAAGAGAAATGTTGGATGGTTTCCAATGATGTGATGTGGTATGTTATTTTGTGCTTTCATATTTTCAGTTTTATCTGCTTTCAACATAAGTAAAATTATAACAATGTACTTTATTCTTAAACACATTTTAGGAACTCAAGGTTATACATTAAAATCAAGCATTTAAGAAATGCTAAAATATTACTGATGGGTAAAAAAGTGTGAGAGAGAAGTGATGTTTTGTAGGTCTGATTGTGATAGTTAAAGTTGAGGAGCCCAGTGACTGAAAGCCCTGCGAGTGGAACGAGTGGAGAAGGAGACACCTAGTAGGTTGGATAAATATTGAGGGGTGAGATTGCAGATGGCGTTAAATGCAGGTTGAAGAGTGCTTGAGATGATGCAAAATTTTGTCAGGGAGCTGGTGAAGCAGCTGCTGCAGGACAGGAGGGTTGTGATTATAGGTGGGGATTTGGGTGATGACACAAATATATGGTTACAGTAACTGCAATTTTATATAAATTTTTAAACATTGTTTTTGCACAATTTGATCAGAGACGAGAATTATTTTGAGTTATAATTCAAGCCTTTTTCTACGGAAGATGATTAGGGCCACTGAGAAAAAAAAAAGTGAACTAATTTTTACATTTTATTTCAGTTTAATATGGGAAAAAAGTCAGAACTCTGAGAAAAAAGTCAGAATTCTGACTTTAATCTCAGAATTCTGACTTTTTTCTCACAATTCTGACATTTTTCTTAGAAAAAAGTCTGAATTCTGAGATTAAAGTCAGAATTCTGGGAAAAAGTCAGAATTCTGAGATTAAAATCAGAATTTTGAGAAAAAAGTCAGAATTCTGAAATCAAAGTCAGAATTCTGAGAAAAAAGTCAGATTTCTGATATTAAAGTCAGATTTCTGAGATTAAAGTCAGAATTCTGAGAAAAAAAGTCAGAATTCTGAGATTTAAGTCAGAATTTTGAGAAAAAAGTCAGAATTCTGACTTTTTCCCCCATATTAAACTGGGGGAATTTAACAGAAAATAACAACTCTTTACTGTACCTGCCATTCCTGCCCTAATCCTCTTACATATGTTTTAATCACCATATCTACAAATAAAATAAATGGAAAAAGTATGGTGTGTGGTCTGTTTATTGAGTAAATCACCTGTTTTATTGTTTTCTATTTGATTTTAACATGCTTAATAATATTTTTTTTGTTCATATTAAGGTTATCAGTGGCTAGATAGTGAAAAATGATATCCCTTACGTAATCCTTAATACAGGATGTTTCCAATGCTTTCTCTTCTGAATTAGTTTTGCTTTAGGAATATGTACATATTGTTTCTCTGCGCAGGGATCTGTCCAACAACAGACTGGTGGCCTTACCTCCCAATCTGTTTGTCTTACTGGCGGATTTACTCCAACTGTGAGTTCTCCATAAAAATAAAAAAATCTCCTTCAAAGTAAATTCATTCCATGTTTAGCTTTGGGTTGCTGCAGCAGAATTAGCATGTGGATGTCTGCGAGAATTAGTTTGGACGTAACTCAGTGTCAGTTAAATGTTGAATATTTTAGAGATTGTTGCAATACGAATAATGTTAACTAAGATTATGTATTAAAAATCAAGTGTTTAAGGGTTTGCACCAAGTTTTTTATATATTTATTATATGAGAAATTGTGAGCAGAAAGGGGCCCAAAAACAGCATGATGGGTTTATAACAAGATGTCATGTAGAGCAGAACAAAGTTAGGATGACTTCAGCAGTTGCTGCTGAAGGTGGTTTTGACAGCATGATTGGAGGGAAAACATGTAGGAGTTAAAAAGAAAAACATGTTATTGAGATGTAGCGCTGAAGTCTGTTTTATAATCTCTGCAGGATTTACTGCAGTCTAAGATCAGGGATCAAATTTTAACATTTTGGCTAATTTTAACATCCTCTGTTGTAGAAACATTTCCTACAATCCCATCGCAGAACTTCAACTGGATCACTTTGATAAGTTACACAAGCTAAAGTCTTTGTAAGTATTTTATCTCACAATCCTGATCTTGACCTCGAAAAATGTTGTTGCAGATTTAAGGAGAAAAACTGTTCTCTATCAGTGTCTGAAATGGAAAACATGACCATGTCGCAAAACCTCCAAGAAGTCACTGGCCCACTAAAATCACTGCATGCCTCATTTACCCTATGCTAATCCAGCAGGCCAATAATCCAGGCCCCAGTAGCAATTTTCCTCCTAATTGGCATGAAAAAAAATATCTTGAAAAGAGTTTGTAAAATATTTGCCTGGTATAAATATTCTATAATATCTGAAACACTGAAGTGACAAAAGGACGGAAAATCCATAGCGACTCATTCTTTTTCACAGCACTGCACTTTCACCGTTTCAAAATCTGACTGAGACTAAATCAATGTTTTTATATTTTTCTCAGGAGCATAGAGGGGATAGAAATCGATAATATACAGCGAAGGATGTTTGAACCTCTCAGATACTTGACTCACATGTAAGTACTACATTGTCCTGCTCTTTAGAGACCTTCAGTTTTTTACACATAGTGTACTGATAAGGCTGAGTCACAGTGTAATTTTACTGGGGCTTAACTCCAGGTTCACCTGGGAGACAATTAAAGCAAGTTTAAAGTAATACGACCTCTCAGAAACCAAATATGCAGAATCTATGGGATTAATGGGTTCCCTTTTTGATGGTTTTGGGGTTATAGTATCCTCTCTAGTTTTAATGTGAGATAATAAATCCCATTAATATAAACTGGAAAATAAGACATGCTGGGTTTTCTTGATGTTATAGTGAACAATGGTTGAACACCAACCATTTTCTTTTGCAGCAATATATAAAGGTGTGCTTATGTCAAAGCAAATTGGTCACTTCAATTTAAAATATCTAAATCACTTCCCTCCAAAACTACATAAATCTTTTGATATTTCTGTTAGCAATGACACCCATTTTTGTTCATCTTTGTTTGACCAAACCAAGCAGTAGTGATGGGTTGATAAGGCGTCATGAAGCGTTGCAAGCTGTACTGATACTGCACCGATACTATGTCACTCATTATTCACACCTGGTGGACATTTAAAATCCCTATAAGCGGCTGCTTTGACAGACTCAAATGACACTTATTTGATGCCCTATAATGTGATTTAAACCATTGTATGTTATATTATACTATTTCATATCTTCCTTTAAACTGAAAATACCTTCAATATTTTTAGTTACAGTCTATTAATTATGCGAACATATAATGTGAAAATTCAGGTGAACATCTGAATAAGGATGATTGTGGACTAGGATCTAAAAAAAATACATACAATTAGTAAATTTAGTACGGTAAACTAAAGGTCAAAGTCAATTTAATTTCAATTCAGATAACTGGAGTGATAACCGAGAAGAAGAGGGTTTTCTTTACAGTACAGTATTTTATTGTTCATCTTTTAAGTCTCCACTATTATGTTACCCCTATAAATTTTTCTAAGGTCCACATTTGTGACATTTTTCTATTTTCTATACATTTTTCTATGATGTTTTTGCTGCTGTAAACACAAGAATTTCCCCATTGTGATAAAAATAAAGACATTTTTTATTCTATTCTATTCCATTCTATTGTAAATTAAAACAAATATAAAATCAAAATGGTTCCAGGTGGATGAAGCCTTTCCTTTTGCCTTGAGGCTGCTCCATATTTATTGATGAATTTGATAATGAACTAACGCCGAAGCAGGGTTGCACATGTGCCAATGCATCAGTGCTGCTCGAACCATCACTACTAAGCATTTAATAATATTAAATTGAGAAAAAAAAATGCATTATATTGAAAAACTACATGCATGAAACAGCCCCCGCCCCATGAGGACTCTACAGCAATTCCTCACACTGAGCATGCCTGCAGCCACAGTGGAGAACAAACTACATCATGGAGATGAAGGAACAGAGAAGAAAAATTTAAATTTAAAGCATATTTCTTCAAATTATGTGAAGGGTTATTCTATAAACCATCGACATATGGTGGCTCATAGAATAAGATATAACACGGGTTCTGTTGTCAATTCAGCTGACCTTGGCTCACCTTGATTTTACCAAGGGAGTCACAGCACTGTATGAGATATGTAAAGGCCAACAACGGCAGTGGCATCCCTGGGTCCACCGGATCTGCTCCCAGCTCTACCAGTATCACCACCTGCTCCAGGACCTGCAGCTAGTTGTGTGCTTCCAGCAGAGCTTTCATTTGTCGAGGACCCATTAACAGGGACTGAAAAAATCTTAATGTCTGCTTCGCTCCATCATCCTACATCACAGCCACAACCAGACGAGTGGCTGGCTAAAGTGGCAAGTCAACCATCCTGGGTTCGTATTCCAGCTGGGGGAATAAGCTGTGGGTCCTTAGGCAACACCCTTTATGCTAATGCATGCTTTGGAGAGTGGCGGCCTAGGTTCTGAGTTCAATCCCCACTCCCACGGACTGTCACTCTGGGTCCCTGAGCAAGACATTTAAACCCCACACTGATCCCCATGTGGGGCTTAACTGCAGAGAGTAAAACTCTTATGCAGAGTTCATTTTGTTGCTCTGTAGTTGTGACAGTGTAATGGCAATAAAAAAGCCTTAAAAAAGCCTGCAGCCTTAACCTGAAAGGTTAAGGCTGCAGAATTAACAGAAAATAACAGCTCTTTACTGTACCTGCCATTCCTACTCGTAGTTCCATGCCGCTCTGTCCTCGCCGCTTCATCCACTTGTTGACCAGGCCTCTTGCTGTACCACTTTGCTCAAATAGCCCAATTTGTGTCATTCGCATCACATGAAACACGTCCTTCTTGTTTAAAACCTGTTAATTCCCCTTAAATGTGCCTTTACTTAGGGATAACATGTACATCTCTCACTTCACCCACCAAATTCTAATTCACATTCAATGTGAAGGCACCTTTAAAGAGCTTGAACTAATATTTTCAAAGCCGCCAAAAAAATACTCTGGAGTAGAGATGTAGGTCATCAATTTTGATCTAAATTTGATTATCTTATTGATGGTTGATTAACTGATAATCAGAACTTTCTCCGATAACAAGGTTTATATATCACAACAATTGATTGTGCCAGCTGGATTAAGTACTGACTAAATACAGAATGAATATACATGTTAGGTTGCTGAGGACAAAAATAAGATGAATATAATAAAATTATATGAAACAGTGAAACCTCCCACGAACAAACATATAAAAATATTGTTTAGATACAAGGCTGGTTTCTCTGACTTGCCATTAGACTTTACCTCCAATTGGAGTTGATAAATTGAACAGTAACTGTGATGTAGCTCTCTGTTAGTGCGGTGCAGCAGCTAGAGGTGGAAGCAGCACTTTGTGGTGTTAACCATGCTTCTTAATGGGTGGTTCTGCTTGCTCTCAAAGGAATCTCTCTCCATAAAGTGCATTGACTTACAAAAGTCCTCAGAATTTATTAGTCTCATTGGTGTCATATCTTTTTATATAATGGTCTAGTGTTTTGCTTAATGCAGATTTCACTTGTCCTGCTTACTAAAATGTCCCCTTATTGACTGTTTATATAAACAGGACTATATGAAGTGCATTCTGCAGCCTTGCAACCATTAAACAGTGTAAATTAACCCAGCATTAGACTCTGTTTATATAGATTCATGTTTCTGCTCTAGCAGGCCTCATTACTCCTTTTGCAACTGTCATGTGTTCACTTTAGGAGAATGTTCGTAACACTGTGATTAGGTCAGTTTAAGCAGATGTTATCAGTTTATCATATAGAACAAATTTTAATCAAATAAACAATTAATCAACAGTTAATTCTGAAATGGTTTTCTTTAAGAATCCCTAGGCAGGAGATGGGTAAGGCTGATAAAGTCACACCCAAACAGCTGTGAATGTACCTACTTTAAGTTGATCTATCACAAACATCCTTAGAAACTTTACTAGAATTGAAGTTTGTGAAATGTGAAAAAGCTCAGGTTCTAACAACAGATTGTATACTGGTGCATGTGTTCAGTATTTTGAACTGTTTTTATGTTTTTTTTTTTTTTAATAAGACTTGTACTCCCTGCACCAAACAGTGTCACACTGCCATGAGCTAATTTCACAGCGAAATGAGATCACTGTCCCTTTGTTCTTTCTTCAGTCCAAATGTATAAATAGACACTTGGGTTAATATATAGATAGACCACTAGCCACTGCAAACAAACACACTCTTGCCCAATATTGCTCTCTTTATGTTGTTTTTGTAGCTATTTCAAGAAGTTCCAGTACTGCGGCTATGCCCCTCACGTACGCAGCTGCAAGCCCAACACAGATGGCATCTCTTCTTTTGAGGACCTACTGGCCAACATCGTCCTACGAGTCTTTGTCTGGGTTGTTTCTGCCACAACCTGCTTTGGCAACATCTTCGTCATCTGCATGCGGTCGTACATCCGCTCCGAGAACAAACTCCACGCCATGTGTATCATTTCCCTCTGCTGTGAGTCAAACTGCATTTCAAGGACAACGAAAGTATTTGGAATGGAGTGTGCTGCATTGAAAGGGGGGGGTTTTGAAGTAAAACTCATCTGAAGGTTTCTGCGTGACATTTTTTTTTTTTTATGATTTCTGTTTGCTTATTTTATCATATACTATCAAATATTATTTTTGGTTGCTTGTAAAAAACACCACTCTTTTGGAAACGCTCTTAGTGGGCAATTAGAAACTGGAACCTCTACAGAACTAAAACAACTGGCAGAGAAACATGTATTGCTAATTTAGAAGACGACGCTAAAATTGCATGGACTCCTACATATGAGTAATTTAGTTAAATAAAATGACCTATTCTGCCAAAATTAACCTATTAAAAATAATTTTTCTTAGTGAGATTAAAATATAATCATTTATAGGGCATTCAACGGCATTAATGAATAAAATGTTTAATTTGTAGTTCATTTAAAGAATATATCATAAAGTTTAACATTAATATTTATAGTCGGGATTTTATGAGTATTTATTCCCCTTAAACTTTTGCACTTTTTTCATTTTTCAACCACAACATTTTTATATATTTCATAATGATAAAAATATTGACCTAACGAAATGTATTTCAAATACCTTTTATACTTTTAACCTGGCAAATTTCTATTCCACTGACTATGACTATATGCCAGCTCATTAATCCCATTTGAACAGTTTACAGTTAGGTTTGTCTAGAAAACGATTGCTGGGATGTTGGTTCTGTGAATGGTATCAGCAGACCTGATCTGGATGGACTGATTCAGATTCATATGCATTTTTTCCTAATAGGCCGAGTCAAACTGATTTTATTTCCAAATTAGACTGTGGTGAACGGTGAGACTGAGCTTGCTCTTGTGTGAGAATGGCTTAGTCCAAGTCTGACCCATATCCAGTTAAGAGTCTGTGGCTTAACTTAAAACAATATTTACAAGCAGCCTTTCACTAGTCTGACTATTGTGGGATTATGCAAAGAATGTGCAAACTAGTTTGCCTCCTTTGCTACGCCAAGCAAATTTGCTTGGCATAGGGGGGTCCAGGGTATTCTCCCTCGGAAAATGTTGAAATGTAGCCTCTCTGAAATGCTATTTCCTGCATTTTGAGGGGAATGCAGCTAACTTTTAGTCTTTGTTACAACACTACTTTTGTCCTGATTATGGGAAATATGTGTGCTTGACTGGAGGTAGAAATTTCATAAGGAGGTCATGCGATCCTTCTTAGGTAAAATATTATGTTTTATAGATTAATTTAAACAATCAGAAAGTGAAATGCTACGTTCACACCATGATTTGAGCAGCCACTAGGTGTCTGCTGCTTCATTTTTGATGCTTGTACAAACTACTGTCTGACTCGCCTCATTTTTGACGCACCTGAAGCGTGTTCAGCAAAATACCGTATAATTGCGTCTAATGCTTCTGCTGCTCCTGTGTTCAATGGCAGGGGGTGGCTTTGCTATATTTGCTGTGATTGGCGGGTAAAAAAGTAGTTTGAATATATTTTAATGTGAGAAAGTAAACCTACTATATCGTCTGTTAAGACAGTTCATCAAGATTAAAATCCTGCCTTCAAATATTATCTCACCGTGTGGTGTGTTGTCATTGGGAATCCCTAGCAGCTGCTGCCGTCACTTCTTGGGGGTTTCCGCTACTGTTTGTGGCAGCTTTAGATATTAGACTTTTTCATGTATGTAGCTCAAACTGCAAGCACCAGAATAAAAAAGCGAAAGTATTTTGCCGGCAGGTATTAAGTTAATTTAGGCGTTAATAAACAGTTTGAGTGGATTGATCCTAGTACTCTGCATCGGCAATGATGTTTGTCTCCTTGCCAGCTCGCAGGTCAGCTTCTCGATTGGTTGATGTGGTGGTTCTAGCAGCAAAAGTTCATTTTTTCCAAACTCCAGCATATGCTGCTTGTGAAATTTTGAACATTTGAGAAAATTTTCCAGGGTAAAAGTTATTGTGTTTGTTTTTTTAGTAAAATTCTCCGATATAACAGCTTTAATATCACCACACTATGATTATAATTGGTAAAGATTACCAAAAACTTTGCATCTTTACAATTATTTGCTGGTCTCTGTTGTTTGTCAATACTTTAGTCAGACATCTCATATTTATTGATTTTAATGTAAAGGATAATACAGTACTGAATACTGATGCTAAGGACAACTTGGCTATAAACTACCAACTGTTGACTGGTCGATATTTCACGTACAGGGATCATGATGAGCAACAGCCAGAGAATCTATGAGTAATTCGTTTTTACACTGCACCATTACAGCATGTGGAATTTGGACCTGGATTTAAAGCTGTTGTGTCTACAGGGATCTGAAAACAATCAGTTATCAATATTACTCCCCAACAAGACTAAGAGAATGTTCAAATACTGCTGGAGAAATATGCCCAGAGTAATAAGGGGAATATAGTCTTCAACATCTGTAGTGGACATGGCCTTATTTAATGCATATGGTGTCTCAATGGAGCCACATGACCTCCATAATCTCATCCATAAGCTCTGGAAATGAAACATTAGGTATGCTCCTGGCTTACCATGATGAATAGACCTAAAATTCTGCTTGTGGACTGTGGAGTACATCTTTATTCATCTCTCCCTGATTTGTCAAATCACATTTCCTTGCAGTGGGTATTATTAAGGGGTTCCAGAGAAAAGGAGAGTGAACACAGATGAGTGCCTCTGTTTCTTACTTGTACTCATTTAATAAGGTTTTTCACTAAAATCGCAGCAGATACATAAAAATGTTCAGTCATAACGCAACAAAATGGGTGGATAGTTTGAAATGACAAGGCAAAAGAAGGCACAGCTTGCAGTGCGTGGACAGTGTTTGGTATTAACTGTAGAGTAGCCTACTGAAGGTCTTGCAGGTGTGTCTTTTTGCTTTCATTTCAAATATTGCGTCATCCAGTATTCAACCGTTTCTGGGTACAATTACCCACAAGCTGTGATAAGCTGTGACGCTGGAACATAATAACCCAATTACTTTTAAGGGGTCTTTTCTTTTGTGCAGCTAAGCATTAAAGAAAAACCAATGAAAGAGCTTTTTACTTGTTAGCGAATATAACTTTTGAATTTGCAACACTGTAAATGCAACCTCTCTGCAAGATTCCAGTACATTACATACATCAGTCTTTCTACCAAAGGAAACCTTGATTATTGTCTTTGGTAAGGTGCCTGCATGCTGAGTTGTTATGCTAATATAAGTTTCTCTTTGAAAAAGCAGATGATTTTAGATTGGGTTTGCAGACATTCTAGAGGACTTAGTTTTTATTTTATTCTTTGAGCAACTACCAGGTCTATCAGTAAACCTCTGCGACACTTTATTACAAAACAATGTAGAAATATGGATTTTATGTTTAAGCATTGTTAAACCAATGTTTAAAAAATAGTAGGCTCCTTTCTTTTTAATATGATTTGGTTTTAGTGGCCAAAACTGTACATTTTGGACACAAAATACTAAATTAGCAGATGTGTTTAATTCTTTTTTTCGTTCCATGTCAACTGCTGCGTGTATTCAGAATAGATGCAAACCATAGAAATCACATCCTATCTGTACCTGGTGAAGGTGACCTGCTGTTCATTTTCTGTTTATTTTCAGAGTTACTGATCTCTGAGAGAAACTGTTTTTTTCCTGCAGGTGCTGACGGGCTGATGGGTATTTATCTCTTCATGATTGGTGCGTATGACCTGAAGTTTCGCGGCGAGTACAATCGCCATGCTCAAGCCTGGATGGACAGCACTCAATGTCAGGTCATCGGCTCTTTGGCTATGCTGTCCACCGAGGTTTCCGTTCTGCTCCTCACATATCTCACCCTGGAGAAGTACATCTGCATCGTCTACCCTTTTCACTATCTGACCCCCGGCTGGAGAAGAACCGTCAGTATCCTGTTCGGGATATGGGTGTTTGGATTTATAGTTGCCTTTTTGCCTCTGGCCTGCAAGGGTTTATTTCGTAACTTCTATGGAACCAACGGGGTCTGCTTCCCTCTGCACTCTGAGCAGCCAGAAACACCCTGGGCTCATGTTTACTCCATTGTTATTTTTCTCGGTGAGGATTTGTTCATATCATGTAAACAATTTTTACCAATTGTATTCAATATATATCTGTTCACAAACATCCATCCAATTAAATTGTTTTGACAGGCATTTTTTGTTAATAGAAGCAGGATCTATTAATCCATCTTCACTCCTATTTGTGGTCTAGAAATTTTAATTCACATTTATAGTATACATTTTTATTTATTTATTCAAAGGTTTACCACATACATATAGTATGTCTAAGTAAGATACTCTGACATGTAGAAATATTATTTAACCCTGCTAAGCTCCTAAAGTTTTTAAAATCAATACTCTCTCATCAGGTCTCAACTTGGTGGCGTTCCTTATAATTGTCTTCTCCTATGCAAGCATGTTCTATAACATCCAGAGGACAGGCACTCAGACAACCATGTACAGCAACCATATCAAAAAAGAGGTGACCATCGCCAAGCGGTTCTTCTCCATCGTAATTACTGACTCTCTTTGCTGGATCCCCATTTTCATCCTTAAGATTCTGTCTCTGCTGCAACTTGAGATTCCTGGTAAGAAAAATGTTTTTAAAACTTCCACAAACTATGATCTTTCAATATAAAAAGTGGATCTGCCCAAAGTAATTCTGTGATGCCTGTTGGAAATCACAATGAGCTGCTTTGAAAACAAAAATTGACATTTTAGGAAACAATTACCAGCCTAAAAAAAAGCTTTATATGTCACAATCAAAAACAATAATTTCTAAGACTTTAGTCAAAGCTGCATGCACAATGCTCCTGGCATTTTTCTTTTTGGTGCATATCTGTTATAAATACAGATATAGTGATGGCAAAAAAATAAAATTATATTGGATTGTTATTTAATCTGAGATGTTCTGTTTGGTTTTAAATTCTGCCATATTTGAGAAAGATTTGTTTCTTAAGAAATAACAATATAATAATAAATGGGCTTTTTTCGCACGATTGATTTTACAGTTTTCTATTTTGGAGTCAATGATTTAAGTTTGGACAAACAAAATACGTTGCCACCAACTGGACCTATTTGTTTAACAATCAGCAGCCTGGGTAGTGTGTGTGTGTGTGTGAATAACCGTAATAGCTTGGCACTTTCTGGTAATGCTAATCACCAATTTGCATACACACTGTTATGATGGCATCTGATTTCTCAACCGGCATTTGTCACAAGTCAAACAGTGTGAGTGTGTGTTGATCCCTCTGGCATAAACAGCACAAACCCAGTTTATCCCACAGGTTCAGTGAAGCTGAGGTCAAGACTGCAGGCGCGCCTTTTCATCCTCTCTGCTCCCTATCTGATAAACCCTGCTCTGTGGAAGCAAACATTGACATCTTGAGAGATAAGCTTTGGTACCTAATAAAGGAGGTATTCCCACTGGTTGCAGAAGTGCCTCTCAAAATATATCCGTATTGGGATGGCTTGTCTCATTTTTCCAGTGAGGTAGAGTGTATGGGCTGACATTTTTTTCCAGATGTTGCCCCATTTAAGCAAAGATAACTCAGTTTCTAGTAGCTAAAAATTATAAATGAGAATGTTTGTTAAAACAAAAAAACAGTAACTAAATATACCAATCCTTACATCTTTACGCAACGATGCAGTCAAGACTATGCATTAATGCTTTGATGGTGTGTCCAATTATCCATGAAGGTCAAAAAAAAATAAAGTAGTCTCACCTGGTCTAAATCCCCACAATATCACTTTAAACATTAATTGTGGTTGCACAGAACATTTAAATGGGTTTTGTGGTAAAGGTGCTGAATACAAATTAAACCCATTGTAATGGGTCAGAAAGTAGGACCCAGAATTCAGGCAAGACAGACAGTGGGATACATAAAAAGTGTTTATTCAGACAATGACGGAACAAATCTGCAGTGGCGTTGGCTGTGGTAATGGCTAGGACGTCTGAGGCAGGAACCTCTATGGGAGAGAAACACAGGTTAGTCACCACGATAAACTGATGGAGGATAATTATGAACGAGTGAGTCACTAACCTGGTTTGATAGTTCAGTCTATGCCCAGAGAACATGGATGAGTCGCAGCAGATGCTGCCAGAGAGTTCCAGACGCGGAAGCCTCGAAGGCTGCAGAGCTGACAGGAGATCAGATCCAAGCTAACAAAGGAAGTCAGGATAATCCACAGGGCGAAGTCAAGATGCAGATCCAGGTTCGGTCCACAGAAGAATCCAACAGGAGTCCAAAGGCAGGCCAGGCAAACAGATCAGACACTGGAAGGCAGGCACAACGGTCCAAATGAAGAAATAAATAAGGATCAGGCAATCATCAAACAATAGAAATGCTAGAAAACGGTCAACACCAAAGACTCAAGAATAATCTGGCCCTGATGGCTGGAACCAAGACATTTAAATTGAAGCAGGTGGATCAGATGAGCAGTGATGAGGAAAGGGGCAGAGCTAGACAGGAGAATGAAATGAAAAATCAAGCCAGCCATCAGTGCCAAGATCATGACAGCCATAGATTCTTCTTCTCTTTTACATTTTTTTCAGCTTTGTGTAGTTAAAGCAATGTAAAATTAATGTTAATAATAGATATGATATTTGGCTTCTTCACATGGGTTAAGTCGTTTCAGGTTTCTGGTGTATTTATTTTTTACCCTTTTTTTTTTTTACAGGTACGATCTGTTCTTGGGTGGTCATCTTTATTCTCCCCATCAACAGCGCCCTGAACCCCATCCTCTACACCCTTACTACGCGGCCTTTTAAAGAAACAATCCTTCAGGTGTGGGCTAACTATAGACAGAAAAGGCCTCTGCTCAGCGGTCATCCACCACATCATCCATCACTCACTTGGCAGGAAATGTGGCCCCTCCAAGAGAACAGTCACGCAGTCTCCGTGGGTTGTCCACTGGAGCCGACAGACACGGCAGCTAAGCTCACCCCTGTAGAGAATCCAGATGAGGGATACAATGACTTTAATGCGAGCACAAAGCAGCTGAAACAGCACGCTGTGTTGTCGGTGTGCTCACAGAATAAGACGGTACCCCATACTCTCACGCATATTCACACGTTCACACAAACAAACGACCTCCTCTGAGAGTCTAAGAATAGAGCTGCATTGATCTGTTTGTATTTGGGCATAAATCACCTCAATCACTGAAATCTTTCAGGTTCATTTGCCTAAACTCATATTTATCCTCTTAATAAAAAGGGAACCCCGCAATCAGTGCCCACATTTCTTATTGAAAGTCAAAAATGTGTCTGTACTTTTCATTGTTTAGAAGTAAACATAAACTTAAAGTGTAACAACCATTTGTCATTCATTCACATTTCTCCAGAAATAACCAATAATTTAAAGATGAAGACTTACAGCATGGGTATTACAAGGATTTCTACTGCTTTAAAAGACCTAAGATAATATAAGCTCCAGACACTAGAATGTGATTTTAAAGTTTATTTATCGCTGAAGTTTAATTCAATATAGGAAAATTTGTGTTTTTCTTTAAGGATTTTAATAATTATAGCCTACAGCTAATGGTCATCTTGATTAATGTTTCTCGTAAAATTAAAATATGACTAAAAGGTTAAAGAAATAAGGATTTTTATACAGGAATATTATTTTCTAAAAAAAATCATGAACAAGCTTACAGCTTTGACAGGTCCCCAGCACTTATGACACCTTATGACTGAAGAAGGATAAACCACATAGGGTTACTGCTAATAAAGCTGCCTGTCCCTAAGCCCTAAGCAGATCATTGCAAAAGGAGTCTGAGCCAAGTATTTAGGGTAAAAACTTTACAGCATCTGGACTTACTATTCAGTGGGGCCAATTCATGAAAACATGAAGGGCTTTGATAAAGAAAGGATTATGGAAGCACCTGAAACAACTGAGGTGTGAGGGTTAGTTTCATATTAGTTGCTTCCCAACAACTACCCATTATTCCCCAGAGTTGTTCTAAAAGTTCTATTATTTTAGAGGAAATGGAGAGAAATGTAGAGCTTGTTTCAGCAGCTGTAGCAGTCATTAAAACGTACTACAAATAAAAGGAGTGACTGATTCTGATGCCAGTGATGCATGAGTGTAGGTGTAATGGCTTAAAGGCTTCAGAGAAACGTTTCTGTCTATTGTCGCGTGCTTTGCTTTAAAAAACAGATTAGTGATTCAGAACTAGATCCATTTCCCACTGTAGCCTCTGGCTCTGGTGGCGGAGCTTTTGTTGACTACGGGAGCATACAAAGAGTGAATAGAGAGACGTGAACCAGAATAATTAGGCTGTTAAGATCTTTTCTTTTTCTTTACCTACTTTTAATGGTTTTTAATACATAGAAGGGAACAAAGGTAAGCATAATAGTAGAAATAACACACCTAAATAATTTGTTCACGTCTTATGAATGTTATGGTTGTCTTTTTTTAGGACTTTCTTTTTTTATCTGAATGAGGAAGATAGAATTAAATGAAAAAATATATGACGGGTTAAACAATCTGAGTGGAACCAAGTGTTCGGATTTTTCATGCACATATATTCATTTCATTTACTGTATGGCTCCATAGACGAGTGAGGAACCCATTCTCAACATCAAAACTGGACCATTGAGCAATAGAAGATGTTTTCGCTTACATCACCTGGATGGTTGGATCATTGTGCATCACTTATACGGCAAAACATGGTACCAGGAATAACCATAGAAAGAAGGCAAGCCAGCCGAGTCAGTTTGATGGCTTGGCCAATGATCTGCTAAGAAGTCTTGGGTCCAGTGGAAGTCGCGGGACGTGCAACACCTACTGTTCTTTACCGGAGCAGTGTTGCAGACAGCGTTTTAATGACACACCAATGGAGTTCAAAAATGTGAACTTTTCTGTTAATTTGCATGATATAAACCAGTCTGGGACTGGATATTGCTGTGACATAGGATGAAGGGGCGCAGCAGTGGTGAATCTGTTTTCAATCAAAGTTGAAGATAGAAAAATGATAGTGGACATAGAATGGAAATAGGAAAGCTCTATAGAAGGCTGTGGGTGGCTTTAAAAAGCCGTTTACTGTGCAGCTTACGCCACTTGCTATTTTCCAAGTCTCTTGCTGATACCGTCTGAGCTCTACAGCGCCTCCTTACCGTAATCACGTTGGGTGTGAATGCATCATAATCTCTTTGGCTCTGTTGCAAAACAGTATTGGTTTCAGAATAAGTTTAAGGAGCACAAGATCAAGTTCAGTCCAAGCTTTGCATACATGTGGCTTCTGTGGAATATTCAATTCATTGAGACCTCACATCGCAGTTTATGGGATTTAAAGAGTCGTCTGCATCTTCATAATAATACTGCAGTACACCTTCCAGGTGTACGTGTATGGGAGTCCATTAATAGTGGGTCAGAGCTGTTTTGCTGCAAACGTTTCTCAAAACAATATCAAGGGCATAATGTTACGTCTAATTTATGTGTACAGAAGGCATCTTAAAAACTGGTATTTGAAGCGTATGTATCCAAGAAGCCTTTAATCACTTATACACACATTACCAGAACAGGCACCAAATACTTCTATTTTCTCAGTATTGGGTATAAATGTTATTAAGATTGACTAATGCTATCATGCAAATGTTGCAGTTTATGTCAAATCCTCTTCCTGAAAACATAGAGGGAGATTTGTCGGTGAGGATGTGAGCGGGATACAGACAAGCCGTTGTTTAGCTTTAAGGCAACCGATGTGATTATTCCAGGCATGTACATCTGCAGTGCTTTTCATGCACAAGTGGCTCCATCTCGCATCAGCGGAGTTTATGTTGCTCCACAAGTGGGTTTATGATTTACTGTGGATTTACAAATCCATTTCCTTTCATAGATGTTCATGTTGTTGCCAAATCCATCACTTGAGACTGAACACAATTCCTTTAAGATTAAACATTTCCTGTTGGGTTTACTGATGTTGAGATGAACATGCCTTTTGTGTAAAAACATATTTTTCCAGCACCCAGTTGGAAGCCATGGGAACAGACAGTGCCATAGACTTAACATATATAAAAGATCAACTCCACAGGAATTATGGGAGATGGATATATAGTGTGATTTTTTGAAGGCTACTCAAACCAGAGCAGTTAAACCTGTGTGTTTGAAGAGCCACTTTGAAGGCAACTCTTCTCTGCCTGCTGTCACCTATCAGAAATATGAATAAATAAAAACCTGCTGAATCGATGGCATTTTAACTACAGGGGATGCTACATGTTTAAGCTGCTTTCCTGTTTTTATTTTACTTAAACCTAGAGGTGGGACCAAGTCATTGTTTTGCAAGTCACAAGTCTTTGCCCTCAAGTCTAAAGTCAAATCCCAAGTCCTGCAGTTTGAGTTTTGAGTCATTTCAAGTCCTTTTCATTACAAAGTACCGTAATACTATATTTACACACATCATTTATGCTTTTATATGTATTTATTACAACAGGTGCAACTGAAATTGCAGGAAGAAAAAGTACTGCTGACATTAGTTACGGTTTTTAAAGCATAATAACAATAGAAAACACCCAGGGTAATTCATGTTTTTAAAAGAAAACATTTTTTGTAGAGATGTTGCTGTAGATGTTAAAAAGCTGGAAATACGTCTTTTATTCAATATTAAACAAATAACGTTGAAATAGGATGTAGGAATGCTATTCAGCAGTTTGTGGGTGGCTTTTTAAAAAGCCACTTTAATTTAGCCATTTAAATAATTGTTAAATAATTCTTAATTTACCCTCCTCAAGGAGCTCCCCAGTTGACCTTGCCCCAATTTTGCACTCTGCCCAGCATCTGGTCTCCCCAATTAGCCTCCAGGATTAGACCCAGCCAACCACCGTCTCTCCCCAGATCTAATAGACTATCTGCCGAGCATCTTTCTCCGATCTACAGCTTTCTTCCTCCAAACTCCTGGTAGAGAGTGAGGCAGAGTTAGGGGACCTTACCCTGACCTGGTGCACTCTGAAGTGTCCGATCTCCTAAGTAAACTTCTAGAGCCCAGCCAGAAGCAGCGTGAAATAAGGGCAAGAACCCACCGCATAGAGCAAGGCAGGGGGCAGAGTTGGCGGAGAACACCCCGCTCTGGAGCAAAGAGTGTAAAAATTATTTAACTCACAGTGATCTGTGAAGTAATTGGAATTGTCCCGTCATCATCCATCTCTGTTGTATCTTCCAGCTCAGGAATAGTGGGAGGTTGGGTTTGACTTCATTCAAAAACTTGCCAAAAAATCGGAAAAATATAAAGAAATCTGGGGGGTCTATATTGAAACCAGAAACAAACAGGTGAACACACATTCTACAAAGGGAGATTTTGGTCTTCCTTCTGGTGCAAACATTAGCCCGCCTTGCTATCACCAAACCTATATATATTCCATCAAAGGAGTTGATTTGTACAATTAGAGACCCACCTGCAGGTAGTCTAAAAGTGTTGTTGCTTGTTTAACTTTTTACCTATTGTGTAAGAGACCCTCAAACAATGGTTAATAAACCATGGCAAACTCCTAAAGTTGCTTACGCTAAATCCAAATGAACACACACACTTACAAGTCAAATTCTACAGCATACCTGCCCAAAAATAGGTCCTATTTACCTTTTTTGTCACCTAAAAACTATTAAACATGCAATACGTTTTAGGGGGATTGTATTTGTAAAATAGCAGGTTATGACTAGTTTAAATTCAGTCTAAACAGAATTGATTTTCCTGAAACATCTTACAAAATATTACATTCTCCAATGAATCCATGCTGTTTATAAAAACACAGTGCCACTCACGCAGGTGAAGACTCTTTGGCATCTAAGTAAATGCTTTTAATTGCACAAACCTGTCAAATTTGTTTGACAGGTCCTGTTCATAAACTGAAAACCTGGAGGAACCTTCTGAGACAGCATCCATTTGTCCGAAAATTATGAAGAAATGTTATATTTCTTTTTTTTTAACTTAAACTCTTAATTGCAGAATTAAAAAAATGTCATAGTACAAAAAAAGTAAACCCTGTATCCTTTTTTTTCTCTGCACTGTACTTACACAGGTTTATTTATAAATGAGCCCATGTTTAATAAAACATCTCAAAGGGAATTTTTAGTCTCTCATGTTGGGAATTTCAGAAACATCACAAACAAAAGTTAAAAACCAGTGGCCCTCGCAGTGAATAGTGTACATTTTAATTGTGAATAGTGCTAATTTAACTTTCTAGAACAACCCATCGGCATACTCATTACCTTTGATGCAGGAATGTGGCTGTGAGAAGGAGGTGGCCTTTAGCTTCACAGAGATCCTGTTATCTAAACAGATTTATAATTTTATTTTACCTTGGTTAGTGTCAAGGTCTGCACTCTTTTCCTGCAAGTGCACAATTAATTGGCAACCCAACATATCTCCCTCCATTTCCCCTCCTTTTTTTCCTTCCTGCATGCGGTTCCCTCTTCAATCTACTGCTGCTATCTCTCTTGGACCTAGGCCTTGGCCTTTTGTTTTGTGTGCATTAAAACCTTAGCAGAGGTTTTCTTCTCAGTCAAGACTTTTTGACCGTAGGGCAAATATACAGCACTTGTTCCAACTTCCATCAGTTTGTTTTTGTAATGCTAATTCGTAGAAATAAACAATCCCCTTGTATCTAGCAATGTATCATGTTTCTAGGATTTTTGAACATCACAGTGCAAGGGTTTGGATAGTAACCTCGGAGAGTATTCACAAAAATACTGTAGAGAGCCTGAAGATTGTGGCATAAAAATCCCTGACTAGGCATTTTGTCTTAAAGAAGATGGCTTAAAAGGTTGAATTCCTCCTGGGCAGTAGGTGGTGCACCCACACTTACCCGTTCTCACTTCAACCTTTAATTGTAGTGTTCACCAGATGGTTTTCAGGCCTACCAGATGCAATGTTCATTATGTTTTTTTCTTTTTCACAAAACAAAAAGGTTAGCTAACTCTAACTGAAATTAAAATCAGTTGCTCCGTTGTTGACAGCGGATTTAATAAAAAACGTCTATAACCTTTAAACAAACTCACTTGCAGAAGCACCTGTCTAACCTTAAGCAACAATCAAAGTGAGCGTGCTTTATTGTTTCGCTCTTTTTGAGTCTGAATCCCTCTTACAAGTGCTGCGCCATGTTTATCGGATATAAACAAAGGCTGTGTCTGAACGTCCGCCCAAACCCCTAAATCCCTCAATCACTAGATAGAGAGGGGACTATATAGTGGACTTTATAGTGACCTCAGTTAACTTACTGTGCGGACAGATGATACTACTTTTCTCCCCCCGTTGGTCATTTGACTCCGCCTCCCTGCACGGTACCTGTGTCATCCTTAATATTTGTCGCCGCTATCGGGTAGCCGTAGGCGACAGTAGGGGCTGCTGTGACAACAAACCCCATGATGTATTCCGTGAGATATCTGCTCATCTAGTGACCATGGATGATCACTCCATTTCAAGGTTTTCGTGAAATTTCGAGTCCACTACTTTTTCATCCACTAAACATTCTGACACATTTAAAATGGCGTAGCCACTATATAGTAATAAGGGCGGACATACTGACACAGCCCCAGAGTGTTTCGGCTTGTTAGATCAGACGTGGCTGGCGTGGTGTGTTGAGCTCAATGGTGTCACGTAAATTAGCAGGTCAACCTGCTTCCGGTGTCCCCACAGCATGTCCATCAGATCCAAGCCGAATTTAACGCGGGTCACTTGCTGAGACGCTTGACCCGGGTAGAGTAACAGAGAGCATTACTAATTAGTCCTTCAATAGAGATTGAAGAAGATTAGTATAACCCTATCAGTTACTACTGCTGCCCCAGGCTCTATAATATTATTAATTAGAGAACCCTGGACAAAGTCTGAAATATAACAGGGCACAGAAATTAAAACCCGGCTTAGTCCTGTCAAAAGCTTTCTCGGCATTAGCCAGTGATGGGACTAACGGCGTTGAAACTAACGGCGTTACTAACGCCGTTACCTTGTTTTAGTAACGAGTAATCTAACTAATTACTTTGACTGTAACTATAACGCAGTTACCATTGCAGGCACCCCGTTACTGCGCGTTACTCAGGTCGCACAATGAACCTTTTTTCATGATAGAACTCGTGCGCAGCTGCGTGAAGCTGACACCCCACCCACGTCAAAAAACTCTGCAAATAGACTGAATGGTTAGTGCAACGTTAGTGCAGATTTGTGCAGAAAAAAATATTGTTTGTGCTACTTTTGTTTAAGAGATATTAAAGATTATTTTTTTAGGTCATCCAGAGGTGCGCGCCTTGTCATGAGAGAGGGGAGGATGAGATTCCGTCTGTCAGTTGAATAGGTGGGTGTTTCTGCTGGTGGGTGTTAACGTACAGCACACACAGAGAGATGGAGAGTGAGGATGACTCCAGCAGCAAAACAGCGTTTTCCACATGGAAATACCGGTGTTACGTAGAGCTGCGTTTCCCCATCACATAACGGTTTCCTCTGCATCTCCATACAGCACAGGCGGCAAGAGTCACCGCGCAAGCGACAGGAAACGCGCATGCTCGCTAAAGGCGCGCAACAGTCGCTCTGTGCTCGCGCCACAGGAGAACTATGGAGAGCGTGAACGATCAAATGAACCTGACAACAGCCAGAAATGATAGCCTATATGGAGAAAGGGAGAAATCTGGATGGATGGATGGATGGATGGATGGATGGATGGATGGATGGATGGATGGATGGATGGATGGATGGATGGATGGATGGATGGATGGATGGATGGATGGATGGATGGATGGATGGATACTCTGCCTTCTCAACCTACTGTATTTTTTATTTTAAACATTATTTGATGGCCTTTGTGGCAGGGATGGAGATCCATATTTTATGTCACACACAGAGTATACATCTAGATAGATAGATGGATAGATGGATGTTGCAGTATCTATAACAACCCAAACACACAGGATTTCAGAATTAGACATCCCCAGTTATTAATTTCATATACTCACCGGATCTGAATGTCCTGTTATAAAACTTCACATCGCGTTCCCCCTGATGTCATTTACGTTGAGTTGCAATAAATGCTAAACTGTCTGCAGGTTCTTGTCTTTGTCGTCCGCTCTATTCAGCTGGCTTTGGAAACACACGGCGAGAAGGTGGGGGCCGGGTGGTGAGGTTTACGGGGGGCGAGAAACGCAAAAGTAACGCAATAGTTACTTTTACTAGTAACTAGTTACTTTTATTGTGGAGTAACTCAGTTAGTAACTCAGTTACTTTTTGGGAGAAGTAACTAGTAACTATAACTAATTACTTTTTCAAAGTAACGTGCCCAACACTGGCATTAGCCTACTAGGTCCTTATATATTACAGCATGTAAAATTTGTGGTAGTGCCAATATTTTAATGAATATTTTGTTATCGACAATCAGCATGCTATTGGGTCTTAAATAAGAAGGATATCTTATGTCTGTCTTTCATGGGTTTTGGGGAGATTAAGGCTTTAAATAAACATTTGATGTAGATGGCCTTTCTCAAAGACTTATAACACAGGAACCAGATTATCTATATCCTTTTTGTAGTATTCTGCAGGTAGCCCATCATATCCTGGAGACTTTCTATTATTCATTACAAATGCTGCTTTATCCAACTAAAACTTCAGTTTACAGAGTTGTTGATATTGTATTTCGGATAACTTTTCTGTCATCTCCGTCTCCTTTATTTGATTTTCATTTTCTCATGCTTTAATACTAGTAATGCTCTTTTTTTTTTTTTTTTTTTTTGGGTTTTTTTTTGCAGAGTGTGCTATAAATTTTCCTCTTACTTATGCTTTGGAGGCCACCCAGACTGATAGGTTTCTGGAGCTGCCAATGTTTATTTCAAAGAATGAAATTAGATCCTCCCCTAACAATGTTTTTGTCAGGTAGTGCTGACATATTTATCCTCCAGCTAGACCTGCTCTCAGTATCTAGGTCAGATCCTATACATATCACAACTGCTGTAAGGTCTGCGATGGCAATGGCTTTAATATTGCAACTAATCACTTTGTCAATTCTTGCACGTGATTTATGGCAGTGGGGGAGAAATGAATAAATTCCCTTTCACATGGATCAGTGACTCTCCAAATATATCCTCCTTTAACATGTGGATTGCCTTCCTATCATTTATTATTAGTGGGCCTCTAAACCTTTTTGTCCAGTGTGGGGTGACTGAACACCTTACTGAAATCCCCTGCCAATATTATCAACATTTACCACCAACATCCCTCAGCACTTTATTCACTCCGTAGAAACATTTCCTCTTTAATGGGGTGTAGACATTGTATTGCAGGCATATCATTCAAACCTCTGTATCCCTAATTTCTTTTTGCAATGAGAAACGTGTCTCCTTATTCAATAACATCACTGCCTGGTTACATAAGCTGGGGATCAAACTACAAAATGCATGCTTGACCCATCCCATTGTGAATTCTAATACCTCTCCCTCCCTTTAAATCTGTATCTTATATAGAAGCAACATCGGCCTTGTTAGATTATAACATTTTGCGTATTTTGAAGGGATTTTTGCTACCTTTAAGATTCCCAAGACATATCCATCCATCCATCCATCCATCCTTTTTTTAACACGCTTATCCCAAGTGGGGTTGCGAGGGATGCTGGTGCCTATTTCCAGCTTTCTATGGGCGAGAGGCGGGTTACACCCTGGACAGGTCGCCAGTCCATCACAGGGCTCCCAAGACATATATTTCTTTTAATTTTAAAAGACGTTTTTTTTTCGTTTCCAGTTAAGTACCTCTGTAATATAATCCCTATTCCAAACTTTTGTGCATTTTTAAATTACTTCATTGTGACACCCTGCACACAACCAGTGTACCAGTGATCAGTATAAGCATAATCTCTGGACAAATCTACTGCAGAACAAATAAAAACAAGGTTTAAGCAAGTAACCCTCTTAATCTACATTTAAAGCAGACACTGCTTTATAGTTCCAAAGCTATCATTTAAAGTTCTAGATAGCTATGACTTAACCTTTTCTCTGGTCCATGGGTTACTGCTCTCTGGTCTATTATTGCCAGCGTTTCTGCATTAGTTCTCATCCTGATCATTGTTGTTAATCATTTTGTTCTGCTGTTTTCCCTGTAGTGAAGCTTACAGTATTAAATATCCTCCCTACTGTCCTAAATATTTGCTATTTTCCTGAGAAAACTGAAAAGAAATCTCCTTGACTTAAAAAAAAACACCCACTTTGTTTTGTATTAGATCGATATACTTACCCTGCAAGGCCCTGAGCTTGTTAGGTAGGCCTGCGATATATCTTATCCAGATAATCCACTATTTCAGAGTTAGGTATATTGATCTTACTTTAGAGGTCAATTGTTTTTTTATATTAGATATCTGAACAATAACTCACATTACTTGAGCCCTTTCAAGAAATGATTTGCAGCTCCTCTGTTTCTAATCTACACACATGGACACTGGGGTTGTCTAATCACAGCTGCATCATTGATATACTGTGATTGTTTTTTGGAATTGACCTACCGGTTAATAGAAAACTACATCTAACCACGTTGACAGTGCATGCTGTATTTATGTCAGCAACCCCTCCAACAAATGGTACTAACAACACACCTCTGCTAGGTTGAGAATAAGAATCCCATTACCCTTCTATTCTGCAACTGGGTTGAATGCTATAAATAAAACAGAAACCACAACAGTTGGTATGTTTATGCTACTGTTCAGTTTTACCCTTGAAGCCGGGTCAGACAGACACATGCTGGAAGATGATAGGAAAATTTTACTGCATGTTCCTTTATGTTGTGCATTCTGAAAATGTTTATCGCATTATTTTATAAAAACAAAATTGTCTTTGAATATTTTCTGTCTGTATTGACGAGTTTTGTGATTGTGTCTGATTGCTGCTGTGTTTGTCCTTTAAATGCAAAGAAAAACCCATTTCATCAATGGAAATTATTCAATATGCATTGATTGGTTGTATATTTTAAGATGTGTTAAACACATTTCATAGTGTATATATGTACATAACCTGTTGTGTGATTTTAGTTTCTGCCAGTGTTTGGTGCTGTGTGGGCTTTCTAAAAATTCTAATCAGTTTCACAAATAGGTTCTTGTACAATCAGCCACTGAGAAGTACTTTTAATCTACTGAAAAGGGTGAATCACTCTATTAAGTGTCCTTTTCAGAATAAACTGGCTCATCATGATGTTTTTCTGTTCAATTGAGTCAAATAATAAGAAAAACTTGCATATCAAGGTTTATTTTCCAAGTCTTCAGATCATGATACAATGCAGCCATTTTTATTTTATGTGTTCTGTCTGCTAAAAGTTTTGTTTCTCCCATTAAATCATCAATTACTGGAGGTATTTTCCTGAATGTAATATACCAGTAAGTCTCTGTATATTCAATGAAGAATGTATTTATTTTGGACAGAAATAAAATAAATGCTTTTGTGATTGTTATTGTAACACAGGAGGCATTTTAAACATTCTGTTCAGAAAATCCCCAGCTGGTCTGAGGGCTATGGAACTCTTACGTCTGCCTCATTTTACCAGTCCGTATATCACAAGACATTTTTTTACACTGTGAAGTACCATATGAACATTTGTAAACTAATCTGTACTGAACAATAAAATACAGTTGTGAACTTATCAGTGAATTCCTTCTTTCGTTTTTCAGCAAATTCCCTTTATTTAGATTTCTGAGGCTTTTGCTACAGACAAATGTACCTGGTGGCCAAACAAATTACATTTGGCTGCTAAAAGGTACCTTCACTTTCAATTTTGTTTCTGAAGCAAATTAAGTGATGTAAAAAAATTAAAAGAATAAAAGTGAATTCCTTAACCTTTTTTGACAGATTTAGACATATTAAAACCATCACCGTTATAGATCACAAGGGCAAACTCTGCAACATTTTGGGTTTGTTTTTTGTTTTTATGACAGCTTCTCTTGTTTTTAAAGATGAATAAGCTGGTTTGCATTAGGAAATAAAGAGCAATTAAATAGTGTAAGCAATAAAACTTTCCTTAAAATTAGACACCATTAATTTTTATATTAATTTGGGATTAAAGTCACTAAAACCATATGCTTAAGTGTTTTAATTTGTAAATGTAACTCAATAAATGTGAATACATTTTAAGAGTTGTAGTTTTTCTTTGTAGTCAACTTGTAATGATTGTGGCTTGTCAACTAGTTGTAATTCCCATTACTATCTGCCTCCAGCTGTGATTTCTCATTCAGCATACCTGTAATGCTCAGACTCCTCAGCATTCATTCCTCCCAGTAAACTAGTTGACTGGGCCAGATTATTGAAAACCTTGGATAAGTAGATGTCCAGCGTTCTTTCTCTGCTCGATCTCCTGTTTCTGATTTTGTTTCTGCCCCATTACTTCCTCACCCCTGTTAGACCTCACAGAGTTTCTAATATCAGGACATCAACATATTTCTGCCTGCTAACCACCATCTCTTGCCTAGTCCTATGATCTATCCCTAGTCCTATGATCTAACCCTAATTCCACGCCCATGAATTTGACCCTGTTTGTCTGCCAATATTCTGGATTCTCTTCTTCCCCTCAGATCCCTCTGCCTAGCTCTGTTCCATCGGCTCTGGTCCTCTTTTTGTCCCTGGATCAGTGAGCTTTGTTCCTCTACTGGAACACCCAAATGGAGAATATACTTTAGAGGAAGCGCCTGCATTACACTGTTCACCTGTCTTATTTGAGCATCATTAAACCCATTCTAAGAGTCAGCCAAGCCTGCAGTGACATCGGGGCTGCTCAGAGATCTGCAGCGGACCACCGACATCCTCCTCACGGATCCTGGGAAGGTTAGAGGATTTTCTGCAGTTGAATTGTTCAGTTTGGGAATCAATCGAGCCACAAACCTGATTAGTCCCTCTCAGAGGTTCCCAGCAGGGTCTGCTGAATTCTGTGAGTCAATATATCAATCACTCCCTGTTGTGTCTAGCTGAGGTTTGGGTCCTTCCTCTGGCATTCTACACAAGTGAAACCACAAATCACAAATTTAAAAATACAAATCTACAGCCCCCGCTGGTGTTGGTAGCGCATCTGAAAGTTTCTAGCAACCACCTTGAAACGAGAAAAGGAAGAAGCAAGAGAAAACATAACCATGAACCAAGTTCACACCAATGTTTGAATCAGAAGAATAATGTTCAATCAATTGTTGTTTCTTACAACAACCTTTAGGTCCATTACCGCCACCAACTGGAAATAAGTGTAACAGATTCATCAGGGGATGTAGATTCATAGCCATAATTAGTGCTTGTATCATTTTTATTTGTACTCATAAAAGATTTGTACTTGTATTGCTGTAAAGTTGACCATTTTTAACGTATTCTCTCAGATGAAACATCTGATATCACCTTTTTGTATGAGTTGACAACATGTAACAATTACAAACCTTAAAGTATTAACATCACCAGACTTGCATTTGAGAATTCAGACACCTAAGGATATGCTTTTTTTTGCAGTTTTCGCATTTATTGATGGGATAACAAAAAGAAAAAAACAAATTTGATGCAACGACTCATAGCATAAAGGTAGAGAGGATACTAAAAAAATATGGAAATAACTATTTAAAAATATATTGTTCGTAACAACAGTTACCATTTTAAAAACTTGATTATGATTCACAATTATGTAATAAAGTATAAAAAGCAGTATAGCATTTATTCCTTAGTGAAACATTCTGAAAGAGGTGTGAATGAGGAGGAGAAATATTGTCTTTAGCAGTTTTGTGGTATTTGAAAACAAACTGTTGTTGATCCTTGTGGTTCTGCTTTGTGGATTCCGAAATCTCAGTTCATTCCCGGAGGTTATGTTAAGGTCAGGTTCAGACAGGATTTGTTTGCAATGTTCTGGGGGTGAGGAAGGGTATTCCTAATGATCTCCTCAGCTGAAACATGGCAGTGTAGTAGAAAACGGGCAAAAAGTTAAAACATTTCTGAGGATGCTTATAGACACATGTGGAATTGCTCTGCTACCCTTGTAAAGAGGCTCCAGAATTGCTTTGGATGAGGAGGCAGAGTTGATTATGAGAAGAGTGATTTTGGGCTGATTCTTCCTAAAGTCCACTATAATCTCTCTTAAAATATTCCCGGATCAGTATGAGTTTAAAACTTGTCTGCCAGATGTTTCATCTCCTCTCTCTACATGTGAAAAAGGGAAAATAAAGATTTAAACTAAAGGAAAAAAATTAACTGTGTTTTACATAAAGTGCAACAAAAGAAATTGAATGTTCAGCATGAAAGCAATGATAAAGGGGCTACAGAGTGTTTACTAGTCATGCTCCAATCAGAATTTAGAAGCAGTTCTCCCCAAGACAAGATAATTATGCTGCATGTATGTCTGAGTGCATATTTTCAGGACTTTTTACTGTGTATATTACTGATGGGGAAAATCCCAAATGTTTATAGCATTCTCCCATTGCAGTTTTGAGTAGATTATGTAACTTTATTATTAGGGGAATTTCATATTAGAACACAGATGCTGGGAAGCCCCACATGGCTTATGTCCTAATATAGAGTTGACCCTAAAAATGTATTTTTATATCTTGATATAAATCAGTACTGATTGTGAAAAATAAGAGAGAAAATTAAAAATTCCTTTTGTGTCAATCAATTATTTTAAGCCCATTTACAGGGATGGGCTCCACTACCCCCCGTGACCCCGTAAAGGATGGATGGATGGATGGATGGATGGATGGATGGATGGATGGATGGATGGATGGATGGATGGGGGCTCTTTTAAGTATTCAAAAACAGAAGAGCCGGTTTTACATGGCAGGAGATACAAACACCACATTGGAGGACAATTGTAGGAATCAAACATAAAATAATAACAGGATTTTGTAAAAGTACATTCCTGCATTTCAATAGATTACAAGGGGTTGCATAGGGGTTACAATAATTCACAATTCTTTATTAGTTAAATACAATTTCAATCTGAAAAACACACAAAGAGAAAAGACAATTAGGAGAAATGTATTGATACAATTACCTTGTCTTTGGCGCTCAGACCTCGGCAGGAATTTTGGCACTGAATTTTGATTGATATGCATGAACAGGAGTAAATAATAGGGCTGTTTCCCCCCAGGCCTAAAACCAGTGGAGTGGAGATAGATGAAGTTGGTTAGTCTGTGGACTGTAGGTTAGCGAGACAGTATGCTAAACTTTATGCGGAGATCCAGTGGACTGCGTGAGCTGATACTAGAGCTTTACTCAGGGACCTGGAAGATGGAAGTCCAGTTTGGATAACACAGGTTTAGGAAACCTTTGGCAGAACCAGGCTCAACATGGCGGTCTTCTGCAGGAGATGAGACAGGGAACCCTGTAAGAGTCTGGGAGGAATGACACTCTGATGAATCTTTAGCTACAAAGGTAAAGGAGGGGCTGGAGGTGGGTTGAAACAGTGTCATCTGAATCAAGTCAAAGCGCATCCACCGCCTGTGCATAGCAGCAGACAGGTGCGTATGGGAGGCCCTTTAAGATAAACTTTGGATGCCAATCGGCTTTCGTGGAGGTGTGGTTCAAAGCTGATTGGCTGTGTCGCGGGTGGATGTAAGATAGAAATCCGTTTCTTCAGTTGAACTTCCGCCTAGGCTCAATTTCATATTGTAAATGTATGCATATTGAATACTATAAATTACATTAAAAAAACTATAGAATTCAAAAGTTGAATGCATAGAATGAACCTTTATTACGTTTTACAAATTATTTTTCTCTCAAATGACCTATATTATTAAAACATTAGGTTGTGTTTACAAAGTAAAACTGTTAAACCCCCCGAAATACAAATCTAACAAACACAAATGTGAGACATACTAAGTATGCTTTTATAACTAATTTGAGTCTGATGTTTAAAGAATGGAGAGTTCTAAACATTCCCACATCGCTTAACCTTCTATTACCTGCTGCCGATTCAGTGTTTTTAAATTACACCTGATTTCTAACTATTTGAACTTGGAAATAACTTTCCAGCAGACACTGCAGCAAATTGTCATAAAGTGTAAAACAGCAATACTGTGTTGGAAAAGTAAAGAATTTGTGTGAAATTACTGTTAAAGATATTATAGGCCTAATGATGAAGAGACTGGGAGCAACATAAAGAAATCTCCAATCACAGATTAGACAGCATTGAGTCCTGACTGTTACCTAACAAAAGACATTAGGGTAAATTGGAACGGGGACTGTGAGTGTGGCCCTCTACTTCAAACACCACCATCCGATCTCACAACTAATCCTCTGGAGGAAGGTCAAACATTTTCATAAAAATGCTTACAATACTCATGGAATGCTAGCCAGAGGAGCTGAAGCTGTTACAGCAGGGGTAGATAATCCAGGTCCAGAAAGTAAAAAAGCCTATACAGAGATCAGTTTCAATTATTTGTATTTCCAGCTCCAAAACAAAGAGAAATCACCTGAGGGGCTAAACACCTGGTTAGATGAAAGGTATGTAAGAAAACGAGGCAGGGTTTTACTCTCTGGACCTGGACTATCCACCTCTGGCTAAATAGTAGATAAAAGATTATATTTCATTAAAACTGCAGTGATATTATCAGTTTTTATATCCAATACCTTTACATTTGGTTTATACACCCTTTTTATGGCGGTATTCTTCATCATATAGGAATGATGTTACAATGTGGCTGTGAAGTTTAAGTGGTTAAATGCTTCCCTTTACACAGAAAACATATCAATTTAATTTAATCTCAAATAATACTTAATATGAAATGGTTTTAGAAGTATTTTGTAATGATACAGTACTCACATTGGTCCAAATCACCAACAGTCTTCTCCCTCCAAATTATTATCTGGATCTGTAATTATATACCTTGAATAAAACATGCACACTTACTTAATGTCAGCACTAAGATAGAAACAGGTGCTGCATAGCTAGATAGAAATCTTTACAGTTATGGCTAGTTTTCGGGTCGTCTGGAAAGTAACTTTAATTTCAAAATACTCAAGAAAAGTAATTTAATAGACAGTTTATAGGTTTTCCATGAATTGCAACAGTTTTTATTACCAAAATACGATTTTATTTCATAAGATGAAAAATGTATTTGATGTTTACTCAATGGGTTTGCTGTAAATTATATAAAATTATTTCATCAAACCAAGAAAGACACCATCTTTTTCTAATTTAACAGTGAAATCACAAGTGGGTGGTGACTAGTTATGTTTTATTCATTTAACACAATTCCTTTAAAAAAAATAAATAAATCAAAAAATACATTAAAGTAGAGGTGGAAAATCCAGCTCCAAAAACTAAAACCATTCCTAATTTTCCTTAATCCAGTTGATATAACTAATGATTAGAGCTGGAAAGATAAATGGTTGGAAAGAGCCTCTTTCTCCTTTAAGGGTTAGTTTTACTGGACACTACTTTTTGCTTTTCCTTAACTAAGCATCTTATAAAGTACTTCTACATTTAGAAAGGTTATTGCCAAGCCATCCTCTAAGACACTTAATTGTATTAGGTGTATAAAGAACAACTGGGTTTTAGCCAAAAACACAATACATACATAAATAAATACATACATACAAAGACTATGTTAAAATAGACACTTCTTGTTTGCTTTTTCTTAAATTAATGTTATTTTCTATCAGTTTAACCATTGTAGGGCAGGTAAATATGCACTATACAGATGATATTGTCACTGATGTCATTTCCTATGTTCTTATTAGATATGTAGTACCTACTATAAGACTGTGTTTAATAAGGTTTATGTTGAAACTTGTTTGAGAGAAAGGTTTCCTCTACCTGAACTCATTTTTTGCAAGTATGTAAATTTATTGCTTTTCTCTTTTTTCAAAGTGTCATAATTCGCACCTGACTGTTTTTGTCTTATTTAATCGTCTTAATTATAAAGTCAATTGTTATTTTCAGTTACGCAGTACTTTAGCCTTTCCTTCTAATTTTTAACTCTTCTTTTATTTTATCTATTTTTTTTACCTACTTCTTTTGCTTGATCAAAAAATTTAAATCTAGTGCTATTTTATTTTAAAAATATTTAGTAATTTAATATTACAGCTCTTTCAAATTCTGCTTAACCCTTTATAGGGCACTCAGTGAAATACTTTGAAAATCAAAATCTCAAGCCAATAGTGTTACTGAAATCCAGGAGAAGACCTTATCTTTGGAACATTCAAAAGATATGGATATTTTGATGGCAAAAATGAATGTCAATGTAATAACAAGAAACACCAACGTGTACGGAAGAGGATTAGGGCCACTGAAAAAAAAAAAAAAGTTGAAATGATTTTTAAATATTATTTCAGTTTAATATGGGAGAAAAAGTCAGAATTCTGAATTTTTTCTCAGAATTTTGACTTTTTTCTCAGAATTCTTACTTTAATCTCAGAACTCTGACTTTTTTCTCAGAATTCTTACTTTAATCTCAGAACTCTGACTTGTTTCTCAGAATTCTTACTTTAATCTCAGAATTCTGACTTTTTTCTCAGAATTCTGACTTTAATCTCAGAATTCTGACTTTAATCTCAGAATTGTGGATCTTAATGTGGATGGGCACCATGAAGGAAGAGATGTGGGAGCACTCAGCTTCACTGACAAAGATGTGAGTTGTTTGGGAGGGCAAGTGACACAATGGTGGAAAATTACGGAATTAGGCAACTTTTTACGTGCCCAAGGGGTCCCCGGTGATGCTATTTCATTAATGGAGAGCAGAGGGTGGTTAAAGCAAGAGAGCTAGTTTAGTCTCCAAAACAGACATGGCTACAGCTTGATGCTAACATGTTTGTTAGCTGTCAGAATTCTGAGAAAAAAAATCCCATATTAAACTGAAATAAAATGTAAAAGTCAGTTAACTTTTTTTTCATTTTTTTTTTTCAGTGGCCCTAATCCTCTTACGTAAATTTTCCAGAATATATTAAGACAAATAAGAAAAGTGCTTTTACACTCACAAAAAATGTTTTTGGTATAAAATAACTTTAGAGGCACTAATGCTGATACTGGAACTTACATTTTGTAGTTTATAAATTTCAATTAGCTATTTACCTTTTTTTTTTTTTTGACTAGTTAACTTTTTTCTTTTTTCCCCCAACTTAATTTACAGTAGGTAATATATAATTCAAGGGTTCATCTAATTTGTCAAATGCCAAAATAAGATGTACAGCCATGTAGCAGCATCTTTGCTGAATGGCTGGATATAGATGTTGTGCTTCAAAAACTCACTGAGGGATGGGGTGGGGGGACTCCAAACTGTAACTTGTCCTATAAAGGATTAAAATTAAAGTAAACAACTTTTCTTCTATTGATGGTTAGCATCAAGCATTAGCAAATGAAACAGTAAACCGTTTGGACCCTCTTCTATATTATTCCAGATCTCTATACCTTATGCGCTGTGTTTTAAATTTCCATCCGGATGTTTTGAAGTATATAGATCTACACATGCGCAGTTACAGATCTGTTAGGCAAGCGCAGCAGCGCAGCTTTTGACGCTCCCCACCCACCGTCTGTGTTATGAGACGTGTTTTGTAAGGCAGTTTCTGCGGTCACTTGCTGGGCGACCGGGTTTCATAAACTTTGGACCGGGTTCGGAGGAAACACGGAGCCACCTCTCTCTGCCCGACTTTGAAAGGGGAGCTCTGGTCTTCTGGTGGCTTAGCGCTAACGGACAGAGGATGTTTCCAGTCAGCAGATACACATGCAAAGGTAGGGAAGCTAATTTAGCCTAACAGGCTGCACTTTGGTTTGGTTTTCATTTAAACTTACAAAGTTAAACTCTGTTGTGAATTCATGCTCAGCTATTAACATAAGTCGATGTTTCTCCTTATTTCTTTATTTTTTACGTATATAATGGGGGAATAAAAAAAAATGTTAAATCGCATTAGCATGCTCATTTTTGCTAGCATAATGCTAATCTGGGTGAAAGTTGAATCGGTTATTTGGGTCACATGAAATGGGTGAAACAAATATCTGCTGAATATTAAGATATTTCAGACTGTTCTTATGAGTTATTGTTGAAAATAAATAACAGTATTATTTTTCAGAAAAAGACTCAAAACTTGATGTGTTTTTATCTGTTTGACAGCTGTTTTCTAAGCACATCATCTTGTTGTAGTAATGGTTTTAGTTAAACTTCTTAGCCTAATAAAGCTGAAACTTGTTGTTGTTGTTGTTTTTTTGCCTAATGGAACTGATTTAAATCTTTCTTCAGAGGATACAGTTTTACCAATCTGAACCAGTTAAAAGTGGTTCCCAGCCACCTGTTCTAACTGGTCTGATCTGGGATCTTTCTTGCAGCACACAGATGTATCAGGGCATTCACAACACTGCAGACAGACCCTGCAGCCCCTCAACTCTACAGCAGTATACACAGGAGGACCTGCTCTTCAGTGTCAGCACCCCGCATCACCACACACTACACCATTCATCCCCGAGATAAAGACTCAAGATGGGAAGGTGAGACCTTCAACGCCCTGTATTTATAGCTAGAGTAACTTCCTGAAGTTCTTTTATATAAGAGAGCCAGGTATCCACCTCTTGCATAAAGGTCGCTCATGTTTTTATACCCGTCATGAGATCTTGGTATATTAATGATCCAACCTGATTGTCTTAAAGATATCAATGTGAACTTTTTTATTTCCTTTTCTGCAACACACCCTAAGTAGACAGAAACGGCTGCTAGTTATTATAGTTTAAAACACATTTAGAAATGTTTGGCAATATGTTACCAAGGTGTAAAATGTATTTTTTTCCATTTTACTATTCCTGTGGTTAAACCCAGTTTTTATATTATAGTGCCAGAGTAACCAAAGTAGTATGTGCAGAGTATTATACTCACTATTCTACATACTGCCAGTATTTTCCTTCCTTTAAAAGAAAATAAACTGCTTGGATATGGAATATAAACGCTCCCCTTAGAGTACTGCTGATTTAATTGATCTGTTTGTAAATGACAAGCCGATTCAATCTGAGAGCTCGACTGATTCAATGCAAACATCAGCTTCTCAATCTTGACCTTGAGAAGCTTATAACAATCAATACATATTAGACAATACTTGGATAGGCCTTAATAGCTAGATCTAAGTCGCGTAGTGTCTTTTTTTTGTTTTGTAGGGTTTGATCAATGCAGAAATCAATGATTCTCCCAAATTCAGCTCTTGTAAGGACGACATGAAATTAATATCCTAATACTTCCTCCCTTCTGTCCTTGTCACTCTCTTCCAATTCATAACAAACATGTTATTCTGGTTCCAAAACAACAAATGTCCCAGTCTCTACCGTGTGTCGTTTCCTTTCACCTGTCATGGTTCATAGTATTGGAGTAAAACTGTGTGCAGCTGTGGTTTATAACTTTAGCCTCTTTCTCAAAACTTTTTCATACCTTATGGTGGCTGATAACACAGGGGGGGAAATATCTTTGTTCTTTTGGACTCCAGTGCGGTCTTTGATACACTCCCTTCGTGTATGTACTCAGATTAAGGTAAAGGGAAAGGATCTTTATAACACATGCCAAATCTTATCTATCCTTTGGCATGTGTTATTTTTTGTTGTCGTTTATTTTGTGTTTTCCTTTTAAGCTGTTTTTATCAGTCAGAACCTGTAAAACTGAAAAAAAGGTCTTGTAAGATGCATTGTCCAATATATGTCAATAGAATTACAGCTGTACAGGCATATGAATCAAAACTATCTCATGTTTCCTGTAAACATGTCTGTTTTTAGAAAGTGTTATTGTTAAAATGGCTTTTAATTTTTTGCACATTCTATTCTCTATTCTATTAGAAACCTTGTGGCCACTGATACTTTTTACTCATATGCTATTTAAAAGTGAAATCGGTTGTAAAAACCAATTATTTTTTATTTATTATAGATAACTTTAACTCCATAAACAATTAAAAAGCAATTCATGATCTTTTTAATCTTGAACAGAACACAATAAGGGGTCCTGTTTTTGCACTATAAATTCAAAGACTTATTTTTTTTGTCTCTAAGGCCATGTGTGTCCCTCTTAAATACCTGCAGACTCTTTTCATAAGCAGAATTTGGTACCAATTGTCTCCAACTACTGCACACTGGCCCTTATCTTGAATCATTAGTAAAATGGGTTGAAAAATCTGAAATATTCTCCCAGCTTTGTCTTAATTCTGCATGTTTTCATATACCGTATTTTCACGAACATAAGGCGCACCGTACTAAAAGGCGCACTCTCAGTTATGTGTCCCATTTCTGTATTTAACACACACATAAGGCGCACCGGACTATGGGGCGCATTTTTTATATACAGGTACATGTCCTCTACTACCTTTAAATACCTCTACTGCGTATTTAAAAATACAGCGGGGGCAAAACTGAGTATGACTGTGCTTTATTCATGTATTTATTACAAAGTATTAATCAAACCTGGGAGCTGGCCGTGAGACAGACACATCGCAGATGACACAGCGCTGTGATCACTCCTAAATTAACTTAAAATCCTGAAACCTGCAGACGGAATATGTTCGCTTTTATTGCCGGTATCCTGGTGCCTGCAGTTTAAATTATTAAGATGAAAAACACCTGCCAGCCACCGCGTGAACCCGGAGGCTGCCCAGCCTAGAGGCTGCTTATGAAGGGATTTCTACTGTCGGCGCACCGCTGGTATGTGGGGGTCTGAGCGGCTCCGACAGAAATAGTATAGGCAGGATAATAATCTGGCTGCAATTATGAAGTTTTCAGGTGGCCTTTCTCACTTAAAAACATATTAAAACTACTTTATTCCCACTGATCACAGCAAATATAGCTGCAAGATTTAGATTATTTAGATGAAAAAACACCTGCCAGCCACCGCGGTATACGCGGAGGAGACCCGGCCCAGAGGCTGCTGTTGAATTAAGTTTTCAGGTAGAAAAATAGAGCGGGAGCAAAACGTTTAGTTATCTAACATAACCCCAGTTCTTAGAATAATATGAGCGAGGTGTCTCGCTATGGGATGCAGCCTCCTGCAGCCCTGATAGAAGCATCTATCTCAATCTGCCAATCCTGATTGGCCGGTGGAAGTGCCCGTCATACGCCACGCCCCGTAGCTCCGACTACTAAAGCGTGTGCGGATCACGGCACTCCAATTCAACAAGCAAACCTCTTCTCGCCGCCCTGCAAGAAGGGTCGTCTGGCGAGACACCTCGCTCATATTATTCTAAGAACTGGGGTTATGTTAGATAACCAAACGTTCTTTTTCATAATATTCACTCGGTGTCTCGCTATGGGATATGGTAGCTCCCGTATTGCCAGACAGCTTATCGAACAAGAACCGGCCGATGGGGAAGGTCCACAAGGTCAGTTATGACTCTAGGACCGCACTGGTCACGCACGGTCCAGACACGTCAAGCATGTAGAACCGGACAAAAGTCAGAGGCGAAGACCAATTCGCCGCTGAACAAATGTCCTGAACGGACACTCCCCGAAATAAAGCCCAGGACGCAGCCATCCCGCGGGTAGAGTGCACGCAGACCCGCCGGGGGCTGCAGACCCCTGCTTCCATACGCCAAAGCTATAGCCTCCACCACCCAGTGGGCGAGGCGTTGCTTTGTGATCGGCTGCCCCTTACGGGGCTCCGCCCAGGAGACAAAGAGCTGATCACTCATCCTGAAGCTCTGCGTCCTGTCCATATAAGAGCGCACGGCTCGAACAGGGCACAACGTGTGCGCTCGCCGTTCACCTGGGGGGGCGGCGAACGCCGCTAGCTCGATCGGTGAACAAGAACCAACCACTTTAGGAACAAAGGCCGGGTTGGGCTTCAGAACCATACGCGTGTATTCCGGGTCGAACCGGGTACATGCGGGGTTCACAGAGAGCGCATGAATGTCGCTGACTCGTTTTGCAGAGGCCAGGGCCAGTAACAGCACTGTCTTGAGAGACAGATGTTTAAGACTGGACCCCAACAACGGTTCAAATGGGGGTCCCTTAAGCCCCTCCAGAACCACCGACAAATCCCACGGAGGCAGCAAAGGTCTGGAGACGGGGAGGAGCCTGCGGGCGCCCTTCATAAACCGACAAACCAAAGGGTGTTGGCTCGCCGTTTTGTCTCCAAATCCTATATGGCATGCTGCTATAGCTGCCAGATAAACCTTAACCGTGGAAAAAGCTTTTCCTTTATCAATCAGTTCCTGTAAAAACGACAGAATCGCTGGTACAGAACACTGAAAAGGAACGTAGTCCCGTTCAAGACACCACCGCTCAAACAGTCCCCACTTGGAGCCATATACACTATATTGCCAAAAGTATTTGCTCACCCATCCAAATTATTGGAATCAGGTGTTCCAATCACTTCCATGGCCACAGGTGTATAAATTCAAGCACCTAGGCATGCAGACTGTTTTTACAAACATTTGTGAAAGAATGGGTCGCTCTCAGGAGCTCAGTGAATTCCAGCGTGGAACTGTGATAGGATGCCACCTGTGCAACAAATCCAGTCGTGAAATTTCCTCGCTCCTAAATATTCCACAGTCAACTGTCAGCTGTATTATAAGAAAATGGAAGTGTTTGGGAAAGACAGCAACTCAGCCACGAAGTGGTAGGCCACGTAAACTGACGGAGCGGGGTCAGTGGATGCTGACGCGCATAGTGCGAAGAGGTCGCCAACTTTCTGCAGAGTCAATCACTACAGACCTCCAAACTTCATGTAGCTCAAGAACAGTGCGCAGAGAGCTTCATGGAATGGGTTTCCATGGGCGAGCAGCTGCATCCAAGCCATACATCACCAAGTGCAATGCAAAGCGTCGGATGCGGTGGTGTAAAGCACGCCGCCACTGGACTCTAGAGCAGTGGAGACGCGTTCTCTGGAGTGACGAATCGCGCTTCTCCATCTGGCAATCTGATGGACGGGTCTGGGTTTGGCGGTTGCCAGGAGAACGGTACTTGTCTGACTGCATTGTGCCAAGTGTAAAGTTTGGTGGAGGGGGGATTATGGTGTGGGGTTGTTTTTCAGGAGCTGGGCTTGGCCCCTTAGTTCCAGTGAAAGGAACTCTGAATGCTTCAGCATACCAAGACATTTTGGACAATTCCATGCTCCCAACTTTGTGGGAACAGTTTGGAGCTGGCCCCTTCCTCTTCCAACATGACTGTGCACCAGTGCACAAAGCAAGGTCCATAAAGACATGGATGACAGAGTCTGGTGTGGATGAACTTGACTGGCCTGCACAGAGTCCTGACCTCAACCCGATAGAACACCTTTGGGATGAATTAGAGCGGAGACTGAGAGCCAGGCCTTCTCGTCCAACATCAGTGTGCGACCTCACAAATGCGCTTCTGGAAGAATGGTCAAAAATTCCCATAAACACACTCCTAAACCTTGTGGACAGCCTTCCCAGAAGAGTTGAAGCTGTTCTAGCTGCAAAGGGTGGACCGACGTCATATTGAACCCTATGGATTAGGAACGGGATGTCACTTAAGCTCATATGTGAGTCAAGGCAGGTGAGCAAATACTTTTGGCAATATAGTGTAGGTTCCTAGTGGAGGGAGCCCTGGCGTTTTGGATAGTATTAATTACACTCTGAGGGAGCCCGGCAGTGGTTAAATTAAGCCACTCACGGGCCAGGCCCACAGCTGCAGTCGCTCCGGGTGTGGGTGGAACACTGTCCCCGCACCCTGCGAGAGCAGGTCCCTGCGAAGCGGCAGCTCCCAAGGCTGGGCGCACAGCAAGCAACTGGAATATCTCCGCCAGCCAGTGTTGCGCTGGCCAGTGCGGAGCTATTAGGATCAGTCTGTGATTGAATGCCCTCACTCTGGCGAGAGTGGGGGGTATCAGGGCCAGCGGTGGAAACGCGTATAGCAGCTCGTGCGGCCAGGCGTGCGCTAGTGCGTCTACGCCCAGAGGGGCATTCAGAGTGCTCAGAGAGAAGAACAGCTCGCATCGAGCGTTTTCCCTGGACGCGAACAGATCTATCTGAGCGCGCCCGTAGCGCGCCCATATCTGCTCCACGACCTGTGGGTGCAGCGTCCATTCCCCGTACACCGGCGCGCCTCTGGACAGCAGGTCCGCACCCGTGTTCAAGTCTCCCGGGACGTGCGTCGCTCTCAGGGAGAGAAAGTGGGCACTGCTCCAGAGAATCAGGTCGCGCGCCAGATTGTGCAACATGCGGGAGCGCAGGCCCCCTTGGCGGTTGATATACGCCACTGTTGTCGTGTTGTCCGTCCTCACCAGGACATGGTGACCCGAGAGGAATGGGAGGAAGTGTCTCAGAGAAAGAAACACCGCCGAAAGTTCGAGAAAGTTTATGTGAAGGCGCTGGAGGGCCTGGCTCCAGCGACCCCTCACAGACCTGCCCTCGTGAATGCCGCCCCAGCCTGATAGGCTGGCATCCGTGGTTACCACTTTCCTGGACGAGACGGTGCCCATAGGCACCCCTTGGGTCAGGAAGGACGGGGCTCGCCAACAGCGCAGAGCTGTTATACAGTCCGCTGTGACCGTTATCCGCCGTGCGCCATGACGCACGGGGTCCATTCGGAGCGAAGCGACCCAGCGCTGAAAGTCCCGCATGTGAAGGCGGCCGAGGCGAATCACGAGGATGGCTGAGGCCATCAGACCCAGCAACCGAAGGCACAGTCTGAACTGGACAGACCTGTGCAGACGGAATTGTGCAAGGCACGTTCTGAAAACCGTCACTCTTTCCTCTGACAGGCGGGCTGTGAACGGAACAGAGCGCAGGGATAATCCCAGAAAGCATATCTCCTGCGTTGGAGATAGGTGGCTTTTTTCCATATTTATCACAAAACCTAAATCCATCAGGTGTTTTGTGACAACGTGTGTGTGAACCCTGGCTTCCTGTTCTGACTGCGCTAACAGGAGCCAGTCGTCTAAATACGTGGCCAGACGTATCCCCCGGCGTCTGAGCGGGGCTACCGCGGCCTCTGTGCACCGTATGAAAACCCTCGGACTGAGAGACAGACCGAATGGTAGAACACGGTATTCGTAACACACCCCTTGAAAGGCAAACCGGAGATATTGTCTGTGAGGGGGATAAATGGGAATGTGGAAATACGCGTCTTTCAGATCCACGGACGAAAACCAGTCGTTCGGTCTTACTAGACGCAACAGAGCTGCATGTGTCAGCATCCTGAACTTGTATTTCCGCAGGAATTTGTTCAGGGCTCTTAAGTCCAGAATAGGCCGGATTCCTCTCCCCCCCCCCCGTTTGGGGACGAGGAAGTATCTGGAATAAAACCCTGACAGACTCTGTTCGGGAGATACGACAGAAACTGCTCGTTTGTCTATCAGAGAGAGAATTTCCTCCCGTAAAACTCGAGCTGATTCTCCCTGTGCATGTGAGTGTATTACACCGGAGAAGCGGGGAGGGACAGTGGCGAATTGAAGCCTGTATCCCCGGGAAATTGTGCGCAACACCCACGGTGGAGCTGCTGCTGCTCTCCAGCTTTCCCATCTGAGAGAGAGCGGGGGAACATATTGCGGCTCCTGCCCCGCGCCCCCCTGTGGTGGAACCGAGGAATGATTCTCGGGCACCACCGGAGGCACGGTGGAGCGCTCTGCTCTGCTCCGCGGGGACGGCGGTGCCCGTCCCGGGAGCAGAGCTGCAGGGGGCTGAGCGGCCACCCTGCTTATAGAGAGAGCATCGTCTGTTTTGGCTTTTTTATTATCTGCACCCTCGGCTCGTGGCCTGGCTGTGACAGATTTATTTTTATTTTGACACCATTCTTTCTTTGAACAAGGGTGTGTGACTGTGCTTTTGGACATTCCGCTCGGGGCGCAACCGCGCAGACCTCCGGGGCGATGTCCTTCTCCTCGCGGACCGGCTCTGGGATGGGCAACGGTGGTGTGGGGTGCGCACAAACAAGCCAAAACGGTGGGCCTGCGCAACGGGGAACAGCAGGCTGCACCAACTGAGGAACTGGCGGCTGTCAGGCCGCCCTCTTTTTCTTCCTCGCCTGTGGGACCGAGCTCGCGGCGGCTGTGGGCGGCGGCGGCGTAGCGGTCGTGGAGGCAGGTTTCCCCTGCCAGCCGGCTCCGCGCTCCTTCTTCATTGTAGGGGGCGGACCTGGCGGTGGTGGCCGTCTTGGTATCTTGAAACGCGGCGGCTGGGAGGCTGCATGCGCAAAGGTTTTGGGTTGCACCGGAGGTGAAGGCGCAGGGGCTTTCCAAGGGAGACAAAGTTTGAGGGCCTCGTTGTCCTTTTTCTTTGCCTCACATCTTTGCTGCATTGTGGCCAATGCAGAGCCGAAGATGCCTTCAGGGACGATCGGCATATCTAGGATGTCATCCCGCTCCCTGTCGGTCAGGTTAGCGAGACTGAGCCATCGCGCTCGCTCCTGGACGACGAGGGTTGCCATCACCTTCCCTGTGGCCTGGACCGCGACACGTTGGATACGGAGAGACAGGTCCGCGATGACCGCCATCTCCTCCCACGCATCCGGGTCTTGCTCCTCAGCAGACGCGCCAAACAACTCCGCTTGGTGGGCGATGAGGATGGAGAGGGCGCTGAGGGCTCTGGCCGAGAGGGCTGCTGCTTTGTATGCCTTTTCGGTCAGCGCAGACTGGAACCGTTCGGGCTTAGCTGGCAGCGTCGGGCGTCTGGGGGAAGCTGCAGACAGCTGGCTCACGCTGCCTGGGCAGAGGTGCGCAGCTACCGGGACTTCCACCGGAGGCATGGAGAGGAGGCCGTGGGCGTCCATCGCCTCGCAGTCGAGGGATGCTGCGCCCGAAATAGGGCTCCTGTTGCTGTATGGGCAGCTAGTCCATGTTTTGGAGAGCTCCGTCAGCAACTCGGGGAAGACAGGGAGAAGCTGCTTCACCGCATTTCGTGCCAGGGGAAGCCGTTTGCCTTCGTAGCGGGACCGGGTGGGCTCCGCTATTGCGACCGGCCAGGGAATCTCCAGCTTCTCTGCCGCGCGTTTGCACACGTCGAGCAGGTCCACATGGAGGGAGGGAGCTGGTGAGCTCGCTCCCCTGTCTTCCATGGCGGAAGGGCACGGTGGTTTAGGCCTCTCAGGCTGTGCTGGGGCCATGAAGGTGTCATCCTCTTCCTCGTCCTCTGATATGAGGAACGAGGTGTCGTCATCCTCCTCCATGGGGCTGACTTCCAGCACGTCTTCCTCGGGAAACGGGGGGGCATGGAGCTGCTCGCACTGGGCACCCCAGTCGTAGTCAGTCTCCGGGGCTTCCCCAGCTGTGTCCACGTCCTCCTCCGCGGCTGCACCTTGTGCGGCGGTGGGGAGGAGTGGATCACGGTCCGAGATGCTAACCTGGCGGGCTAGCCTGCGTCTGAGGCTCTTGACCGTGAACACTTTGCAGTGTCCACAGGAGCCGGGAATTTCTAGGGCCAACTTGGCGTGGTCGACTCCTAGACAGGTACTGCACACCGGGTGGGTGTCTTTCCCTGAAATTTTATTCCCGCAGCCACAAAGACGGTAGTCTCCCCTGGCGTGGGGGTTTTGGACGGCCGCCATTTCCCGACGAGCTGGAGTGCTGGTAGGGAAATGAACCGTAGCTAGCTGGCGTGCTAGCGTGGCGGGGTCGAGGAAGTAGCTGGTGTGCCAAATGCTCGTCCGACTCGAGCGTCCGTGGAGAGGAGCCGAGAGGGATTCCGCCGGGAAGAGAGACAAAAGGTTACCGGTCCGGTCTGGAGTGAGCGGACAGGGCAGAAGCCAGAGCACAGTGCTAGCGTCCGGCGACGGAAACTAGCAAGGTCCGTCTGTGGGCAGTTAAGCTAGCGAAGGCTCCGACGTGAGATAAGCTCTCAGGTCAGAAGAGGTTTTGAATTGGAGTGCCGTGATCCGCACACGCTTTAGTAGTCGGAGCTACGGGGCGTGGCGTATGACGGGCACTTCCACCGGCCAATCAGGATTGGCAGATTGAGATAGATGCTTCTATCAGGGCTGCAGGAGGCTGCATCCCATAGCGAGACACTGAGTGAATATTATGAAAAAGAACTGAGTATATTTGTGCTTTTTTCATGTATTTATTACAAAGTATTAATCAAACCCATCAAAGTCATCATCCTCTGTTTCTGAATTAAACAGCTGCGCTAAATCAGACATGCCAATTTCCCCTTCTTCGCTGTCAGAGTCACTTTCCGTGCAGCGCGGCTCCTCAGAAATAATGCCGGCTTTTGCGAAAGCTTGAACAACAGAGCCAGCAGACACGTTAGTCCAAGCATCAACAATCCATCCGCTAACGGTGGCGTAACTTGCCCGGCGCTGCCTTCCACTTATCCTGAAACTGTGGTCTCCGTCTGTCGTCCATCGCTCCCACGCCGCTCGCAGCCTTACTTTGAACGGAAACTTCACACCGATGTCGAGCGGTTGAAGTTCCTTTGTCAGACCTCCTGGGATAACGGCGAGCACAGCGTTTATTTGATTCAACCTTTTTTTCACATCGGCTGTGAGATGGGCACGCAGCGATGGTGATGCGTGGAAAAAAACACCTGGTCTCCTCACATACACCTGCCTCAGCCACGCTTTCATCTCCTCATCCATCCAGCCTTTTTCATTTGCCTTAATATAATATGTCATCAGAGCGCTGTGTCTGTCTCGCTGTCAGCTCTCAGATCAGCTTCTCTGATTGGTTGATGTGGCGCGTCCAGCAGCAAAACTTCAATTTTTCCATCTCGAGCAGCAGCAGCGCGTTGGCGGTGCGTCAGATGCTTAAACGCTCCCAACCCGCAGCGCCTTCTGCTCAAAACGCGCTGCGGGACCTTTTGCTGCACCTATACGCGCGTCAACCATTGACTTTGCATGTAAACTCGCTGCTTCTGCTGCACCTGCTGCGCCCGGTTCACACCGATGTCGAGTGGTTGAACAGCGAGCACAGCGTTAATTTGTTTCCCCATGTTTTTCACATCAGCTGTGAGATGGGCACGCATGGAGTTACATATTATCAGCGATGGTGATGAGTGGAAAAAAAACACCTGGTCTCCTTACATTCAGCCACTCTTTCATCATCTCCTCAATGAGGTGGTCTCAAAAGTCGCAGTTACAACACACATAGGGCGCACCGCACCAAAGGGCGCACCGCACATTTTGAGGGAAAAAAAAGACGTTTAAGTGCGCCTTACAGTCGTGAAAATACGGTATTAGTTTATTTGGATTTTACCTATTTGTGTTTTATGATTCTTATTATTTCTTATTATCGTGAGTTATCTTAATCCTCCACACGTGGTTGTACTTGTTGCATTGCTCACACACAAACATGCTTCCCTGTTTTTCTCTCATAGGTATCGAAATGGAAAGGTTTGCAGACGAGGCAGATGTTGTGATAGTAGGCGGTGGTCCTGCTGGTCTATCTGCAGCCATTCGCCTCAAGCAGCTTGCAAATGAACAAGAGAAGGAGCTGCGAGTGTGCCTTGTGGAGAAGGCCCCTCAGATCGGCGCACACACGCTGTCAGGAGCCTGTTTGGAGCCAAGCGCCCTCTTTGAGCTCTTTCCTGACTGGAAAGAACGAGGGGCAAGTATCTCAATATATGTTATGACCCTTAAGCATCAAGATACAAGTCCGCTCGTTCTTATTATTGACACTTGGGGAACATTGTTAGTGAGGGTTTTAACCAAACACATCATATGACCTTTGATGTCAATCGTTCCTAAAAGTCATTTAACTCTGATGCTGAAAATCTGCAATTGAGATCAGAACCTTCCAGGCTAGGGTGCAGCTCTGTCTTAAAACCCCGTCTTATTAAGGGGAGTGGTGGTCTAGTGGTTAGGGCATAGGGCTTTGAATCCTGAGATTGGGAGTTCAATCCCCCACTCCCCCAGACTGCCACTCTGGGTCCCTGAGCAAGACCCTGAACCCCACACTGCTCACTGGGCGCCTCACAATGGCAGCCCACTGCTCCCAATGGGAAGGGGTTAAATGCACAGATAAATTTCTCTAATGTGAGATCAATAAGGTTCAATTTATTTATTTATCATTTATTTACTCTGATTAGGAATTTATTTTTTCTATATGGACAGGGTCAGTTCTCTCCATGTATGCAAGAAATAGGGAGAACAGTGCATCTCTGCAGCAGTATTATTTCAAAACAAAGAACTAGAATTTAAACATAATGTTTTAGTTTTTAGGCAATGACCATGAAACTCAACACACTACAGAACAGCATCTCTTATCTGTTACAGACGTGTTGGACTATGGAATGCTGTTTGCCTTTTGGAAATCTCACAATTGTAACAAGGATCTATTTACTCCTCAGGGGACATTTGGAGCATGAAGTTAATGCTCAGTAATCCACAGGTTAGCTCCTACTTTAGCAAATGAAACCTTTACTCATCATAAAAGGTCTCAGTGTCCAAACATCAATCAGAATTTTAAAGCAAAGTGGTGTATTTCTGCTCACCAGATCAATTCTCTCTGCATCTCTTCAATAATTTTTCTCCTATCGATAATTCCCCATTCACAGATTTGCGCTGTGTTAAATCTTGTATTAGAGCGATTTACATATTGTAATGAATTCCTCAGCATATGAACCCATCCTCCCTACTCAAATGCTGTATTCTAAGATCTGTTTTTTTTGTGCTAATACTGATAGGCATATTAAACCGTAATTAAATGTATAAATAAAGTAGGATGTGTTTGCTCTGTCTCTCAGGCACCTCTGAACACTCCAGTGACAGAAGACGTGTTCAGCATTTTTACAGAGAAACACAGAATCCCTGTCCCCATATTACCAGGTACACGCCTCCTTTGGCCCTCTGTCTGTCTGTCTGCATCTGATATCTCTGAATTATAAAAGCTGATAAAAAGACACCACTTCTATTTGAAGTTTCTGTTAAACATAGGTTAAAAATCAATGGTTCAGTTGTATTCATACTGTTTTGTTGGCGGTTGTTCTTTGAGTAATATCACTTAAGATATATAGCCCTTGTATCGGGAAGGGATGCAAGTTCAGTTAATTGATTATTCTAAAGTTGATCAATCTCATCGATCGATTAACGATTCATTAAGTGGCCGTTTTCTTAAAAACCTGAGTTTTCTTTTGTATCAAGAGGATCTTTCCAATACATGAAGGGCTAAATATTTTTATATGATGAGTTCAGAAAATTATATTTTAATAATTTAGAATACCAACTATATTGGATATTGACTCTACAGAAATGTATTCTTGCAAATTAATAAATATACCGTATTTTCCGGACTATAGAGAGCACCTTACTAAAGCCGCGCCCACTTCCAAAAAAAAAACGGAAATGTACATATATAAGCCGCACTGGGCTATAAGCCACTTATATCTACTGAACTGTCTCCCACCAAACCTGTAGGGGGAGCTATAGAATCGGGACAGAGAAGAATGCTAGCTCCCGTTAGCTTGTTAGCTTGCAGCAGTAAGAGCTTCTACTGAATGATGGGGCTTCGTCGGCCCCTAATTTCAGCTCTGCAGGAGTTCAGCCCAGTCTCTTCATTGGTTCGGCAGCTTTAATGCAGCAAATGTCAAAATGTGTAAATTTGGGAAATTGTTCTCCATCTTGCCTGCTGCTAGCATGTTCTTGTGCTAAATGAAAATTAGCCCCTTATTCTTTGATTTCCAACTTTGACTTCCCCCTCTGGCGGTTAGGAAAAATCCACAGAAAAGCCGCACTTTCTTATAAGCCGCATGGTTCAAAAGTAGCGGCCAAAGTCCGGAAAATACAGTATTTTTAAGGTATAACAAAACAGGAACCTATTGGGTTACTGATTGAAATATGTTGAACACTGGTTATTTTCAGTATACAGAGATTTAAAATGATCAATAAATGACAGGGTGTGTTGCTCTAACATGCTGTCAGAATATTTTCCCCTTCATTTAATGGAGTGGATGGTAGCTGTGATATAGCTCTGTTTTTAGTGTAATCCAACAATCTGGTGGTAGAGACCATGTCCTTATACTAGGGCTTTTAAACAAGTTGTTCTGGCTGGTTTTAATCTTACAGTTAGACTCAATGAAAGGCATTAAATCACAAAAACCCTCCCATTCTACTGTGCTTGCTGCCACCACGTCAACGTCTTTCATGTTACCCATTTCTGCGTAATGCCACCCACTTTTGTGACATCACATCTTCACTTTCCGGACACAGCAGAGAAAATAAGCTGCTCTGTCATACAGCATAGCTAAATGGGAGCTATTTAGTTAATGAGTTTACAGAGTGTTTATATTTACAAACAAAAAGGTGTAGTCTGCATTTTTTCTGCCTTTAAACAATGTAAATAATCATGAACAGGATTCTGAATGAATTCCTGTTTCTGCTTTAGCATGGATAAAAGGGCTCCAAGCATTTTAAATAAGTGGAGCAATTTAAACCAGCCTGCATGATGTTTCCGCCTCTACTGCAATCCATGTGCATCTTGTTAATATTATGGATATACTAAAGATGAGATATACTTGAGTGGTGTGCGTTCTAAATATATATTTGACTAAACATTCTGGATTTGTTATTTTTGATTCACTCGGATATGTTTTCCTTAGCAGAGAGTCTCCTTTTTATATGGCATCTCTGGAGCCAGTTAATAAAGCAGTGCTACATTCAGAAGGACTATATTTGTGTGATTAATCTAAATGTTTGTAGGGCTGCCCATGCAGAACCATGGTAACTACATTGTGAGGCTGGGAAACCTTGTGCGTTGGCTGGGGGAGCAGGCTGAGGAGCTTGGAGTGGAGCTGTACCCTGGTTATGCTGCAGCTGAGGTGAGATCCTTCAATTCCTTTAATCAAAATTCATGTACATTCGTTAAACCATTCAAAGCGTTTTACTATGAATGCATACTTTTTGCCTTTTAAGGGTTTTTTTGTGAATGGGAGGGGACTGGATATGTCATTTTTGTATGGTCATATGACAATGACAGGGAATATGATGGGCATGATCATTTTTTTTCACACTATGGATGTTTAAATAATACAGTTTAGCATACAAAACAGCAAAAAATAATATCTCAGTATGAACACAAACTTTCTATTGATGCATTCTTGCTTTTTATCAATTTTCTTCCTGCATTGTTTTTCATTTTTCTAAAATTTAATTTGCCTGTAAACTTGTATCTTTTTTATTATGGTTATTTGCTGAAATATGTTTTGAAATATTCCAGGACATGTCTGCCTTTATGGAGTCAAAACCAGAATTTTATAGGACTATAACTCTCATTAGAAAGAAATCAAGTAAAATAAATGAATCTGGCTCTGATCAGAAGTATGTCTAGTTATTGAGATATAAAATGTATTTAATAGATCACCAACCTAAATCTTTTTGGTGATAAAAACACACTTTACAGTATGAAATATCACTGGAGATTTATGTATAGATTTCAGTCATTTTATTTTATCAATTAGTTAACACTAGTGGGTGAAATAATTGGTCAATAAGGATGATAAACATATTTTGTAATTTAATATATCAGAGAAGGATTTTTATTCGAGTATCTTAACTAGATGGAGGAGAAATGGAAACCAGTAGTAGAACCTTAACTTGCATTATTTTCTGCTTTCAAATATAACATATATGCATGAATAAACGCTCCAATAAATGGGATTTAAACTGTAGTTCATGACTCACTTTACTTGTTTTCTTTTACAATGTCCTAAATCTTATTTATTAATGTATATGTTTGCTTTTTTATCCAACCAATTCTCTCTAACAAACTTGTTTGTTCATTTTTATTCTAATCTGTGCAGGCTAAAGAAGTTTCACAGTGTGTTGGATAATTATTTCACCCTTAGAAAAAATAAAATGCAGCTTACACAATTAAAGACTGATTATTATGCCGTTATATACTGATGATTGAATATAAACTTCTGAATTTTGACAGGTTCTTGACTTCGATATTTTTTTTTTTTTTTTTTAAACCACATGCTAACGCTATTGGTACTGCTGCTCTCCATGCCCCTCTCACCCTATCTGCACAGACAGCATATTTAATTTGCTTGAAACTTGAAATTGCAACTTCCTGATCACCACTAAGTTTCAATATAATGAACTTTTAAGTTGATTCCGATTTTAAAACTTGAAGCAATGACATATCAGAGAGAGTTTTCATTTTCTTTTGTTTGTTTAGATGAAACTAAGATCATATTGTCTTTAAATGGCCGAATGATGAAAGTATAGCGAAGCTTGAATTGACCGACCTTAACATGGATGCCGTTGGATGGCGCGGATCCGGACGGCTTCCAGATGGCTCTCAGTCACTTGTGGTATTTGATCATCTGACAGAAGCAGTGGGTTGAATTCTGGAGGGACCCGCTGTCAGTGGGCCAAATACAGCAGAGCTGATTGAAGGACATCCCACTGCTCAGACGGACATCTGTTTTAAAGCATGCTGTGAGAGCAGCCCAGGAGATTATCATGGCAAAGAGGAGGGATGCTCTGCGCTGACGGGGTGCTCGTTGACAGAGTAGCATTTTAGTTGTGCAAGAAAACAGTAAAGATGGAGGAAGACCCACAAACACAAGCCTGGCCGAAACAGGAAATCAGTTAATGGTGACATCTAAATAAAGATTTTAGACGATAAGCGTACAAATTATTTTGTGTAGTCGAAGAAATGTTCTTTCTTCTTTGTGTGCATTTTGCCGCTTTTACATTTGACTTTATAAACTATAACACTCAATCTTCTGCTGTTTCTCATTTAAAAAATAACTTGGGTTCATCATATATAAATTTACCCTGAATAGGATTTTTGTGTGGATCTAAAATAATGTCTCATCTGAACTGCATATACACACCTGATCTTTTGGAACAGCTGGTTAACAGTGTGTGTCTTCATCATTATATAGACACATCCATCCTCTCCATCACCTGCGTTATAATTTCAGGTCCTGTTTCACGAGGACGGAAGTGTTAAAGGTATTGCCACTAATGATGTAGGCATTGCCAAGGATGGCTCACCGAAGGTAATGTACCGTAAAGAAAACAAATTTGATCTAGTCTCTTTTTATGTTATTGGAAATGGAGGATTAATATACTAGGGATAGATGGCAACTCTTACTTTTCTGTTGTTTGAGTCTCTCTACATTTCTTAGAAGCTGAGGCCAGTTGTGTCTTGTTTAAATCACTGTGAACTGTCTGAATACTTACTGCTTTTTTTTTTTCTTCTTTTTTTACACCTTAGGATCAGTCTATCCCTGACCTGTTTTCTTACTTTTAAATAAATCTCTTATCTGCAAGACATCATTTGGTTTCTTAACTGTGATGACAGAAGGTTAATTTTTCAGCTGTTTGGTTAAGCAGAGCAGGACCAATGTAAAAGCAGAAATCTCCCCCCTTCAATAAAAACTCAAATGTTAAACATTTTCGCTGTCTGGTAAATTGCAGCTGGGTGTTATGGCCCAGACTTGTATCATATTAGGTTGATATAGTATAATTCTGATGTCTAAATAAACAAGATGAAAACCTCAATAAAACTCCCAACTAAGCCCAAAGCATAATACTGTAAAAACCTCTGAACGGTGTTTTGCCAAGTCTATCAAACTCCTATGAAATAACCTTTTTTTTTTAAAAAAAGAAAAAAAAAAGAAAAAACAAACTCTAAACCTATGTTTTTGGTGGAACAAATTCACTGAATGAAATCCAGATTATCTCTCCCTTGCCTCTTTCAGTTTCTCAGTCAAAGCCTCCTTTACTCCTTGTGATTAACTGTAATAAGTTGAAGAAGGAAAACACACCAAAGCCAGAAAGACTATTTTCACAAATCACTATAATAAATTAGTAAAAAAAAAATTAAATACAAAAATAAATACAGACTGAAGGTTCCCAAATTATAAAACAAATCTCCCTTTTGTACAAACCATTATTAACGCTGTATCCAGGGCTTTATGTTACATAGTTTGTTTTTTCTTTAATCATTCTCTCATAGATTTCTCCATCCTGCTCTAGTCTTTAATTATTGTTTTCATCACAGTTCAGCTGGACTCACCTGCAGCCTTCAAAAGTTTTTATATTTCCCCCCCAGTATGTTTTTAGCGTCATGTCGCCTTCCCCTTTGGTATTTTTCTACAAAACATGGCATTTGCATGTTGGGAGGGAAAATAAGATCAGTAGCTCTCATTATTAGACTAATATTAGCATTTCTTTTTACTGGATTTCTTTTTTTATTATTAATTTTAATAAAGGGAACCAAAAAATGGGTACCACTTTAGATTTTAATTTGAAAAATTATGTATCGCTCTTCTCCTGATTGCATTAATTGGTTTTATTTTACTGGTTAACCACATGGAGGCCTTATGTTAGTGGTTATTTTTTAAATTTTTCACAACATTTTGCTGTTTAAATCTCTGATACAACTCAATATGTTTTACTTTAAATCAATTTTTCAGGATGTTTTTGAGCGAGGAATGGAGCTACATGCTAAGGTGACCTTGTTTGGAGAAGGCTGCCACGGCCATTTAGCTAAGCAGCTTTATAAGCAGTTCAACCTGCGGGAGAACTGTGAACCCCAGACTTACGCTATTGGTCTGAAAGAGGTAACTAACTTTAACTGGTAAAAACACATCACTCTGTTTGAAAAAAAACTAACGATAATGGTTCTTCTTTAACTGGTTAATTCTGACAAAATTGAAATAATTAAAATACTAAACGTAAAGTGAATGTGAACCCAAATGTCACTGCAGTTTAGCAGCTGTAGAGGTGAAGCTGATAACACTCATGCTCCAGAGATTTCTCACAGTCTTCAAAGTTTTGTTTAAAAAAGCTAGCAAGAGTCAACCTTCATAACTTTTTTTCTTTAAACCCTCCAATCTAATCTTTAGCTGTGGATGATTGATGAGAAGAAGTGGAGACCCGGCAGGACAGAGCATTCGGTCGGTTGGCCCCTGGACAGACACACATATGGCGGATCCTTCCTGTATCACCTAAATGAAGGAGAACCTCTAGTTGCCTTAGGCTTTGTGGTGAGTGTTTTCATACTCCATCTGCATGTAATTGACAACTGAGCCTCATGGTGTTGACAAAAACAAACTGTCAGGATAATCATCTATTCCTCATGAGTGCAATATTTCACTCATACCTTAGGGGGAGATTGTTGCAGATGCTCATTTGCTTTGCAGGATAAACTCACTGAACATTTGTTTATAACACAGCATCCGGTGCAACTTTGAAAAATGTTCTTTCTTTATGATATTCAATGAGATAAAACACTTGAAAAAGTAATGAAAACTGGGACTTGATTGATTGGCAAAGGTATATGCTTGCAAGGTTTCATTTCTACTATTGATGAACTCTTCTGTTTTTCTTCCAGATTGGTTTAGATTATTCCAATCCTTATTTAAGCCCTTTCAGGGAGTTCCAACGCTGGAAACATCACCCTTTCATAGCCTCCACACTGGAGGGAGGTCAGAGGATAGCTTATGGAGCCAGAGCCTTAAACGAGGGAGGATACCAGGTAAGGTTGACCTTTGCCCTTGATTTAATCGGGAAGAAAAGCCACTCATTGTTGCCGTTATGTTATAATTTCGAGATGCAACCAGCTGTGCTAACATAATCCTCTAGAACATTAATAATATTAACAAAGTAGTTCAATTTTCTTTAAGATAAAAACACTTGCTGCATGATTTTAACTATAACAAACTTACCTCTTTTATATTGTGTTAGTGTCAATCAAGTTTGGCTTGAAAAGTTTTAGGCAACCTTTTAAGTTTGTTGGTTTTGGTTTCCTGGTTCTGTTATTTTCTAATGAGGAGCCGGAACAGATTGTTTACTGAAACTTTAGAGTTTGTTTCATTGCAGGATGATCATTAAATTTGATCCACGGATGCTTCTGAGTCACATCTGTTCATAGTTGGTCTAGAAAAAAAAACATGGTTTTACATTTTAGCATCCAAACCCTACTACTCAAAATGTACAGCTATTTTTGTTACTTTATAGAAAAGGAAAATAGTTTAACATGTTTTTCATTGTGAGGGACAGAGCCAAAAAAATCAGAGAAGCACAGGGAAGTCATTAATGAAAAAATGGTTACAAATTTATTTAGCAAAAATAAAGTTCTAACTTTTAACAAGACTGGGCCCATCAAGGAAAACAAATGACAAAAATCAGCATAATCCAAACCTGACACAGGAAAAGACCTACCTAACTGACACACAAGGGAAACATATATATTTATATACACTGGTTGATCAGACCATTTTAAAACAAGAGGGAAACGTAAAATACATTTTCCTAAACAAAACAACAACAAAAGACAAAACTGATCAGCACCATACTAAATCAGCAACCTATGAGGAAGAGGACTTAAGTATTAAACTTTCCAAATTTAATTATAGAAAACAAAACCAAATACAGAAACTTAAACCCTTCCAACACCCCTTCTAAAAGTAGGTGGAAGAGTCCAACTAGGCCTCCATGTCAATGAGGCGATCCTTTGCAGCTGGGGCCTCCTTTCCTTTACTGGCTTCACGCATGACAGCCTCCCAGGAACTGGCAACTCAAATGACAAATATATTAATCTACAGAAAACCATGCAAGAAATTAGAAAATGAGTCAACCAAATGTGTGCACCAAAATAGTCAGCTAATGCCAAATCAATGCAAAAAAAAAAACATTAAATACAGTACAGTAAAATATAAGATTTAATGAAAGAATTACCAGACCATTTGTTGTGTGGTTGCACATACGGCCATCACAGTCATTAACGGTAAACTAAATATGCATTAATGTCTTTATTTGGTGGCCTAAATTAAGTAGCAAGTCGCACCTTTTAGACACAGCTGAATAAAACCCACTTTGTTTTATATTCCTCTCTAGTCTATCCCTAAGCTGACGTTTCCTGGAGGACTGCTGATCGGCTGCAGCCCTGGTTTCATGAACGTCCCAAAGATCAAAGGCACCCATACAGCTATGAAGAGCGGCATGCTGGCTGCTGAAGCCATCTTCCCTAAAGTCACAGCAGAGAGCCTGGACTCAGAGACTGCAGGTAGGGAATTATTACTCCTTTAAGGATTCAGATTCACTGTCGGCTGTTTTGGTTTTAATCTCTAATTACTTCAACACAGAGTGAGGAAATGGTAAACTGTTAATGAAAACCCATAAATAAGTTATCGGAGTATTACACCATTTAGTTTATTTGAACTTTTTCACTCAAATTAGAATACCAAACATAATCCTGCAAGTTTACTCTGATGGATCTTTTCTTTTTATTAAATTTTTTATACATTTTGGATCAGCTGTATAATCTTTAATAATTGAGTCTCATATATTCCATCTTTAATTCTAAGATTGCAGATCTATAAAGTGTATCATTTACCATGGCGAGGACTTTGATAAGTTTGAAATGTTGACTGAAAGGTAACAAAAGTGTAACAAGACAGCAGCATTCAAACGGGCACAAAACTCTGTACTCGACCTATAGGAGCATCAATCAAAGACTGAAATATCAATAAAAATGTCTGGGCAAAGACTTTGAAGGATATCTGGCGCTTTCAGCACATTTTTTGATTGAAATTCCCTAGAAAAGCATTGTCAACATGAAAAATATGTCAGTGATGCACAGCCTATTATTTAAAGGTAGAATTGGTCATACAGTCACTTCTATGGCAGAAATTCTATGTATTATTTCTTATTGGCATTGTTACAAAATATAACAGATAAAACAGATTAAATCTATGAAATGTAAAATAACTATTATAAATTTGAATTCCAAATGAAACTGCTCCCATTTAGACATAGCTGCTCTTCATTTGAAGGTTTTTATTAGAAGTTTGACTAAAATAGAACTATTTCTGACTGTGTTCGTTGACTTAACATATAAAGAGAAAAATACCTTTTTATTTGCTTATATTTCTACCAGTCTCATTCCGGTTCCCAATTCTTAGCTTGGATGTGATTTAATTTCTAGATCCAAAACCCTGCTTTTTAAGCAACTTAAACACAGATAAATTAAAACACCTAAAGCTTGATAATAACTGACCTAAGATGTCCCAGGATGACGCGGGCTCTGGCAGCTTTCTGCACACAAGACGCTGCTTAGTAGTGTCATGAATCCTCTGCCATAAATGAACATTTAGATTAGAAATATCAGCTGGTTTCGTTCTTTAACAACTGGCAAAAAAAAGGAGAGAAAACTAACAGATGTTAATCTGTCCTCATTCTGTCCTAGGGCTTCATGTACCAGAGTACAGCGAGAGCTTGAAGAGTTCCTCTGTGTGGAAAGAGCTGTATGCAGTCAGGAACATCAGGCCGTCCTTCCACAACTACTTTGGTCTTTATGGTGGGATGGTTTACACCGGCATCTTCTACTGGATGTTAAGAGGAAAAGAGCCTTGGACGCTCAAACACAAAGGTGAGGATGATCCCTTTGTTTCTGACTTATTACTGCAACATTATTTAGAGCAGCAACATTTATGTTAAGTCAATTGCATGAAGGAAAACAGGGAAATTAAAGAAGCTTTAAATGAAACTATAGAAATGTTTTCTCTTTTGTGGACTTTTCAGACTATAGGCCAATGCAAAGGCTCTCACTCTTATACAAGTACTCCTCAGTGAATATGATGCTGTTATTTCATTTATGAAGGGAAGGTTATATAGATTTTTCTACAGGAAGAGTGATATATTTCAAGTGTTTCATCTTGCTTCTCTACAGGGAAATAAAAAGGGCTGCATTGTTTTGAACAAAGGTTTAGCAGTCATGTTTAATATTGAGATGTCATTTTATAAGCACACTTTCATTACATAATGTCCCAAAACCCACACTGTAGCATTAGCATCATGGCAACCAATGAAAGACACACAGGTGCAGCTAATAAAGGACGCCAGAATCCACGTAACCTAACGGCCACACTGGAAAAACCATCTAGAAATAAGTAAAATTTTCTTATTTTAAGTGTATTTAACCTTAATTTGAGTAGGTAAATGAGATAGTTTGCCAATGTATTGAGTATTTTTACCTGAAAATAAGACTATGCTATTGTCTTTCCTTATTTGAAGTGTAAATTTTCTTGTTTCATTGGTTATTGAAATCATTTTTTTTTTAATTCAATTTATTAGCAAAGAAGGTTGATTTAGGGTTAAATAACTCTTTAAAAATACTTTCAGATATAAGTTGACTGGATTAACCTAGTAAAATCAGTCTTTATAGGAAGAGAGCAGACGGACAGGATGTACCTTTTTCAAGGACAACCTGATTATTTAGACTGCTGAATGTCTTGTAAAATATGTTATTTTATTGTATTTTATTATATTGTTTGAAAAAAAAAAAAAGGTTAGAACTGTAAATATACAGTCATATGTTTATATTACTGTTTTCAAGGCTGCACTTTGATTTAGGGAACAATGATATTGGACCTGTGTTTGAGAAGTTAGATGAATTTAACAACCTGAACCTGATGTCAGCTGCACTGCATTTAATCAGGGATTTAAGGCAAAGAGGTCAAGAGAACAAAGGTCCATATTTCTGTATTGAAAAGTTATTAGTATTGTTTAATAATTTAAGCTACCATTTGAAACTGATTGAGATGCTGCTGTAAAACCTTATATTCCAAGTCATTGTGGTTGAACATGTTATCTGTTCTGACTGGGACCAGTCTTGTCCTGCAGACGCCGGTGTTTGAATGGTACTACATCATATCACATCAGAAAGTCAACATTTCTTAACCAGCAGCACTCTTTCTACGGCAGGTATCGATGCAAACCAGCTGAAACCAGCGAAAGATTGTAAACCCATCGAGTATCCAAAGCCCGACGGCAAGATTAGCTTTGACCTCCTGTCCTCTGTGGCCCTGAGCGGCACCAATCATGAGGGGGACCAGCCTCCGCACCTGACCTTAAAGGATGACAGCATCCCTGTGGCGAGGAACCTTGCCATTTATGACGGACCTGAGCAGCGCTTCTGCCCTGCAGGTAAATACCTGATTTACTTTAGATCTGCCAAGTCATGTTTACAGTTTTAATCTAATTATTATCCTTCACTAATCAATTAATTTGCTGTGTGGAAAAAAACACCAGAACCTCACAGTTAACACAAAAAACACAATGCTTCTCATCAAACAAAAACACCTTTTTCTGCCTTTGGTCTGCTATTTCCACATAATTAGGATTTATTGATTATAAAGTCAGACATCTTAGGTTCTGTATGTGACTAACTTTTCAAGAGATACTGTTGTTGAGGAAAGTGCGTTTGCATACTAGGCAGACAGATTGCCAGCTGTTTATCTCATTTTGAAAGCAGCACAACTCATTTCCTCAAAGATGGGTTGTGTTTGAAATGGCTGGAAAGTGTGAAACTTCATTATGACAGCCTGGGAAGTTAACTGCAATCGGTTTTATCCTTTGAACAAGAGAAAAAAAGCGAAAAGATGTTGAATCAAGCAGTAATAAATCAAGTAGTTTATGGAAACTTTGGATAATTTTTATCATTCGTTACAGCATAATGTCACGGTGTAAATGTGGGGCTGTTCCAGCTGAAGGTGGTTTAGATTATTTATTTTTTTGCTTATTTATCACAGTGCGGTTGCATTAAAGAAATGCATCCAAATACATTCTGAAAGGAAGCAGCACTTCTGAGGTCCTCATCATGACTGGCCTAGATTCTCTCATAGAGCATCTGTTGGTTAATGGGCAGAGCAGCGTCAACAAGTCCCAGAGGAATAATCTCTTTAATTCTACAGTCAGTGGCCTGTTGTGTAGCACTGCAGAAAAACCTAAATCAGACGGCTAAGATTTATGCTGAGGTGGAACCTTTTCAATAAAATGATAAAATTGATCCTAGAGAAAAGGATGCCGTTTAAATGTTGCTTTATAAAAATCAGTTTGTAGAAGAAATTATGGCTATTTGCAATATAAAAAATGCTCAAACTTAATAGTATTTTAAAAAGTAATGTTTAATCATATAATGAATTTTGCTAAATAAAAGCTTATACCAAAAGTTGTATCAGTTAAAAGCTAGGAACAGCAGCAGGACAATCCTGAACATGCAGACAGATTTAATTCAAAGAATCCAGATCTAGATCCATGGCAGGACTCATTTACTGTCATTGTTCCTCGTTTATCCCTCCCTCATAGGTGTGTATGAGTATGTTCCCATGGAAACTGGAGATGGGATGAGATTACAGATCAATGCCCAGAACTGCGTCCACTGTAAGACCTGCGACATTAAGGATCCCAGCCAGAACATCAACTGGGTGGTTCCAGAGGGAGGCGGCGGACCTGCATACAATGGAATGTGAACTTTGTTCTGAATGAAACGCATTTGTTATCAAGGAGTACGACGTCGTTGGTATGTGCCTGAGTATAAGCCGTTAACTAATGTAGCTGTCTGAGGGTACAAGGAAAACTTTAAATTATAATGGGTGTTATTATTAAGCATGAGGTGTTTAAGGAACAGGACCTTGTGAAAGTAAAGACCAGCTGATGGGTTCTGCATGAGCTCAGAGGGCATTTTAATTCCGGACAAGTTTTTAGCATTTGAAGAGGAAGTACTCGATCCAGAGAAGCTGTGAGGTTTCTGTTTTGTAAAAGATATTAAATAAGCTGTAAATGTAAGAATTTCTGTTAGTATTTCTAACAAATACTGTATAATTTCACAGACAATAACAGAACACTTGGTTATCCTTGGTTTTTATTGACCAATAAAAACATAAATAAAACAAAATGATGTTTCAAAAACTTTACATTGATTCCTAACATGATATCCTGTTTGCTCAGTTTATGAGCTGTAACCAGGCCATGCTATGGACTGCAGTTCAGTGCAGATAAAGGATATGAAACCAGGTCCAAATCAAGGCAAAATACTGTTAGTTTGTACTGAGGAGGAAAACTCCAAACATGAACAAATTCTAACGTGTTGCAGCTTAAAGTTTATCAAGTGTTTAGGCAAACATTTTGGCATAGATTTTCTTTTCTTTCTCCTTCTCTTCTTGGATTTTCAGTTGGACTTTCTTCATTTCATTAATGATGGCTGTGAAAAGAAGGTTCAAAAGGTTAGGGTTTTTGTTTATTTTGAACATTTTTAGTTATAGTGTCAGTTTTCTAACACACTGTATGGAGCACTTCATGTGTTGCGAAATGAGCACACTGTGGGTGGAAATAGTTTCCAAATACCTCCTGTTCACAGAAGCGTTAAACAGGGTGTATTTTACTCCCATAATTCATTCATATATAAACTGATTACATTTTGTTTCCTGTTATTCTGGAGTAATTAGAGAGTTAATGTTGTGATTAAGTATGACATTTGATTGACCTTTCATCCTTTCCACAATTACTACTTCTTTGTGGTTTCCAAACTCAGTTTAAATTTACAGGAAATTGCAAATTGCATGGAATATTTAAATGATTATAAAGAATAAAGCAGAGTACTTACCTTTATCTTCTGGAGCAGTTTCCTGAGCTTTCTTTAGATCCCCCTGAAGCAAAAAAATAATACTCAATTAGAAATCCATATATGGTATATTAATACATAATCAACCCTTCCATCCCATTCTACTGGTAGGTTAGTTTAGTATTTTCACGACTATAAGGCGCACATAAACGTCTTTTTTTCCCCTCAAAATGTGCGGTGCGCCCTATGTGTGTTGTAACTGCGACTTTTGAGACCACCTCATTGAGGAGATGATGAAAGAGTGGCTGAGGGAGGTGAATGTAAGGAGACCAGGTGGGTTTTTTTCCACTCATCACTATTGCCGTTATTCTGACTCCATGCGTGCCCATCTCACAGCTGATGTGAAAAACATGGTGAAACAAATTAACACTGCGCTCACCGTTATTCAACCGCTCAACATCGGTGTGAACCGGACGCAGCAGGTGCAGCAGACATGCAACATGCAAAGTCAATGGTTGACGCGCGTATAGGTGCAGCAAAAGTTCCCGCAGCGCGTTTTGAGCAGCAGGTGCAGCACGTCGGGAAGCGTTTATCTGACGCGCCACCAACGCGCTGCTGCAGCTCGAGATAAAATTGAAGTTTTGCTGCTGGACGCGCCGCATCAACCAATCAGAGAAGCTGATCTGGGAGCTGACAGCGAGACAGACACAGCGCTCTGATGACATGATATTAAGGCAAATGAAAAAGGCTGGATGGATGAGGAGATGATGAAAGCGCGGCTGAGGCAGGTGTATGTGAGGAGACCAGGTGGGTTTTTTTCCACGCATCACCATCGCTAAATCTGACTCCATGCGTGCCCATCTCACAGCCGATATGAAAAACATGGTGAATCAAACTATGTGCTTGCTGTTATCCCGGGGGGTCTGACAAAGGAACTTCAGCCGCTCGACATCGGTGTGAACCGGCCGTTCAAAGTAAGGCTGCGAGCGGCGTGGGAGCGATGGATGACAGACGGAGACCACAGTTTCACGAAAAGTGGAAGGCAGCGCAGGGCAATTAACGCCACAGTTTGCGGATGGATTGCAGATGCTTGGAATAACGTGTCTGCTGGCTCTGTTGTTCGAGCTTTCGCAAAAGCCGGCATCATTTCCGAGGAGCCGCGCTGCACGGAAAGTGACTCTGACAGCGAAGAAGGGGAAACTGGCATGTCTGATTTAGCGCAGCTGTTAAATTCAGAAACAGAGGATGATGACTTTGATGGGTTTGATTAATACTTTGTAATAAATACTTGAATAAAGCACAATCATACTCAGGTTTGCTCCCGCTCTATTTTTCTACCTGAAAACTTAATTCAACAGCAGCCTCTGGGCGGGTCTCCTCTTCAGCGCGGTGGCTGGCAGGTGTTTTTTCATCTAAATAATCTAAATCTTGCAGCTATATTTGCTGTGATCAGTGGGAATAAAGTAGTTTTAATATGTTTTTAAGTGAGAAAGTCCACCTGAAAACTTAATAATTGCAGTCAGTTCATCCAGATTATCTATTTCTGTCGGAGGCGCTCAGACCCCCACATACCAGCGGTACACCGACAGTAAAAATCCCTTCATCAGCAGCCTCTAGGCTCGGCAGCGTCCGGTTTCACCGCGGTGGCTGGCAGGTTTTTTTCATCTAAATAATTTAAACTGCAGGCACCAGGATACCGGCAATAAAAGCGAACAAATTCCGTCGGCAGGTTTCAGGATTTTAAGTTAATTTAGGAGTGATCACAGCGCTGTGTCATCTGCGATGTGTCTGTCTCACGGCCAGCTGCCAGGTTTGATTAATACTTTGTAATAAATACATGAATAAAGCACAGTCATACTCAGTTTTGCCCCCGCTGTATTTTTAAATACGCAGTAGAGGTATTTAAAGGTAGTAGAGGACATGTACCTGTATATAAAAAACGCGCCCTATAGTCCGGTGCGCCTTATGTGTGTGTTAAATACAGAAATGGGACACATAACTGAGAGTGCGCCTTTTAGTACGGTGCGCCTTATGGTCGTGAAAATACGGTAGATGCTTCCTTATCACATAAGGGTGACATAGTGAGATTGTTTTTAATAATTAAGACTTAAAAGATTAAACATTTCAATAAAGATGGTCTCCATTGTATTCTAATTATACTTTTAGGTATGCCGGTATGTTACTTTCCATGTTTATCTACAGGTGTTTGTTAAATTTCCCTTGGTGACATTTGGAACAAGACTTTAATTCAGAGGTCCCTTAAAACAAAGAAAAGTGACAGATCACCAAGCCCTAAGTGACATACAGACCAGCCTACTGGTTCACGGCCCAAGAACATAAATAGAGGTAGATGTAAGACACCAGTTTAACTGTTTAGCTTACAGTTGGGTTTAATTCTACAAGAATTACAATGCAGGCAGTTTCTCTATTGAAAATGGATCCGAAGACTCCACAGCCATAGATTATTTTTGTCTATCAGAAGATCCCTGCAAAGTTTGATGCTCCGCTGTTCATTTGCTCTAAGCATTTTACTGAAGACAGCTTTCAAAATCTTAGTCAGTTCAAAGCAGGATTTGCTGAATTTCTTTAACTGAAATGGGGGGCTGTTCCGACCGTAAGGCCATCACAACCACAAGCTGTAAGTATGATTCTGTCGCTAAGCTGTTGATACCCGGTGACGGTATGCTTCCCCCCCGCTTGCCTTCCCGGGCAGGCGGTGTCCAGGCTTCAATCAACAGATATGGTGTGGTCGCTTTGTCCCCATAGCTGACGGCTCGGTTCTGCTGCACTGCAGTCGGCCAAAATCCCGGACGATTTTGAAATTCCGCTCGGACATTTTTTTAGGTATGAACCTACCATATCAACAATTTGATCTTTCAGTGAGTGAGTGCTTGTTGCTATGACGAGTCTTTGCTTGTTGTAAACCAACCAATCAGCACGCAGCTCATCTAAATATTCATGATCATACCATAAAAGGAAGAAAACCTGTCGTTTCATTCTAAGGCTTTTAACCAGGGTTGCATTAGGGTGCATAAAACAACAAATATGCCATTTTCAGTCCAACCAATGTTACACACCCTATTCAGAGACCTTAAGGACCAGTAACAAATACCCTATAGAATCATTCTGACCCCTTTAAGCATCCTTTTTAATTCATTACTCTACATACACTGATGGTTTCAGTTATTCTGCTAAGCACAATAGCAGATTAACATTTATAAGTGTAACTCAGATTTAAAAAATCTATTACTGAAGCCTGTTTTAATAGCAGACTTTCTTAGGAACCATCAAAGAGAAGAAATGTTTAAAGGAACTTACCAAGGCTTTGTTATATTCCTTTAGCCCCTGCCAGGCCTGGGCCCTCCGGAACAGCGCCTTCGTGTTTTCTTGATTTATTTTAAGAGCCTGAAACAGAAATGTCATCTTTACTGGACCTTGTATTAATTAATGCCTCTAAAGTTGAAATTACCATCCTAACTGCGATTTGGAGCCTGGTTCAAATAATCCACCCCACTTTAAAAAATATGCAGTAGCGAAGGGCGGTACGTTTTTAGACAGTTAAGAGTCTAGAGCAGCCATTCTCAACCTGGAAGTCGTGAGAAGATTTCTGGGGGTCGCCAAATTATTTTGGAAAAATATAAATCTACAAAATTAATGTAGCTTCTGACAGGACATTAGAAGGATGCAATGTGGTTGGTCTAAAACGGGATTTTTATTACTCAAAACCAGTTAATCACAGCATTTAAGAGAAAGCTGGAGTGGTGCAAGCAGATGGGAGGGAAATGTTAAAGCGTCCCGGAGAGTTATGACATTACCATTCAAACTATTAAACGAATTATTGCCTATCTGCCTGCTTGAACAGCTGAATAAGTATTCCCCAAATTAAAACAGGCTGGAAAAGTACAACTGGATACGCCAGCCTTTCATCTGTCATCAGAGCTGCAGGATGCCTTACTCCATCTCCTTGGATCGGACATCTCTGCAGATTTCTGGTTGTTGGTGGTAAGATGTACACAGTACTGTCAAAAGCTGAAACTGATGTATCGTTTCCATGTGAATCCATGTATCTGTGCAAAAACAAAAACCTTCTCTGTGCTGAAATACATGGAAAAAACAAATCCTGATCTCTGCTTGACAGTTTCTAACATAAAGCCAAGAAGCTGCTCTGTTCAAACAAGCAGGCCCAGCCGTCACGTTAAACAGCTGCAGTAAAACAACTCTGCTTTTGAGCAGGATGATATTTTTCATGTTTTAGCACCATTTAAAATTAATCATGGCCTGTTCTCTGGTTTGTTCTGTTAAGTTTAGCACACTTATCATTTTATTTCATTAAAAAGAAAATAAAAGTTAGCTTTATTGGTTTACATCGTAAACGCAAAACAATGGGATGTGGTGGGTATTGTCGGTCTGTTTGGGAAAATTAACCTCTTAATGCTGCTTTATATTTTTCAAAAAAAAAAATCCCAGTGTGTTTGAAAAGAGACTAACAGCTGAAGTGGGTTCATAAGTGCTTGTCTGTAAATATGATGCACAAGTATTGATCGGGCATTGGGACAAGGTAACGACTCAAAACAGTTGAGAAGCACTGGTCTAGAGAACCATCCAAACAGCAAAGATTAGATCACATCACCTCATCACAGCTCTCCAGCGCTTCCTGCCAGAGCTGCAGCTTCAGTTTACAGGCTGCTGTGTTGAGGTAGCAGCTGACAGCTGTGGGCTCCAGCTTCTTCTGCTCCTCCTCCCCCTCCAGCTGATTTCCACTCGTCTCCAGGTACCTGCTCACAAACAAGACAGGTAATAATAGTTTAGAGGATGCACTGATTACAGCTTTGAATCAGTGATGCAGATTGCACTTAATCTGCAAAGAGGACAAAAAGAAATTTTCTAAGCCCTCGGCTCTTAGCTGTCAATTATTCATAAAATGAGGACATCACCTCCTAATATGTCAGAGCTGATGATATTAAACTGTTTTTATAAGTTTGCGTGTAAATATGAAATGTATTTTCTCTAATTACAGGCTAAATTATTACAGAGATCACATTCAATTATACATAAAAACACTTCTTCCATTGACAAATGCAGCTCTGCACAGAACAGCATAAGTTTCCATGAAACGGTGACTTTAAGCCCCGCCTCCAGCTGTCAGCGGTGTTGATCTTACTGGGACACATTAAAGAAATCTGTGTTAAACTAAAGAACTTTTCAAAATGAAATCAACATCTTTCTATTGTTATATGTAAGAATGCCTTTTAGGTAAAATGATCTACTGGGATAAACTACAAGGTTGCTTCAGGGTGGGACGTGCCTAAAGAACCGTTAAAATAGACGCCTAGAAAGCATCCTGGAATACATTAACACCTTTTTTTTTTATATTTGCTCAAGAGGTTTTCTGGCCCATTGATCCTCGTCTTTATTTTCAAACTTCTATAAACGCTTGCAGTCTTTCCAGATCCATCTTATTCTGACGTAGAATGAAAGCACCAAGGAGGAAACGTTACAGTAAGTCTATTCAGCTTTACTTCATCCACTTCAGCCCCGACCTCTAGTAGCCAAATGAACTGAAGTCATTTCATAGAAAAGTTTCCTTCCTTGAATAGCATCTTAAATCTCTGTAGTTCAGACTTCCCTTTTAAACATCTCATTGATTCAGAAAATAGATTTACTTCAAAAAAGCTTTTCCAGCTAAAACTGTTGTCACCTTGACTTAATAAAACTCTGTATGGTGCATTTCTAACAGGTTGATTGAAAGTAGGACCAATGAAGCTGAAAACATGTTAATTCCAGGTCATTTTTGTGGAGTTTTAGTTTTAAGATTTCTTCAATATGCAGCTTAGAAAATAAGGGGTACACTGGAACAACGATCTAGAAATAAGTAACAAATTTCTTCTTAATTTGAGCAGGTAAATGACATAGTTTGCCAATGGAATGAGTATTTTTACTCTTACAATAAGAGAATTAGATGATATGAACTTGAAATAAGACAATGTGATTTTTTTTTCTTCTTTCACGTTTAAATTGTCTTGTTCCACTGGCAAAATGTCTCTTGTACCGCCTCAATCCGAAAACAAATGCACTTATTTTAAGAAAAAAAAAATGACTTATCTAGATTTAGATTTTTTTCCAGTGTAGCCCATGAATTCCTACTCAGCCATTCTAAACTGGCTCCAGGACAGCTTCACATACTGTATAATATTTGAAATATACTATATAATACGTGTATTAAAATCAGTCAGATAATCTTTTGCCAGTGATGCCATCTTACCTGAGGGCTTTCTTGTATTTAATATCAGCAGCTTTCCAGTTCTGGTTCTTAAAAAGGACATTCCCAATATTCTTTACATCTTCAGCAGCCGACAAAACTTTGTCAACCTGAAAGATTAAAACAAATGTTATACGTTCCTTGTCTAGATTTGTTTTTTACTAGTAAATCTGCTCTTTTGCAACTAGCGAACACTGATAACTCCCTCTGTCCATCAAGCTGCATTATGGGTGAATTAAAACTCGACTGTTTATATGAAGAGTAATATGATCAATAGTAGAAAGCATGTGTTATATACAGATTCTCAGGTCTTTGCAAGAAACAGATTGACTTGTTTCTTGTAAACAGCTGCAAATCTGTAAATTTTCCCCTTAAAAATCATCTGCAGTGGAACTTTAACTATACTTAAAACAGAAGTTTCAGTGTTTGAATTGAGTTTCTGAAACCCCTTTTTGATGCGATTCTGATTTATTGAGCACCTGCTGTAGTGGAGTGTGAGAAAGACCAGGCTGGCCGAAGCCCTTTATGCGCACTTTTCAGGGACACGTTCCTAAACACAATTCCAAATGGATTCTTCAGCCTCCAGTCTCTATCACACTAAGCAAACCTCATGATAAAATTGGTATCATTTCTCTTGGCTGAATCTGCAAAGGGCAGCAAACAAGCATGTGTCCAAGAGTGGTGTGTAAGCCCTGGTGGAGCCGTCTGATGCTATCTGCCAGAAACACCCCATGCCCTTGAAGATCAAACACCTCCACGGTACTTACATCTTTAAAGTCCATGTCGGAGTCCTCAGGGAAGTCTGGGTGGACATCTCCTGTTCCGTCATTTGGGGCCGTGCCCCAGCTGTCCCCATCCTGATGTTCACCGCAGTCAGATATGATACAAGGCTGAAAGAGAGAAAAAATGTAGAGAAATGGAAATTTATTTAAAGAAATGTAAGAAACCTTTATGCTGACTGCAACTCATGCCTGACAGGAATGAAATGTAGAGAATAGTTTGAGTGTGCCAGTGAGAGTAAGAAAATGAAAGATATTACAGCTGTCTAGACTACAGCTAAGGCTGAGCTCATGTATACTGAAGTTAAACTCTTATTAAGGTAAAGAAAAAAAAAAATGTACCTTTACAGGAGTGTCCCCATCAGTTTCAATGGATTCCAGCATTTTTACAACTCCGATCCCTTTTAACACCTGTCCAAAGACCACATGCTTCCCATCCAGGTGCGGCGTGGGGACAGTGGTGATGAAGAACTGGGAGCCGTTGGTGTTCGGCCCGGCATTAGCCATGCTTAGAAGACCCATTCTGTCATGCTGAAGAGGAAGAAGAACCAACCTTTAGACAAGTATAGCTTTTATATTCTAGATTCTAGTAAAAATGACATGTAAAAGTTGAAAACATTTCTATTTTCTTTAAACATGAACCCTTCTTCGACATCTTGGACCTCTTATCTTAACTACTCCAGTACGCCAACCTTGTAGTGGAAGTTTTCATCCTCAAACTTCTCCCCATAGATGCTCTCGCCTCCAGTGCCATTGTGGTTTGAAAAGTCACCTCCCTGGATCATGAACTTCTTGATGACTGGCAAAAGAAAAATACACATCCAAAGCTGGATAAGACACAATACTCAGATAAACATCCCTCCCTCCATCTTCTGTAACGCTTCATCCCTACTGGGGTCACGCAGGGTGCTGGTATCTCCAGCTGTAAATGGGTAAGAAGCGGAGTAAACCCTGGACAGGTCTCCAGTCTATCACAGGGCGACTCGGATAATCAAATATCTTAAAACCTGAACTGGTTATTAAAGGCTGTTAAAAAAGTCTGAGCATAAATAATATCATTCATGCAATTTTGCATTTATATATTGAACCAATCAAAACAGAAACTAATTTTTCATTCTAATTTAATGTGTTTTAAAATGAAGCTTGCCACCTGAATTACTTTATTTGTCCACTAGATGACTTAAAGAGTAATTTGACATATTAGGTAATAAGAAAGGAAGTAAAATCTGTTTTAAAATGTAGATGAGAAAACTATGGGTGGGCTCAGTGGGTTAAAGCTCAAGAACATTTTCTAAGGTGGATTTCAACAAACCAAACTGTCTATTTTGACCAAATAAACTATGAATATCAAAGTAGAATTCATATTTTGGAATCAAATATATGCCCAGAACCATCACAGATCTCTCTTTACTTAAAGCATCCAAATCGTCACGCTTTTTTTAGCCGTATTGCTAGAAAGCACTTACAAAAATGCTACTTTTTTTAACACATGACAAATATCTTCTCCTATAAACATCCCAGACACAAAGGCCTTCTAAAAGGTTGATAAAGCCTTAACCTTGGAGATGGCTGTGTCCAAATTCAGGAGCAGCATCATCTAAAGAGCTACTCTAATTGGGCCAGGTACCAGGAAGGATGCAGAATAAATGGACGGTTGCTGCCCAATCCTCACTAGGGGTGTAAATAATAATCGTTTTGTATCGATGCATCGATCCAAAAGCCGACGATCCGATGCATCGACACGTCCGCAAGATAATCGATTAATGTTTTTTTTTTTTCCCTCCGGTCTATTTTTATCCATTTGCTCCTGGGCGTAACTCTCCTCCCTCCCTGCGGTGCCGCTAAACTTATTTTGCCCTCCTACCGCGCTTCCTGGTTATACTCTTACAGCAGTTTGTTGCAGCAAGCTTCACACAGACATTTTTAAATTATGCTCAATATTGCAGCGTGGTCTGAGCTACACGCTGTGGGTCTAGATACGGCCGAGGCGGCGAGGAAGTGGGGGCGAGTTTAGTCCGACGACGGAGGGACAATGGGGCAAAAAGAGCGGAGATTCAGCTGGAAAAAGGCTCCCAGCGTTCTCGCGCACCTCGCTCTTCTAGCGGGTCAAACTTCACGAGTTGTTTTCCGCAATTTCGGTCATAAAAACAAAACAAGCCGCCCTCCTGTCTGGTGCACTGTTTGCGGTCAGCTACAATCTGGAAGAGGAGCAGCGGAGCGTCTCTCAAGGGGTCGGTGACGTCAACACTCTGGAGCCTTCTTCTTCTTCTTCTTTTTTTTAATGGCGGTTGGCAAACAACTTATAGGTGCATTACCGCCACCTTCCAGAATGGAGTATGGACCAGACAAACTATTATATTCTCCCTAAAATACCCGTTCTTCTTAGAAAATTAAAAATACTACCAAAAACTACATCCCCAGATGACCTTTGAAACAATTCCCTTATATCTAGTTTACTTTTATTCCTGTCTAACTCTCTACACAACATCTCTCTTTCCTGAGTATATTTATTAAATTCTAAAAAAATATGTTGGACAGTTTCTTTGGAGCCGAGGTATTGCATTGAACTCATTACACTGATATTGTGCAGTATTTTTACAGTATTTTTTGATGCAACTTTTCTACTTCTGTTATTTGCTGTTGTTTCTAAAGAAAATGCATAACGATATTACAGCTTTCATTGATTTATTTCAAACTTGAAACTTTGTTTAGCCTGTAAGGTGTAAAAAAAAAATAATAATAATAATAAAAAAAAATTAACCGATTAATCGATTAATCGAATCGAATCGTGGTGTATTCTTAAGTATCGAAAATAATCGAATCGTTGGGTCAGGAAATCGATACTGAATCGAATCGCCATGATGGATGTGATTTACACCCCTAATCCTCACCATAACTACTGTTGCCTAGCAGCTCATCGGGTTGTGCGCTGCTGCAGTATATTGACCCCTCCCCCCGTCACCGCGGTATAGCAGATCTGCAGGTTGTGTAAAGTCTTAGATATACCCCTCATCTGAAAGTAGAGTCCGCCATAAGAGATGGACAGCAACAATGTATCAAATGTCAAACTTTAACCTCAGATTTCACCACTTTGCTTGAAGAATCCTATTCAACCCTGGATTAATTATGGGGTTAGGTGGTCCCTACTCCAACCCCATCCTCCAAATCTAGACAGATGTGGAGAAGCCTTTATACTTGGACCGTCGTTTCCACCACTAAGTGACATAACTGGCCAACAAAATGGGTTGTTAAAGACACTGCTGCTGAATTTGGACACAGCTTACATGCCTGGCAAGCTCTCAAGGGGGAACTCCTCAGCTGAAAAGGCTCCAGCATCCGTTCCCCCCACCACTCCGCATGTAGAAGCAGATATAGACAAAGTTTGTGCAGTTTAAAAGCAGAGCGTTTGCATTCTGGAGAGATGGCGAGATCATTTCACCCAACAATCCTCCCTGCAGCTCACTGCTCCCCATGGAAATATAGAGAAGAAATTTTGTTGAGTTGCAATGACATCATTCCCTTTTTATTTACAGTAAAAAAAAAAAAAAAAAAAAAAAAAAAAAAAAAAAAAAAAACAGCAACACAAGTATCCCTTTAATTGCAAACAGCTTCCCTTACTTCACTTGACGCCTCGTTCATCCGCCACTCAAAGCTTTTCTACTTCAAGGTTTCCTCCCTACTTGACCACCTCAAACATGACATCAAATGGGAGGATGAAGGCTGCTTACTTCTGTGGAACGGGCATCCTTTGAAGTGCAGCGGCTTCCCGGTGGATTGTCCCACGCCTTTCTCCCCGGTGCAGAGTGCCAGGAAGTTTTCAGCAGTCTTTGGGGTGATGTCGGCAAACAGTTCCAGAACTATTCGGCCAACTGAGGATAGAGAAGCAATGAAAGCCCCGGGGCAGTGTGGGGAAAACTTAGATGCAGTTCATATGTGTCAACTAACAATTCTGTTTATAACTTTGAGGCTTAAACCTGTGAAGAAGGGAGTGTTTTTTTTTTGTTTTTGTTTTTTTTTATGCTTAAGCACATTAGAAAATCATTATTTTGTTCCTTTAAAAAAATAAAAATAAAAAAAAATTATAGATACTCCATAACATACATGGGAGAAATTAAATATAACAAGATTCAATTGTTTTTAGGCAATGCAGTAAGTAAAATAAACTAGGGAGAACAGTCAATAAAATATGACTAGTAAAATTAGTCAAATAGGACAAAGACCACTTTTTATTGGAAATTAAAAAAAATAAAAACATACTTGATCACAGAATGAATTCATTTGTAAAACCAGTTCTCTAGTCTGGTGTCTTTCATGTAAAATGGATGATTGTATGAGTATGTGTGAAGATGTTTATCTGCAACAGGATCATGTGTGAAAATTCAAATTTCACAGTTTTTATAGAATGAAAGAGGAGCCATTTTTTTCAGATGAATATGAATAAATAAATTGTCTGATGTGGGACAACTTTGACGGTGAAGAAGAATGCACAGGCTGTTTTTTCAGAAACCTGTTTCCGAATAAACCCAGCGGGTTAACGCAGGTTTTTCAAACCCGCCAACAAACGCTGTTATGCTCTCTTCCAATTGGCAAAAGAACCCGGGTCAGACCTAGGGCTGCAACCAACAGTTATTTTGCAAATTGATTAATCCGTCAGTCATTTTTCCAGATTAATCAATAAATAAAAGGTTCCTTAAAGAAGACTTTTTGCAAGAATTAACCAAGTGAAAATAAAGCTTTTCCACTTGAGGACTTCTAGATAGAGCACAATTCTGGTATAATTGCTGCTCAAGGTGGGTTGCTCTGTCAGCTAAAGGCATGTTTTAGAGCAGGGGTCTCAAACTGGTTCCAGAAAGGGCTGTGAGGCTGCAGGTGTTCTTTCCAACCAAGCAATAGCACACCAGACTCCAGTCATCTCATCAAGTGAGTCCAGTCTTAACATGATGACTTGATGAGATGACTGGAGTCTGGTGTGCTATTGCTTTGTTGGAAAGAAAACCTGCAGCCTCACGGCCCTTTCTGGAACCAGTTTGAGGCCCCGGTTTTAGAGTCTCTATACTACAGTTGACGATTAATCGATTACTACATATTTTGATGATTATTTCAATAATCGATTAATCTGATTAAATGTTTGAGCCTGATCTGATTCCCTACTGGAAAGCTGCTCTCCTCAGGTCAGTGGACTTTTCCCAATACCATTAAAAGTCAATTGTTCTCAGGTTTAAACAGGTTTATCATACCTGCCCATTTGGACAGCCATTTATTATTTTGGGGGGGAAAAAGAGATTATATTGATATACATGTATGGATATGTACATGTGTTTACATTGAGGAAAATAAGTATTTGAAAACCCAGCTATATTGCAAGTTCTCCCACTTAAGAAATCATGGAGGGGGCTGAAATTATCATCCAAGGTGTGTCCAATGTGGGAGACATAATCTAAAAAAATATATACAGAAATCACAATTATATGTTTTAAAACTATTTATTTGTATGATGCAGCTGCAAATAAGTATTTGAACACTTGAGAAAAGCAATGTTAATATTTGGTGGACAAATCTAAACAAAAAACAAAAATATTCAGAAATCACAAAATATGATTTTACAACTCTTTATTTGTATGCTACGGCTGCATAAAATAAGCATTTGAACACCTGTCTATCAGCTACAATTCTGACCCTCAAAGACCTGTTAGTCTGTTCACCTCTACTCCATTTATTAAGCAATAATGCTGTTTGAGGTCATTAGCTTCATAAATATACTTGTCCACCAAATATTAACATTGTTTTTATCGGGTGTTCAAATACTTACTTGCAACTGCATCATACAAATAAATAGTTTTTAACAAATCATCCAATGTGATTTTTTTTAGGTCTCCCACAGTGTACCTAGCATGACAACAACCTTAAACCTTTCCTCTCCATCATTCAGAAAAAATGAATGAGCTTCTAGAAGTCAGTGGAGCGCATGTGGCTAACAAGCTAGCAGAACCAAAACCAACAGTCCCAGAAGTTCGATCAAAGCAGAACTCACCTCTTTCTCCGTCAACGTCTACATCAAAGAAAACACGAGGATTCTGAGGGTTGGAAGGTTTTTCTGAAGGAGCTGAGTGGGACATTTTAGGTAGGAAGGTTAGCTTATTCTAGTTAAACCTCAGCCGGTGCACTAGAGCCGTTTCCGCTGTACAACTGAAAGCCGTACGCAACTTCCGATTTGACGTTTCAAAATAAAAGCCTACTCCGGTGACTGAAGATGTCCATTTTATGATGAATAAAGGGCTGGTTATTGGTAGTGTTTGGATTTTGTGGTTTATTTTATTTTTTGCGTGTCAGTTTTCATCTAATCTGTGGTTTATAGCCTCTAACTGTCGCCATTTTTGTTCATCACATGTTTTGGTGAAGCTTCTTGATAAACCAGTGGCTGGCAAATTAGTAAAAAAAAAAACAAAAAACATGTTATTGTACCATGGAACTAAATTTGCACCTATTTATTTTTCTTTGAAACGGAAAATAAAATAAGTAAATTATTAATTTAAAAAAATGTAAGAAAAAAAGATTTCAAAAGGGTTCATATGTGTCAACTAACAATCCTGTTTAAAACTAAACTTAGTCTGAAATCTGAAAAGGGATTTATTTATTTATTTTGCTTCAGCACATTAGAAAATCATAATTTTGTTCCTTTAAAAAAAAAAAAAAAAAAGAAATTTAAGATATTCCATAACATGCATGGGATAAATTAAATATAACAAGATTTGTTTTTAGGCAATGCAGTAACTAAAATAAACTAGAGAGAGTAGTCAATAAAATATAGTTAAATATTAAAGTATTAATGTGCTAAATTTTTTAGAATATATAAACTTATTTGTGCATACATCTTAATAATATAACATATCAGAGGGTAATATAGGATGGGTAGTAAAAGGAGTCAAATAGGACAAAGACCACTTTTTATTGGAAATAAAAAAACAAAAAACAAAACATACTTGATCACAGAGTTTAATGATTTGTAAAACCAGTTCTCTAGTCTGGTGTTTTTTTCATGGAATATGGATGATTCTATGAGTATGTGTGATGTAAATTCAAATTACACTGTTTCTTAGAATGAAAGAGGAGCAAATTTTTTCATTTTTTCATTGTTTTCAGATGAAAAATTCCCAGGCTGTCTTTCAAAAAAGATTTAAACCCAGAATAAATATTTAAAAATTAAAAATAAAGAGTTTAAACTACATTTCAGATTTTTTTCTATGCTTTTAAAGGTTGGGGATTATCTGTGTTACAAAGTAGCAAACTATAAATCAACAGAGACTTATTCCGTCAGACTCTATACAGTGCATGATTACAAATCTTTTTGAATTAACTGCCTTCTTCAATTTGCGCAAGAAGTAGGATGATGTTAAGCTAGGGGGTCACCCAGGGGAGTTGTTGGGAAAGCACTGTAACTGCTGAGAAGGTACAATGCTCTCCACACTGTAGGTCATGTAGTCAGTGATACATTGAGTCAACCCATTCAATTCAATTCAATTTAGTTTATTTATATAGTGCTGGCATTTGTTGCCAAAACTCTTTCAACAACTCTTTATGCTTGTGCCTGAATTTTGCACCCAAATGTTTCAGTAATTCAGAATCATAGCAGGAGAAGATTGCATCAAGCCTGTGAATGGAAAAATAGCTGATTTCAACTATCAGTGACTCACCTGTAGTCCAGTCGGTGATTGTTGCTGCTTGTTTAAGTCCTTATTGTTTGTGTAGGAGAGCGGTAAATGATGGTAAACTAAACCATGAAAAATTGCTGAGCTTGTGTCGTAGGAAAAAAGTATTCAACTATTCATCCTAGTTAAATAAACGGAGATCGATGGATTTCACTCAGTCGGCACATTTATTAATATCTTTGCAAAGAGAGAACAGTCATCATGAAGCCTTTATGGCACAACATTCTGCTCTGTTCTAGTCTGGGCAGGGTTTCGTCGCCCCCTACTTACAACAATGGAATGCAGTCAGAGTCATAACAAATAAACCTTGAGAAAGAACCTGATTTGTTATGGGTAAAAAACTATGTCTGGTCTACAAACACCAGCCTGGAGAGAAATGTGTGACCTTGAGGGAGGAACAGACTGAGTGAAAACTTTTATAGTGAGTAAATATGAATATTAATATATAATAGAAGAAAGATAAAAATTTTCCGACAACAGCTTGCTAAAGCTACATCTACATGAACACGCATACACACAAGTCAAATTCTCGTGAGTAAAAAAAGGGGGGGCCAATGGACATTATTTACAAAATAAGGAGGTTTTCCAAGATCTAAACATCTCTAGATTGTAGAAAATTTCTAAAATTTCAGCATCAAGGAAACCATGGTCTTACACATCCCTCTTCAAACTGAGCAGAGTTGATTTCCTACAGCTTTCTTATCCTTCCCATCACTTGGCTACAACCACAGGTGTTAAATTTGCTGAAGGATATTCCAAAACTCCAGTCTGATTCTGTTACATATGAGGTTTCTGCACTTCTACCATCAGACTCAGCTGTTAAGCAGTGAACCTCATTATTGTTATCAGCAGCCATGATGACTGCAGTGAGGTGTTTTTTTTCTACACAACTGTTGATAAAGTCAAGCTTGCTGTTCGGAACGATAACCTTTCCCCGGAGCATTTCTCTGGTGGGTGTAGTCAGAAGGTGGCATCACTAGTCACTATGAGCAAACCACATCAGGGCTCTGAATCTTGAAGTTTTTGCAACTTCTGTGAAAATCTGCAGGGTTTTGATTAAATTACAAACAACACAGATCTAGTTTGAAGTTAAAACTTTTACGGTTGGTGCATTGAATGAAGGATGAGGCATCCTGCAGAATCCGTGTTTTTATTAATTTTTTTTAATCAACTGTTGATATTGAAAAAAACAAAACACATTCTCTGTTGTGGATATTTTTCAGGGCCGATAAGTGAATTCTTTGGATTTCATTTATCCCAGCCTGGGGAGCTGTTATTAATGTATGATGGGTGATTTCATTTTTCACTGTGTCTACTCTGAGAGGCTAATAATGACTGTAGCATACAACTGGGGGAATAAAGTGCTGTTCCAGTCAGATAAGAAATCTCTTTAGAGGACCTATATCATGCAAAATCAAGCTTCAAATAAATTCATATACAGTGCGGTATTTGACCTGATTTATGCATGTCTAAGTAATTCTCTCTGAGCAGCAGCACCTAGGAAGCACCTACTTTGACATGGTGCGCCCACAGTGTAGACAAATGGCCGCTTTCAGCATCAGGGAGGGGTGATCGGAAGCGGAGCCCGATGATTACGGCTCAAAGTGACAAAAGTGGATCTTAAAGCAGCGAATCTGCACAGCTGTTCATTTTAAGAAAAAGTAGCTATATGTCACGAAAATTAAGTTTTTGGCCTTGAGAGGTCTGAGACTTTTTTCTGCACACAGAAGTGGTGTGAGGCAGGGAAATTGTAAAATGGACAGGACCACGACCCAGAGCCAGGAAAGCGAAGTGGTTTTTTTTTTTTACTCCTGTTTGGAAAAAAAAAACTACTATACTCATTTCAACTTGAAGAGACACACACAGACAAAGAAAGTGCATTTAGAAAAGTATGTTTGGTGTAAACGAACAAAAGACAATGCTGATTGATGAAGAGTGCTTGAATGAATAGTGTGTGTGTATATATATATATATATGTGTGTGTAAATATAAATATGTATGTATATATATATATATATATATATATATATATATATATATTTTTATATATATATATATATATATATATATATATATATATATACATGTTTATACGTATATATACATATATATGTATACATATATATATATATGGATGCACTGTATACACCGTATATATCACTATGCACCTTTTCTTCCTTTGGCACTGTCTTCTTCTTTTTGATTATTTAAGCCACTTTGAGATCATAAAGTCAGTCAATCAATCAATCAATCAATCAATCAATCAATCAATCAATCAATCAATCAATCATATATTTGTCCATAAGTAACTTTTTAAGGTTTAATAAGGCACAATATAGGAGATTAAAAAAAGACAAAGATTTCAAGTCCCTTAAAAAGGATGAAGAAAACCTAAGAAAATCTAGAGAAAGTTATATATGAAAAATGAAAGCTTTTTGTAGTTATAGTACATCTAAATCTAAAGCTTAAAAGCTCATAAGTAACATGGTGTATATTTGTCACAACAAAAGTTTCCTTTTGGATGGTTGGTCATTAATAGTTACAGTGTTTGGTTGAAATATTTGCTTAAAACAGCTTTTGTTTTACTAAATCTTTTAGAGATTTTTTACTTTTATGGTCAATTCAAAGCCTAAATAATGATTCATCCAACTTTCATTATTAACAAAATCTATGAAGAAATGGATTATAAGACATTATAAAGGATAATTTCCAGCTAGTTTTCCCTTTGTTCTGAATTCTGTCACCTAAAATGATGTTCACCTCCTTATAGTGATGCTATTTCTTTTTTTGATCATTTGTGAAACAATTTAACATCCATTTCCTGTCACGTTAAAATTAGTAACTTCATCATCAGTAAACAAACTAAACAAATCAAGAGTTTTTCTTTTCTCCTGTAAATTATTTGAAGTTTAGTTTGTGTCCCATCAATCATTATGTCTGACATCTGTGTTTTTTTTCCCTGATAGTTAATGATGTATCCCATTGTTTTTCTACATCAGTCTTACACAAAATGTCTTTTTCTGCTTTTATGGTTTCATTGTTGTGCTTTACTGCTTCACACAAAGATTAAAAATGAAAGATGGGGGAATACTTGCTCACACAGGGGTGGCAAATTCTAGAAAGGAAATCCATCAAATACCCAGCAGAACAAGCCTTTTAGCATCCGCTCTGCTAAAATAACGACTTGAGACGCACAAGGCCTTCTGTCAGTCATCATGGTGCAGATGTTCTGTCAGCTGGAGGTCTGCTGAAATATAGTAAATGTTGGGATCCAAGGTTTGCCCTCCAGGGGGCGGTGTGGATCCCATTCTGTAGCTTCTGTTTTCTGTTTGGTTCCCGTCCTGTGAGCTTCTTTTCTGTTGGGATCCAGAGGGTGCCCACCAGAGGGCGCTGTGGATCCTTCTGGGAGCTGGTTCTCAGCACTCAGCTGATTCCTATCAGCTCTGCTGATTAACCGCTCACCATATAAGCTGTGTTACAGCTTCCCTCTGAGCCGGATCGTAGCCATGGGTTTCCAAGCCTTGCCATGTTCTCCCATGCTCTGCCATGAGCTGCCTTGCCATGCTCTGCCATGAGCTGCCTTGCCATGCTCTTCCATGCCATTGCCATGCCTGCCTGAATCTGCTTATCGGTGCCTGTTAAACCCAGTCTGTCTGAACCAGCGAACCAGTAAGTTTGAGCTTGTTTATCTGTCCCTGAGTTAACCTGTGCTCTGTCTTCTCTGCCTTCCAGGGCAGAACCTTGTGTGTCACTAATAAATATTGGACTTTAATCCTGCCTCAGTGTCTGTGGAGTTCTGCATCCTTGGTCTAGCAAACCAACCACGTATCATGACAGAACGATCCGGCCATCAGACTAGCCCAGCAGACTCCCAGCACGCTCTCCTGGTGAGGCCCGCTCTGCGCCGTCAGCTGCCTCCCGAATTGGAGGAGCTGCTGCTACTCTATTATAAGATAGCGGCCGCCTTGGACCCTGAGCCTGCTTCGTGCCCTCCTGAGACCCCTGAGTGGAACTTAAGGGAGGGGATGCACCGGAGGTTTTGGTGGGATGTTCGAGAGTTCGAAATGGAGCTGAATCGAATTGTCGAGGAGTCGGATCGTCAAGTGCAGGAGACCAGGGGGCGTCTAAGGATCCCTGCTCCTGATTCGAAGCCGCAATGGGCGGCCTCCTCAGTCCCAGATTCGGAACCGCAGCCGGTGGTTTCCCCTGTTCCTGACCGGGAGCCGCAATCAGCAGGCTCCTCTGTTCCTGATCTGGGTCCGCAACCAGCGGGCTCCTCTGTTCCTGATGTGAAGCCGCAATGGGTGGCCTCTTCTGTTCCTGATCTGGAGCCGCAATCTGCAGCCACCTGGGTTCCTGTGGAGCCACAGTCGGTGGTCTCCCCTGCTCCAGGGGTGGAGCTGCAGTCGGCGGCTTCCTCTGAGCCTCCTCCTGAGCTGCAGTCGACGCTTTCCTCTGAGCCTCCTCCTGAGCTGCAGTCGACGCTTTCCTCTGAGCCTTCCCCTGAGCCACAGTCGTCGGTAGCTGCTGAACCTGTCGCTGTGTCGCTGAAGCTGAGACGGCGTCCTACTCGGAGCTTCCCGCAGCAGCAGAGACGGCGTCCTCCTCGGCGCTCCCCGCAGCAGCAGAGACGGCGTCCTCCTCGGCGCTCCCCGCAGCAGCAGAGACGGCGTCCTCCTCGGCGCTCCCCGCAGCAGCAGAGACGGCGTCCTCCTCGGCGCTCCCCGCAGCAGCAGAGACGGCGTCCTCCTCGGCGCTCCCCGCAGCAGCAGAGACGGCGTCCTCCTCGGCGCTCCCCGCAGCAGCAGAGACGGCGTCCTCCTCGGCGCTTCCCGCAGCAGCTGAGTCGGCGCCCTCCTCCATGGCCCCTGCAGCTTTTGAGACGCCGGCCATACGGTCGGCCACCTGAGACTCTGTCCTGCTGCCGGTCACACGGCCGCCCACCTGAGACTCTGTCCTGCTGCCGGTCACACGGCCGGCCACCTGAGACTCTGTCCTGCTGCCGGTCCCTCGGCCGGTCACCAGAGACTCTGCCTTTCCGCCGGCCCCACGGCCGGCCACCAGAGACTAAGCCTTGCTAACCGGCCTCTCGGCCGGTCACCTGAGACTAAGCCTTGCTAACCGGCCTCTCGGCCGGTCACCTGAGACTAAGCCTTGCTAACCGGCCTCTCGGCCGGTCACCTGAGACTTTCTCTGTCCTCGCCCACCCTAGGTGGGTTGTTTTGAGTTCTGGTCCCTGTTGTTTTTTGTGCTTGGCCCTCCGTGCCTGTTACCTCCTCTGTTCGCCCTAGGTGGGTTGTTTTTGTTTCTTGTTTTTTGTTTTTGGGCGTCTGGTATCCGCCCTTGAGGGGGGGGTACTGTTGGGATCCAAGGTTTGCCCTCCAGGGGGCGGTGTGGATCCCATTCTGTAGCTTCTGTTTTCTGTTTGGTTCCCGTCCTGTGAGCTTCTTTTCTGTTGGGATCCAGAGGGTGCCCACCAGAGGGCGCTGTGGATCCTTCTGGGAGCTGGTTCTCAGCACACAGCTGATTCCTATCAGCTCTGCTGATTAACCGCTCACCATATAAGCTGTGTTACAGCTTCCCTCTGAGCCGGATCGTAGCCATGGGTTTCCAAGCCTTGCCATGTTCTCCCATGCTCTGCCATGAGCTGCCTTGCCATGCTCTTCCATGCCATTGCCATGCCTGCCTGAATCTGCTTATCGGTGCCTGTTAAACCCAGTCTGTCTGAACCAGCGAACCAGTGAGTTTGAGCTTTTTTTATCTGTCCCTGAGTTAACCTGTGCTCTGTCTTCTCTGCCTTCCAGGGCAGAACCTTGTGTGTCACTAATAAATATTGGACTTTAATCCTGCCTCAGTGTCTGTGGAGTTCTGCATCCTTGGGCTAGCAAACCAACCACGTATCATGACAGTAAATATGAGTCGAGTCACCTTTTAGATTCCTCCACAGATGAACTGGTGTTAATGCTTTTCTATTCTCAGAAATAATAGATTTGATGACTAAGACCACATTATTGCAACTGATTTCTTTGCTCATTTTATTCATTTTCTTATACGCCTGCAGGAAATCCACTATATGAGCTGTAAACTGAAATATTGGAATATTATTTGTATTACTCAAAGGATCTACATTCTTTTAGAAGAGAGCTATATATGTTTTATTTTTGTTAATTTAGAAGATAAGTAAAAACAAAAAAACCCTCACCTTTTCAGAAAAATAGAATGCTACGTAGAAAAAGTAATTTTTCACTTAGAAATTTTGATCTTCTTTAAAAAAAAAACCTGAACTGTATACTTGTTTGGGTTTTTTTGTATAAATAACTCCATCAAACAGATCAATCAAATGGGACCATAACATTGCTGAGGCGTTCAGGAAGCCCAGTTTCCCTTGATAGCCGTCTTAAGGCCGTCGTTCATTTAAACCCTTTGATACCATGGTAACTGATGAAGGTATTGGTTCTTCTGTCTGAGCATGTACCAAGTCTTGAAAGACAATGAAAACATCATTTCCATAAAGCTTTAAACTCTTGGGGACACTTGAATCCACTAACCCCTCATTTTTTCCTTCCACTTAACTTTTCCTTAACATTTACAGCACTCTTTAAACAGCCACTTTCTTTAGACAGGACTTTAGAAACTTTCTTTTCTTTTGGGGCTGTCAATAAGTGTCTGATGGACATCTGTCAATTTATGAGTTATGAGAACATATTTAATTTTCATTATAAACAGATGAAATATATCAATCACTGTTTATTAAGGGCTTTTTGTTGCTGAGCCTATATATAATAAAAATGTAATGATATTGCAATTTATTGCAGTTCGCCTGTATTATTCAGACATGGTTAGACTTAGACAGATTTATTTAGTCATTTTGTATACACGAATGTAAAACAAAAAGACAATTTCATTTTTTAAAGTGCAGCCTTGAAAAACATTATTAAATACATTAGTATAGAGTTAATGAAAATCATGTGTTATAACATACAGGAAAAACATGCAATTGTAGTGCATGATTATTTTTTTATTTTATTATTCCTGTTACGAAAATGTGAGACAGAAAAAAAAGCAACTTCCAGACGGTTTGGTGTCATGTGTCCAAGTTCATCCGGCCTGATTTAGTGTCCATGGCTTGAGGTGCTGCGTTCTCGTTAAAGTGGAAGTGTTGCATTATGGATGGGCAGGCAGACAGCCTACCGTACAGCTTGCTCAACAGTGTGCAATAGAAACCTGAGATACTCTCACTTATTTATATGGATGTATATATGTATATGTATTAGAATGGTGGCCTACTGGTTCATCTGAAACCTCTGAGAGACTCTTTCTTCCAGTGTTAGCCTCAGCTCAGATTTCTATAAGAAAATAGAGGAAAACTCAGTTAAGTTTAAATTGTTTTTTTTTATCAGTTCACTATAAAAAAAAAAAAAATCTATTGAGGAACCAGGTTTCATAAATAATTCCTGTAGGAATCCAACACAGTAGGTTTTAAATTTTTTAATTAATACTTTTTTTTTTTCTGCATCTGTTTTCTCACAATAAAAAAAAAAAAGTTTATCCCCAAACATGCTCATTAGAATCTGCTGTTTATACCTTAATTTGCATGTTGCTGAGGAGCCTGTCTCCATTCAACAGCTGGTTATACTGCCATCCCCAGCCCACCTCACCCACACTGCTCTGTCTGGGTGCGGGAGGGGCCGCGTGAGGAGCAGCTCGCCATAAATATCCCAGATCAGATGTGGCCTCAGGAGAAACGCCACCCACACCAACGTACAGGGGCTCATAATTCGATCTGGGCCTGTAGTCTCCAATTCCATTTGGACCTGGTGAGAGAAGTTGGGAGGAAGGAAACAGAATCCTTCTTCAATTGTGATTTGCTATCAATCATTCAGCTGAATGAGGCAACACAGGAAGAGAAGCTGTTGAATTCAAATTGATGATTTAATTTATTAAAGTAAAGGAAGAAAATATCCAAACCTATTCAGCTTTTTGAGGAAACATAATTGAAATAAGTGTGGCTGAACAAAGTTTTAGTTGTCCAGTTTATTTTAAACCCAGGGCTACCAAAATCACTCCAAGAAGGCCTCCAAAACCCACCCAGGGGGCCACAAAGGACCCCTGACCCAGGCTGAACAACAGCAGCATTTTAAAGTCCTGCTAAAAGCCTGTTTGTCTGAACAGGAGAAAAACTGGGTAGAAACCGGTTACATTTACTTTAGCCACTTTTTTACAGAAAAAAAACTTTTAGTCGCTTTACTGTTCTGGTTGTCTTTCTTTTACTTGAATAATGTCATCATGAAGTATGTATTATTTTTAGCTACTCTGTCTAGTTTGAGTGAGTTAACTGAATAGAGAAGTTTGCTTTAGCCAAAGATACTGTAGACACACATTTACAGTTTTTTTTTTGGGGGGGGGGGGGGAATCATTAATTTGACAGTTTTTTTATTTTTTAGATTTTTTATACATCATCATTTGTATTAATTATTTTTCTTTAAGTCTTCATTTACCACAATTGTCTTATTACACAATTTTAAACAGTGTATCAGATTTTTCGAAGTACTTCTTTGGCCTTTCTTTCAAATGCTTTCTTACTCTTTGTTGAGGAATTTCTTCTAAGAATAATTTTTACTTTTACTTGAGTAAAATGATGATGAGGTCGAGCTACTCTTGAGTGAATTTTTTGGCTGCTCTACCCACACCAGAAAAAACCTTTTTTCACCCTTTGAAAAAAGATTATTTTAATTTTTTTTTATTCATAAAACTCCACTATAAAAAAGAAGTTGTTTATGGTTTTATGAAAGGACTACCATTCTGTTTCAATTTTGTACCAAATCTTTGTATTTTTAGTTCAATATGCATAGAACCTATACTAGAAGGAACAAACTCTGAATCCTGATAAGATAATAAAATAACCAAATATATTCTGTATTTTTGGTCTTTATAAGGTTATTAAAAAGGGTCCAATGTGAGGGATATGTGCTGCTGATTCCTCCCCTTAGAAATTAAAACTCTGCAGGCATCCCTTGCCACAGTAAAGATAAAGGTTCATGATTACACAATAATAGAGACCAAACCAAACAAAATGGGCTGAATGGGAGAGGTCCAAGATCTGAACTATGACTGACCCAAAAGAACACAAAGACCTATTAGGTTTTCCCAATAAGATTTTAACTATGTATGTAACATTTGTCAGAAAAAAATATGATGTCACAACAGCTAAACATGATGGTCAGGGGGTACTTTGCTGTGTAAGGATAAGGATGCTAACACATATTGCAGGAAAATCCTGAAGGAGAATGTCCGACCATTCAATCATGATTTAAAGCTCAGGCATACTTGATTTATGCAGAACAGGAACCTGAGGTCTGCCTCTTAAAAGATAAAAAAAAACTAAAGCAATGGGTGTTTCAAACAAAACCTCACTGAGAATCATTTTTTTTCCAAATGTATTTCTTTATCAAATGAAACAAAGAATACATTATCTAAAAGGTTATCTTTTATATTCAAATGTATTTGATCATCTGAAATGAGAAAAAAAAATGTAAATATGTTTTCACAGCCTTGGAAGTTATGTCATTGATTGATTCTAGTTACATTTTCCATCCATCCATCCATCCATCCATCCATCCATCCATCCATCCATCCATCCATCCATCCATCCATCCATCCATCCATCCATCCATCCATCCATCCATCCATCCATCCATCCATCCATCCATCCATCCATCCATTTCCTGTCACGTTTATCCCAGCTGGGGTCGTGAGGGGTGCTGGTGCCTATCTTTAGCTGTGTACGTACAAGAGGCGTGGTACTCTCTAACAAATGGAAAATATTAACCACATGGATGAATGTACTAAATGTATCCCATGCAATACTGTTTCACTGAACTGTTGTTTGACGAAAGGAAATAGATAATAACACATAAAGCTTACAGTATTCAAATCAATCAGCTGCAATGATAATAAATCATTTCCTATTTATTATTTTTGATGTTCCCAAAGTAACCATGTCATTAGTTGTATGTACTGATTGTGATGATTTGTGTTGAAAATGGACCCCAGGAAAAGTGGTCTCTACTCTCTTAGAATTCTTAAAACAGGGCACCCCTATTAACCGTAATTATTTTTATTTCTAAATAGTTGGGTGTTTGCAACAGCTATTTCAGTTTGATATATCTAATAACTGATGGACACAGTAATATTTCAGTATTGAATATAGGTTTATTGGACTAACAGAAAATGTGCAATATGCATTAAAACAAAACTTCACAGATGCAAAAATTTGGGTACCCTAATCATTTTATGATTGATTGATTTGAATATCTCCCCTTGTGATTTATTTATAGTTATCAATCATTCAGCTGAGTGAGGCAACCCAGGAAGACAAGCTGTTAAATTCAAATGATGATTTAATTTACTAAAGTAAAGAAAGAAAATATCCAAACCTTTTTGAGGAAATATAATGTCCCCCTCTTTAGATTTATGAAATAAGTGTGGCTGACCAAAAATAACTTCCTTAACTACTTTTCACTAACTTATTGAAACATAAAATTGGTTTGGTAACTTCATTAAGATTTGAACTTCATAGCCAGGTGTATCCAATCATGAGGTGGTCAGTTGGAAGTTGTTCTCCTGTTTGAATCTCCTCTGAAGATTCATCATGGGCACCTCTAAAACATCTCTCAAATGATCTGAAAACAAAGATTATTCAACATAGTCATTCAGGGGAAGGATACAAAAAGTTGTCTCGCAGATTCAAAGTATCAGTTTCCACTGTGAGGAATATAGTAAGGAAATGGAAGATCACAGAGAAAGATTTTGTTAAGCCCAGACGTGGCAGGCCAAGAAATATCAGAGAGAGACAGAGAAGAAGAATGGTGAGAATGGTCAAGGAAAACCCACAGACCACCTCCAAAGACCTGCAGCATAATCTTGCTGCAGGTGATGTCACTGTGCATCGTTCAACTTTGCACCAGGAGAAGCTGTATGGGAGAATGATGCCACAGAAGCTTTTTCTATAAGCAAGCCTCAAACAGAATCGCTTGAGATATGCAAAAGCACATCTGGACCAGCTAGCTTCATTTTGGAATACCGTCCTGTGGACTGATCAAACAAAGATTGCATAGCAGCAACAAAACACAGCGTTCCAAGAAAAACACTTGTGACCCACTGTAAATTTAGGTGGAGGTTCCATCATGCTTGGGGCTGCATTGCCAATGCTGGCACTGGGAATCTTTTTAAAGTTGAGGGTCGCATGGATTCCTCTCAGTATCAGGAGATTCTTGAGAATAATGTTCAAGGATCTTTTAAGAAGTTGAAGTTACGGCGGGGGATGGATATTTCAGCCAGACAATGATCCAAAACCCCGCTCCAAATCTACTCAGGGATTCATGTAGAGGATAAATTACAATGTTATAGAATGGCCATCCCAATCCCCACACCTGAATATCATTGAACATCTGTGGGATGATTTGAAGCAGGCTGTCCATGTTCGGCGACCATCAAACTTAACTGAACTGGAAATGTTTTGCAAAGACGAATGGTCAAAACTCCCTTCATTCAGGAAGTCATTAAAAGCTACAGGAAGCAACTGTAGCTTTTAATGGCTGCTGTTTTTGCACAAGGAGGGTCTACTAAATATTAATGTCTCTTTATTTTGCAGAGGTGCCCATATTTTGGCACCTGTCAGATTTTGTTTTAATGCATACTGCACACTTTCTGTCAGTCCAAGAAATCTTTTTAATATTATAAAAATTGCTCTACATTATTTTATTTTCCAATTTTCCTCCAAGAAGTATCCCCAGCAAAGGGAAAAACAAGTTAGGCAAATATTCACTAAATTTTCCTACCTGTAAAAATGATCCGCTGCCCATACTGTGGCTCGCCTGAGGCTTCTCTACTCTTCTGCATCATTTATACCTTTTTTTAAAATCTGCTGCTAAGAAATTGCCTTCTAATGCCCCTGTTGGACTGAAAACATGAGCCTAGCACTCTGCTCTGCCTACAGGGGGGGTCATGGTTGCTTGTAATACCATCAACGGTTGTCATGGTGCTATTTGCTGAGGCCTAATTACATTCAAGAGCCAGGAAACCAGGAAGGCTATATCTAAATACCAGTAAGATTATTCAGTCAAATAAACATGGAGACAAATACAGCACAACATAGATTATTTGTTTAGTGCTTGCTTGTTTATGGTGCACTAATCAGAAATAGTTTTCAAAAAGAATCATCTGCTGAAATTCCAAAAGCTCTTGTGAGGAAGAAAAAGGCTACTTTGAAACTGTGGAATCTTAATTGGTTGTAATAACTTCTAAACAATATGTTTTATTTTAATAAAAAATTAAAGCTGATCTGTAAAACGTTTAACATATTGTTTTTAATTTGCAGTAACATGTAATTGCTTTTACACAGTTCTGTATCATAGAATAAACATATGCAGATGTTTTTTAGAAATTCGAAAGGGTATGTTTGCTATTGTTTTTCAATGGCATACATAATAGTTGTGCCTATGCACTTAAACATACAGTTCCTGACCAGGTCGCTTGGTGGCGCCAAAGTATTACCTTTCCTACATTTCATTCCTCTCTCCATCCTTTGTTGAATGGACTCGCCCATAATAAGCCTCCTTCATGTTACTAAATCCCTTTCAAGTCAAATAGACATGAAAATCTGTGGGAGGGGAAATAGAATTATCCCAATGCCAAAATAAGATTTAGAAAAAAAAATTACAATTATATTCAAATACTACCAGGCTCCCAGAAAACTTAACAAACAATTAAGAACAGATCGAAACATAATCGTTATTTTTCATTTTCTTTCATTCAATTTGATTCATTAAAAACAAATAACTCCAAAATTCATATCCACAATAATACACAAACTCCCAGTGGATCTTGAATGAAAATAAGCAGCAAGAAAAATCCCCTTAATTTATTTTACAACTACTATAAATCAGTTCCGTCACAGTACAGCTACCCACATTTACTGTGATCAAATTGTATAGTAGTTATATTCAACATGCAATAACATATATCTCCAAGTTTACCACAAAGTTTACTAGAAGAAAATATGCTATTCTATACTTAAAATGCAGCATATCCAATTTCTGGATTTATTGAAAGTGTACTTCTAGGGATGCATGATATATCAATTCTGGCATTGGAATCAGCTCTTATTAATGATTTTTTTCATGCATTGATGTTTTTTAGGCCCTATATTTGTAATGCACCAAAAGGTATCTCTCTAACATCTATCAATATAAATATTAGTGTGTGGTCTTGTGTTCTCAAAAATAAGAAAGCATTTAATAAATATATGTTTGAGCTCATTCATGGAAAATTATACTAATGAAAGTGTAACTGTAGGTCCTTGAGCCTCCACCCGAGTGTGCCCAACAACTGAAATCATTCCAATTTCCTGCCGGTGGTCATCAATCTCTACAATGCCTCCCTCAAGTGGTTCAGACACCCCCCCTCTGTAATTGACAATTATTCATTCCTTGCAGAATTTTTGCACATCACTACGTACATACATACATATATATATATATATATATATATATATATATATATATATATATATATATATATATATATATATGAAACTGTATCTGGAGCGTGTAACAAAAGCAATTTCCCTCTGGGATTATTAAAGTATTTCTGATTCTGATTGTAGAGGTAACATCACTATGTCCATAAATCACACCTCCCTAGTATTATAGTTTGTGGTGTGTGTTTTTTTTAATAAAGTTAATTAATCCCTTTTACTGTGATGTCTGATAATCTAAGATCGATTGTATTTTCAACCAGTAAAAACTAAATAAATAAAAAACTAATAGGGTTCACAAATAAAAAAAAAAAAAGTTGGTTTGCAGACTTTTATTTTGAAATAAACAACAGGAAGTACAGTCTCTAAATCCTCCTGACTTGATTCCAGTGTGTCTTTCAATCACCATGGTGGTGGCATACAACAGAACACAGCAAACTGCGGTGGACCAATTCCCACTTTTAGCTGCCTCCTAATGCAGAAAGAAAAATGTTTTTTTCTTTTCTTCAGTGAATAGGAAGAGTTTTGACCTTTCGTGATGGGTGCCATGTTGTTGCAGAAAGGTTAGCTCGTAGCCGTTAGCTTTCCTTTTGTTTACCGGATCCTTTATGGAATTTCTTCACGTCGTTAGCAGAAATGCTGAGGAGACGAGGAATATCTTCCCTTAACACCGGCTTTAACGGTGGGACTTTAGGTTTGACAGCTAGAAAATAACCCAGAGGAACCGTTTGACCCGTTTTTTTTTTAAGAGAAGTTTTTAAATAATTAGCGGCGGCGGGGACTGCAGTTCGCAGCCGGGTTTCGGGTTGGGCAGCGGAGAGGGACCGATACCCCGAGGAGAGCTCTCGGCTGTCTGGCTCCAGTCGTGGCCTGGCTTCGGGCACTCCCAGCTTCGGAGCTCATTTACCAAGGATAAACTAAAACAAGGAGAGGACCACAATTGTGCGTATCGCATTTGAACTCAAGTGAAGCAGTTTTAAGGATATACAAAAAAAAAAAAAAAAAAAAAAAAAACTGAGCTACACGCCGCCTTCCAAGACAATGGCGTCTTATGTGGATAACCGCTTTCGGCAGGCTGTGATGATGAATCCGGCTGAACGGACGCAACAGGTCAGTGGGGCGGTTTTCTTCATTCTGCTACAAAAGGAAGCAGTGGTTCTTATTTCTGTTACAACATCACGACCTGATCTGCAACACTTCAGCAGTGGGTCCAACTGTTATTTATTTTTTGGTTAAGTACGCTTACATCCCCTTTATCAGCTGAGATAATCACCTATAGTTAACATTCAAGAGGAGCTGCTACGATCGTGGGAATCTAACCCGCGTGTGTTCGGATCGTGGTTTTTCACTGTTGCGTGCAAGCCTTTACTCCATTAAATGCACTCCTAATACATCTGTGGTCTGACATCAGGTTTTTGCACAAGCCTAATAATAAATCAGGTGCAGGGAAACAGGGAAATGTTAAAAAAACAGCAGGGACCGATGTATTTTGCATGCAGAAATTAGTTATTTTGAAGTTTAACAACTGGGTTAAACATTTTAGTGCACTTTCCAGAACAGCATCTTATCAGTTGTCATGCACAGAAATAATCCTAAGCTTTTCTCTCATCACATAACAGCAATCTTTAAAATGGATGAACACTGCAAAGTCTGTTCACATATACTATTTGCAATAACAGGTCTATTATATTGACTGTAAGACATTGCATCCAATGCAATTATTTGCAATTGCAGAGCTCATTGAGTGACAGACTGCTGCACCCTAAAGGCCTCAGGGAGCATTATCAGAGATTCTTCCTCCCAGCAGCTGCAAGACTATAACTATTGCTGTTCCCAACAATCTCAATAAGTTTTTACATTCATGCTGATTTTGCACAGTTTCTACCTTAGTCAGGTTAATAACATACTGCTGTCATTTTGCACATCTCCTAATGTTGCTGCTATTTTCAAATATCTATTACTGTTAAAATGTTCATGGCTTATATTGGATATTTATTTTCCAGGTGCACACTATTTATATAGTTAAAACACTTTATAGGACAGCATTTTATTTGTTTGTTTTTCAAGTCTTCAATATTATGTTATTTTTATACATTTTTCTAAGGTCCCCATTGTGTGACCATCTTTTCCTGTAATCTTTTTGCTGCTGTAAACACCAGAATGTCCCCATTTAGGAACAATAAAGGGATTTTCTATTCTATTAATTTTTGCTCTCATAGGTATTGTGATGTGCTGTGGAGTATATCACTCATCTATCTACCCAGGTTGGCTCAATCTCTGCAGCAGATGTTCAGGCTGAAGTAAGGGTTGACTGATACATGGGTGGCTGATATTTTGGACAGATATTAGCATTTATTTATTTATTTTTTACACTAATTAATTGGCTCCTTGTGATCTCGTTGCATGTTTTATTCATTGGTAATGTTTTGCTTATTTTCATTCTCTTTATACTTTTTAATGAGTCTAGTGATTTAGTGAACAATATTCCTCATCTCCTCATCCCTTTATCACCAACATGCCTTCTGTCATAATTGTGTTATTTAACAGAACTGCACCCATGCTGTAAAACAAAAATACTTTGAACTTAAGTTAATTTGAAAGAGAAGAAGAGAGAAATTTATCTCATTCAAATAAAAAGTATGCATGTAGAATTTAAAGAATACGTAAATTGTAATCCATGTATAACATAACTGAAATCATTAAGATGCAAGTTAAAAAAAGGAGATGAGAAAAGGTTTTATTTTTTTAACTCATGCCCCTTTATAATCTCAGTCCATTTTATCCTGTCACATAGACATTTATTGTAGTCAGCTAAAATAGCATAGATAACCCATTTATACTCATACATGCACATGCATAATGAAATTATATATATAGAAATATCCAAATCCATTTTCATATCTCTCTGTAAGTATTAAAAAGTATGCTTTTATGATGTTTTATGATGATTTTTCAGAAATATTTCATTTTGCACTGTGCTTTATGTCTCTTTGCTCAATCTATTCCATAAAGTCACTACACAAACATTTGTTTTCTTTGTAACTAGAGGAAGAAGAAGCAATATGGCCACCCCCCCCAAAAAAAGCAACACATATCGGTTACCGTTTAGCCTGATAATCAAAATAATTGGTATCAGTATTGGCCTTAAAACCTGGTTGATCTCTGTTTTGAAGACAGATTATTAGGTTCAGAGTGATGGAAGAAGAGATGAGAAGGAGAATAAAGAAGGAAATAGACACATAGTGCAATGTTTACAAATCTGATTATCAGCGTTTTCTAACATCCATGTGCTGATCCAGAATAAACTGAGGCTTCGTTCTGAGGTTTATGACTTCTCTCCTGAACTTTCAGATTTTATGGGTATTAAATTTGATTTACACAGGCACTCACAGAGGCTCACTTTAATATTCAGTTTCTTATAATGTTATTTTTTTATAGTTGGAAAAAAATCACTTCTGGCTGCAAAACGATTCAGTTCGTCCATCTGATCGCCGGTAGTGCTGCCGGAGGAAGCTGTGTTGGCACCAACTTTGCACATAATGGGCAATCAGCGTGATTACACTTAAAACTGTGGTCACAGATAAAGACTGACCCTCCCCTCTGCTCCGTTATGGTGTCAATGGTTTGGTTTCGGCTTGTTAACTGGCCCAGGTCTGGGGTACTTAAAGCTTTCCTGCAGGCTATAAATGGAGGGGATGACGGATGCCAGCATGGGGGGTGGACGGAAAGGAAATTGGCATCATTAGTATTTCATGAGGAGGCTGCTGCTGAAAATATTTTTACATTTCTAATAGATTAATAATCTTTGTGTTCAACTTGCTTGTTAAAAAAAAAAAGGGAGCAGTAGTATTTGAGAATCAGCTGCCCCAGGGGATTGTTTAAGAGTTTACTTTCATCAGGCAACAGAGCTCATAGCGTTTACCTCACCATTTGTCAGATAAAAAGGCTTTTACTGATATTTATTTAAAGCCTAACCCATCTGAAGACATGCTACCTATGCTACAGATTAGAGATCTACCGATATAGTTCTTTTAGAGCCCAATCCCGATTATTTTGACAGAACTTTAACTAATCCCTAATATGTGCTGCTGATTTATTTTTTTAAACCAGTATTGCTTCTACCTCCTTTCACTTGATAAAAATAACACAATAAAAAACAAATGTTAAACAAGTCTCAATTTAAACAAAAGAAACGCTTTTTAAATAACAACACCAAACATTTCCAAAGGTTTGCAAATGAAGGGAGCGGCAGTGCATGCTTTTCATGTGATGCTAAGGCACGGCTGCTTGGATGCAGGAGTAAATCAGCGATGCATGTAAAAAAATCCTCTATTGTTCAAAAATTTTGGCCTTCTGATGTATCTTTCTATCTGCAGGATATTTATTTATTTTGTATTTGCAGGATAGCTATTTTATATTGAATTTCAGGCCTAATTAAAATGTGTATTATCTCTCTAAAATGTCACGGATGCCTTTTTTGTCACAACATAAAACTGTTTTCCACCCACATTGTGCAACAATATAGAGAATATTTTTGTGACTCTTAGGTAAAAAATGAAAGAAAAACAAACATGCAGGAGAGCCTTCTGCATGCTTGTCATTTTACATTTATGATCCGTAAAATCCACTGCAATAAAAGCCCATCAAGCCAACCCAAAATGCCGTGGTTCTTCTCCATGAAGCCACCTTATTTAAAGCTGTACTCCGCCATCTTGACACTGTATGTGCTTTCAGTATGTTTCAGTAGATTTCTCAGTCTACTATTCATGTATGGAGAGACTCAAACAGGCTTATCCTAATGGTGTTGGCAGGACCTCTCTGTCAGGATTAGCTAACTGATGCAGGGATCTGTCTTTATCTCTGAAGACTCACCGCAGCGAGGCTTGACCCCACGCCTCACACTGTTGTCACATGGCAGGCTAAATAACCCACCACTTGACAGTTTGTGTTCACGCTGGCTTTATCTCTTTCCTTTTTTAGTTGTTTTTAGTTGTTTTTTTTTTTTTGGAAGGGTGTGTGAAATATTTTGGCTGGAGATGAATGAGGAAGAGGAAAGAACAGAAAGAGGGGGGTGATGCCACTTTTCTGCAGAGCACCGCTGTCAGTTGTAATGCAAATGAAGAAACAGGATTTTAGGTTTCATGGCTTCTGTCCAAATATAGGTCTGTGTTGCCACTGAACCACGGAACGTGAGCGATTTAATGGAAGCCTGAAAGATTCGCAGTTTTTAAAAGAACTAGAGTCACCCCTCAGACTTGTGGACAGATTTTTTTTTAATGAAGTTTTGGCCAACTGAGGTTGTTTTTTGCAGATTCCAATTTCTCTTTAAGCCAGGCTGAAGTCACCAAGGTAGTTGGAAAGCTACTTGGGTCAGGGCCCCCGGGGTGGATGAGATTCGTCCCGAGTACCTTCGGTCTATGGATGTTGTAGGACTGTCTTGGCTGAGACATCTCTGCAGTATCTTGTAGTAGCTTGGTTTGCACTACCGGCAGTAAGTCAGACCTGTTCCCGGTGCATGTTGGTCTCCGCCAGTCCCTGGAGGGACTATGTCTCTGAGCTAGCCTGGTGTCGCCTCGGGGTCCCCCCTTAGCAGCTGGAGGAGGTGTGTGTGGATCGGGAAGTCTGGGCATCTCTGCTGAGACTGCTGCGCTGCAACCCGGAGGAAAGTGGAAGAAAATGGATGGGTGGATGGAAATTTGATATAAAAAATGTACAAGAGAGATGTTGGAATATTATTGTCTTAGCTTCTTGTTCAGAGGCGTCATTTAATGTCTACTGGGAGCAGATGTGACCTCACTGTTGGGCAAAGACTATTCTTATAATAAAAAGAAGCAGTGGTTAGCAAACTTACCTTCTAAAGTAGCATCTTATGCTATCTAGCAGCACCAAAACACCACTCCTCTGTGGATCCTATAGTGCAGGGGGGACTAAGTTAAGTGTTGCAGAGTGAACCACAAGCCATATTTAAAGAAGAGAGACAGGCTTCTTGGACAGTTACTTTCCTGCAGGTTGAGATGCATCCATCCTCTAATGAACATGAATACAATGGCTGACTCCCCTCATTGGCATTCAGTCCTCCAGCTCTTCACAGGCTGGTAACAAACCACTCATTTGATCCAGGTGTGTTGGCTAATGGATGCAGCAAAAAGCTGCAGGATATGAGCTATCAAAGACCTACATCAGCCCCCTGCTTTAGAGAACAAAGATCTGTACCTTTCCAAACGGTTTCCAAATTGAGCATGCTCCAGTAACGTGTTCTGCAAAGTCCTCCAGAGTGAGAGGCACAAAATAAAAACACATTTTTACTTTGCTACAATTGTCACAATATCTGTCAACATAATAAGAGAACCAAGATTTTTTTATAAATGGTTACATTTTATTATGATGATTATTATTGTTTTTTGGATTGCTAGTTTTTTTTCAGTTAAAACTGGAAATCCTGTATGATCGTATCTTTATAAAGTCTCATTAATCAAGTCTTTTAAAGCTTTAGGTCCTCACCTCCGTATCAGTGAAGTTCACATGCATAACTAAGGTTGAAAAGAGCAGGTGTAGATCTTTAGGCTCTGCATTTGATCTTTCTCTCCCTAAAACCGCCTTTTATGACTAAAAGAGCTGCCTAGAAAAATCCTTCACATCTGAGAAGTAACCTTCTATTTGTCAGACTGTATTTGAACGAGTTTTAAATGCATAAATTGATTGATCGAATTTTAAAGAATATCCTAAATTCATACAGAAAGAACTTTTATTGAATAGTCAAGTAAAAAGATGGATTAAACTAGAGTTTAGTCGTCATGATGACAGCTGAGGCTCTACCTCTCCTGACCCAGACGTCACTGGTTTGCTCATTGGCAGACAGAGGTTATTATCCACAAAGGTCCACTCAGAACACACCTGCTGGACTTTGATCAGAATGCCTGTTATCCTCCGGCAAATCTCTCCCTCCTCTCCCTGCAGTTTGAATGAGAGCATAGAAACAAGAGCTTCTTTTTACACAACATCTTATACCTCTGTCCTTCCCCTGGCTTCATTTTGAAGTGATTATACCTGCAGTAATCTTCACTCCACCGTAACCTGATTCCCCTTAATTTGGTGTGTTTGGATTATTGAGTTCTGATTGCTCAGTCTCAAGATGGGGCTGATTAAGCTACCATTCTTGGTAAAGTCATGCCCAATCTGTTGAAAAGTTTTTAAATTCGTAGGGAAGTCATATTTAAATGTCAAATCATTCTGGCTTAAACATGTATATAAATGTATTCTTTATCAGACCATATTGTCCCATAAGTAAAAAAAAACAAAAAAAAAACGGCCTAAATTTGGCCAAACGTATATTAACAGACATCTGTCAATCAAATTTTTTTGGTCATAGCATCTTGATTCGTATGTCGCAGCTAATATACGCAACGGTTGAAATAAGAATCATGAGGCATAGAGCTAACAGAACTGGCAGCATTGCAAGGCAAGGGCTCAAACATGTACGGCTATAAGCCTTCTACACCTGACGAAGCTTCTGCCGCCCTGGCGTCCTCTTCCACGACAACTTTGTCCCCACTTTCCTCCTCTAAATATAAAATGTACGATGGAGGAGACTCATCCAAGACCTCCGACACAAAACTCTCCTCCTCTTCACCAATTTAGTGCTACTTCGTCCCAATGGAATTTCCCATTGGGAACCTACTAGCACTAAGTTGCTAACTGGTTAGCAAGATGCTTCCGAGAATCCGCCAACAACCAAAAGGCCAGCAAACCTTCTGCCACAACAATCCCGCCCCCTTGATAAAAGACCAATCACATTCACTTTATTCACTCTTGTAAAGTGACCACTCTGGAAAATTCGGAAATGCAACCGTCGGTAAAGCAGCTTCCCTACGACTTTAAAGGCCTTTAAAATTGATTGAGAAAATACGCTTTCTGACTGACTGCTTGACGCACAATGTGTCCAAAGGCTAATAGCTGGGTTTATTGTATGGATCATTGTAAATAGCGTTATCAGAAGTATGTGCAAATTATATGATAAAAAAAAAGTATTTGAGTATTATAGTGTCCAAGGGGGAAAAGGCAGCAAACATTTGCCTCAGCAGGGGCAGACAGTGCATGTTTGCTGCAGCAGTTTATTTTCAGCGAGCACATAGCTGGACTTCTCTGCTCTTCTTCAGCCAGGTGGTGAAGCTAAAGGCCACAAACAACAAAGCGACCTCCGCTGCGGTGACCCTGGTTCCCTGCCACATAGCTGGAGGGACAAGCAACCTACTTTACATTGTTTCCATATATTCTAGCTGACAAAAAAATGGAGAGAAGGCATTTGGGAGTCAAATTCAGATTTTACCAAGTTTATTCTTAAAACTTTTTGTTGTTCAGCAAAAACATGTCCCTAATTCTCAGAAGAGCTGATGTTGATCTGTATCAGCCCTTACTGACCAAAACCAGCTGAAGATCCTTCCTTACATGAAGGAAGAGTTCTCACAGGTTCTGAAATGATTGATGACAGACTCGGCATCCTGCTCCATACAGTCAGGAAGAGGAAAAGCGCCAGGATGTCTTGCGAACCTTCACAGGAAGACTGTCTTCACCCCTTTCGCTCCAAAGGAGTGTTTCTTTTATTTATTTATTAACCTTCTGAGTTGCTTCCTATTTTCGTCATAACCATCTGAACATCTGTTTGAAAACCTTCCAGACTGAGTGTCTTGGGCTGGGCTCTTTAAAAAAAGGAAGAAAAACAAGGGAATCAATTTTTCCTGGCACACAAAGGGATTTTAATTCTTCAAAAGTCCAACCCAACCTGTATATTTAGCTGCCACTTGCCTTGGCGTCTGCAGAGGTGAACTGATGTCACATTTTATTTTAAAATGGAAAGTTGAGACTGCGTGCCGACTAAAGTAGTTACACACAGCGGAGCCTCAGTGACGTACTCCTCCAGGCCTAAATATGGGGGGGGTTCAGGAAGGCAAAAAACAAACAGCATTAGTCATCAGGGATGCCCAAACAGAGGAAGAGGAGAGCTGGTTTGAATCAATATTTATATTAAAATTACAGAGGAACTGGATGCTGCTCAGTGGATTGACTCTTCAGGGAGCATATAATGAATGAGTTTGATCTTGAATCAAACGGTTATTTTAAGATGACAATTATTCTCTTTTCAGTCAGATAATAGTCTGTCCCAGTTGACCTAAAAGCAAGAATCGTCCAATCCATAAATGTTTTCCTTTTCTGAAACACAAAGGAATGTTTATGCGGAGCTGGAGGTAAGCTGGGCTCCTAGATTGAATTAGGAAAATGTAGATCAGTTAAAGCTGCACTGCAAATAGACCTCTGAGATCTAAGTTAAACACACTGCAGTTTCACCTAAACGGCTCTTTAGAATCAGAATCAAGTTCATTGCCAGCTAGGTTTGCACTTAAAAGTAATTTTACTTGGTGTTAAATGTCCACAAAATATACATACATATTAGAATACAGGGTCTATAGTTATATACAACATAAAACATACAATATATAGTATATATTTATTTATATAGATTTGTATATAGGCTATCTTACAAATCTTGTGCAGAAATGATCTCCAGTTTAAGGTAAAAACTCAGTGTTTTTGGTTTTGTTTACTCTGAAAATGTGTGATTTTCTTTATCATATTTAATATTTAGCAGTTGACAATCCTGATTATATGAATTGTTTTAAAGCTACCACTGAACAGATCAGAGGCTTTCTGAGTTATTTAGGTTAACTGAGTTTGGAAAATGCTGCGTGACCGACTCTAAACCAGTTTTTCATAAAAAATATTTTAAGTTATATAAGAATGCCTGTCATTGAAATGTGTAAAGAAAAATGTTTAACTATCTTAAAACGACCATTAAGTCGATGACAGGTCTCATGGCTGCTTCACTGATGATGCAATAAAAATCAGGTAATTAAGGTTATGGGACACAGTTAAGTACAAATAAAATAAATCCTAAAATTTTATCACAATATATCATTTACTTCTTTTTAAAGGCACATTTTACCCTCCTTCCTTTATTGAAAACCTCAAAATATTTCAATATACTATTTTTTCCCCCCATTCTAAATAAATACCAGCCTTGTACAACTCAGTTTATTAGTTTTACTGTAAATTGAGTAGCCTGGTAAACCAGACTAAATAAGAAATTAAATGTGTAATTTAGTCTGGCCCCTGATGAATAAGACATCGGAAGATTGTTGATGAGAACAACCCGTTGTCTTTCAAACCATGTCTGTGCCTATTGGCTAATGCTCTGACCAATGAGCGCAACTGACTGTGACGTAGTAAGATGGACAGAAAGCAGGTGGGGGAGTGTAAACATACAGTCTGTCGGTAAAACTGCGAATACGTCCTTTTTTTAAAAATGAATGAGCGTAGAGCCTCTTCCTGCTCATGTTTCAACGAAAACCCCAAGTCTAATCCTTCCAAAACTGAATCCAAAGCTGAGTCAAACGAGAAGTGTTCAATAGTTGCTGCCATCTTCCTTGTTGTGCTTTCTCCGGCGCCACGCAGTTTTGTCGTCACGCTTTCAAAACCCCGCCCGCTTTGCATCCAAAATTCAAAACACATCTCTGCGTTGTGATTGGCCAACCAGTTAACACCAATAATATTTTGTAATGCATATCCTACAGCATTGGCCACATGTGGGTTTTATATGTTTAACTTCCTTTATTTTTCTAAGCGAGCAAATAATATGTTTTTCTCAAAATGTCTTTAACTTCTGTCGTTCTCGCTGTTTTCACGCAACTCTTTGATGATCATTGTTCTTCACTCAATTACAACCTCCCCTCTAAAGGGTGTTATTCTCACTGTAACCTGTATGCAGAGGGGTTGGATATGATCGATAAGAAAAGTACGATATTTAGAATCAGACCTGCCTGTTGCTGATGGGAGCTGGTTCATCCTAGAATCGGATGTTCCAGAACTCCAGCCCGTTTCTTGGTGCGTCGTTCTATTTTCTGCTTTAGGTTGTGAGGCTCTGGATTTCTCTCCATCTGAAGTAAATAAGAGAGAAGGTGCTTTCTGATGGTTGGTTGAAAGCAGAGCCTCACAGATGTGATCAGGACTGCGATGTGTTGCACTGAGGAGCAGTGTCATGATAAAATGTTTGCTCATTTGGATATTGTTTTGGTTTTTAACATTAGAATCCCTTCATATAACAAAGGATTTCTACACTGATGCAGTCTTCAGTCAATAACATTCCTGTTTCACTAAATATTACTCCCTTACGTTTATTTTTCCAGTCTTTTTATTATATAGTTGTGTTTACATTTCCTGGCTTTTTTTTTTTTGCTCTACTCAGTTTAAAGTCAGATAAAACATGTTTAAGGCAGATCCTTCCTGAGGAGGTGCATGTGGAGAGAAGTGTTTATGCTGCAGAAGAGTCTGATTTCCTTCAGCTCCATCATGTTTCTTATTGAACAATAGCGGGCTGGAGAAAGCTAATGTAAGCCAGAATCCAGTTTCCCCATGCTGTCTGCCCTCTGCACCGCCGCCTCTGCTGTTGCTGCTTTCTTTCTGCTCCGCAGTTTGCGTGTAATGAGGGCTTCTCTCTGGGTTATGCGTTTCATACCGCAGCTTTGATCAGCCGGGCTGCACTTCTCTGTCTCAGCTCACAGCTTGTATTCGTTTTCTGAAGCTCGACACGATTCCTCCATGATCCTCCAGTGGTCGCCTCGTTCCCGTGTTTTTTTTTTTTTTTTTTATCTGCCAGATAAGCTTCGGCTGTAACTTCAGGGTCACTGTGCACATTTGAACAGGCTGAATCACACACTCTGCAGAGAGAGTCATGTTTTAGGTTCCCATGCTAACATTCCTTTGGGTTTTTTTCACATAAAGCCAAACATATCTGGAGTTTCTACGAATTCCTCTGGCATTCTCACCAGAAGGATACGGCCCCATGCCAATGAGGGACCAAAGTCTTTGTATAACCCTTCTCATGTGATTTAAACATTGGGATATTTTTGCACATTTATATTAATGTGAATATTTTTTTTTTTTATATATATGAACTACTGGATTTATAGGTTAAATCAACAACTAGAAGACTTGGCCTTAACTTAAAAAAAAAAAAAATAATACTAACTCAATTATTATTTTTTTATGCTGCATTAGTATTTACTATCTAGTATTTAATCCACTGAATCCAAAGCAGAACTCTAAATACTCTTCCTGAGCTGTTCCTTGATCAGCAGCGCTTTCGTAAAGAGCGTTTGCTGTTTAGTTTTGGTCTCAGACAGAACCGACTCACTTTGCTGTGTAATCCACTGTGTAATCCTGCTTCGCGGTGGACTGCTCAGACGTGACATGGATCAGATGGAGAGCTGATTAATTTGTCTGATTATAGATCTCTCAAATCCCTTTACGCAGCTTCCACATGCAGCTAATACTTGTTTACACTGCCGGGAACAATGGCAATAATAGTATTTGTTTTGGCATGAAGGGGTCAAAATCAGGGCGGTGTTTTTGATGAGGGTGTTTGAGTAGAAAATTACAAACTGCAGTTATTTTTGTTAGATAGCAGTATATGTACTATGAAAACTCTTTCCTTTTTTATTTTACTGAAGATTTAAAGGGAGTTTTATTAACAGGTTTCTTGATTAAAAGCCTTTTAAAGAACAAACAAAACTAACAATATAGTGCATCCCTTCTGGGTTTTTAATAACAATCCAAGTGCTTGGCACAGATTAAATGTAATCAAATTAGGAGTGAGGGTATGACGGATGCATTTCTGCACTGCTACAGCTCCCTCTGTCTGCGTCTCTCTGCTGAGCTGCAGGTTTTCTCTAAACAGAGCACAGCTTTCTGTGTGTGAAAGGTGGAAACATAACACAAAACAAAGCAGTAATTTTTCAAACTTATTTTCCAAGCCTTAACTACCCCTGGAGCAGCCCTGACAACTGTAGGGAGCTGAGTTTTAAGCAGGCTTGTTTTGTTTTTTCATTTTAAGAAAGACAAAATAAAGTGTGACATAGATCAACGCTGATCTAACAGAGAACATAGAACAACATGTTATATCTATAGTGCAACAGAAAACGTCCCTTTTAGTCATGATGGACAATATATATAGGGGAATAGTAAATGCACGTAAGGCTAGCTAATGCGTTCAAAGAGAACTCGCACTGCTGTAAAGCTTTTGGGTCACACACCCAATTTAGTGAACCCTCACACTCACCAAGAGCAAAATATTGTTCTAAAAATAATTTACTATAGCTCAAATAAATCAAACACTAATCAAACAACTTACTAGAAATGCAAGACATTGATTAATGGAATAATTTTAAGTTGATTGATATTCAATAATTGGCAATCTTCTTAAAAGAATTGAGTCTTCTCATGTATCCAGAGGGTCTTTCCATAACATTCAGGGCTAAATATTGTTTTACAATATTCTGAAATAAGTACATTGTTATATTTTAACTATTAATTGTCACAGCTGTATTAAATACTGACTGAATAAACAAGTTTTCATACACATCGTTAAACGTATTTATAAGACATTACAAAACAAGAAGGCATACCGGTAATATTAATGAATGAAAGCGAGAAGTATGCAAATATGCAAAACACTTATTATTTTTTTTAATGTACAGATGTTTTCAAATGATCACTAAAAGTAATACAATGTTGTTCTAAAATGCTGTCAGACTATTTGCCCCTTCATTTCAGTGCAGTGGATGGTAACTGTGATATAGCTCTGTTTTTAGTTTAATCCAACACTCTGGTGGGAGATACTTTGTCCTTTTTCTAGGGCTTTTGAACAGGTTGTTCTGGTTGATCTGTGGAATGTTCAAACTTGACTCCATGAAGTGCATTAAATAACAAAAGCCTTCTCCATATACAGTGCTAATTGTTAGCATGTCTTTTTCCAACATTTTACAAGTGTTTCCATCATCATTTCCTCGCTTTCCAAACACAAGAGAGAAGTTACGTTGCTCTGTCGCGCAGCTCGACTAAAAGGGTGCTATTTAGGTGATAACTTCAGGAGTTTATTGAGTATTTATATTTACAAACAGAATAAAGTGTATTCTGCATCTTTTTCACAATTAAAAAATCTAAATGATCCTGGACTGAACTCTAAAACGATTCACGTTTCTTCTCCAGCATAGCTCCGCTTTGGCAGCAGCTCTTTAAAATACCATTGAGGCTCCAATTACGTAGGTAGAGTGATGCTCCCTTTTGGATTGCTGTGAGACTACAGCAAAGGAAAGGAAAATTTTTGACGTAAATTGCTACTTTTATTAATAATAGAACAAATAATTCATCTGTAAGAATAGGGCTAATGAGGAGGCTCTTTAAGCATATTTTTTCATTTAAAGTAAAGGAAAAAATATTTCACTAAATTCTAGCTCATAATTGGAGAACTGGAATGTATGGATGGAGAATTACAGGTTAATCCCATATTTTCACCAACAATATGATGTTTTGAAGAAGGTAAACAGGCTTTACCGAATCACTAATGGTTATTTTTCCGTAATCTGCTGATACACTGCTACACAAGAAAGTCTACGACCGATTGAAGCTGTAAAATCTCCCTTATCAGCTGATGTCCACACAGTGTAAACAAAAGCACGTGTAGAGAAACAAAAGGATGTTTGAGAGATGATAGCTTGGGGAAATGACAGAATGAAAGAGAGAATATAACAAAGATTTGCAACAACTTTTTCCTTTGCAACAGTCCATGAGATTTTAACGATAAATGTCTACAAGCACAGTTTGCCTATTGGACCATTAATTCTCTGCTTAATGGGGAACAGCGTTGGTCATAGACAGGTTTTTACTAGTCATGAGAACCCTGTGAGCTGGTTCATTTCTTTTACCAGCAGCAGCAGCAGCAGCAACAGCTGTCTGTGCTGATAGATTCTGCTCTGAGAAGGGAAAGCTGCACCAGCAGCTGTTGAGTTTGGCCTGCAGGAAGAGATGGAGTGCTAGATGTTCACTTTCCTCATTTATAAATCAGTGATCGGTGTTGCTCCACTTCCTGTACGCAGTGGAGCAAATCTGTGTACCGTATCTGTCTCCTTGAAATCTTATCTTTATAATTGGTCCCGGAGGGTTGGTATGACCTATGGCTGGTCACGTTTCCCACTCCACAACACTCTGTTACCCACTAGGGAAAATGTCCATTCACTTCCAGGACCTCAACCTAATCTGATTCATGTTGGAATTTTTGACAGCTTCTTGCCACTTCCTGCTATGGGGAAGAAAGGCTATAATTATACCAATGGCGACGTCACTTATCTTCCAAACGGTTGTGAATCAAGTTATGTAGAAATCTTTGCGAGCCTTGACCCAGAAAGTCTGTCTGTGCTCAAAACCTTAAGAATCAGTTCTGGATCCTTCACTTACTGGAAAGATGCAACATTAGCAGCCGAGAAAACATTGATTTCATCCTGGTGACAGTGTGGTATGCACTTCTTGTACCATTCCAGCTGTAGTTTTTCTTTCAGTGATGCAATGTTAGCAAAGTGTATGAGACAGTATTATCTCCTCAGTGCCTCGGGCCTTCTCCTGGTTGACTGATCCTTGCCTTGGTTGACCTCAGTGAATGCAGACATTTTCCTATAAGGCTTTACATCATCTTGCCATGCTTAATAGAGATGTCTTTGTGTATCAGGCTGCCTTGATGCAGGACAGACCTATTGTCAGAAATGGGGTTACATAATTCAGCTTTAGCCCTCTGCAGAGCTGATGCTTATACAACCTTCTTAAACTGGAATTCGTTTGTTTGCGATTGAGTAATTTGATTAACAGAACTGCAATGGAAAAGACCAGCCAGCATAACCCTGAAAGAACCATGCTGTTTAGAGAACAGAAAATAGACTGAGAGGTACAATAGTACGCTATCAGCTCAAATCAGAATCGCAAAGTCATGTTTCTACAAGTGTGTGGGCTAAAAAAAGAGGAGAAAGGAAAAAACATCCTGCAGGAGGTGGGGAGTTTACACAGTTGCATCACAGGTATTGCTAATCAGATGATGAGGTGCAAAGGAATGGTTGTAGTACTCAACAGGACTGTGACTCAGAAACTAGAGGACATGACGGAAAAAAAGGCTGATAGGGGAACTTGTGAATAGATTGTTCTATTTAAATCGCTATTCTGTTTTTAGTTTGATAATCTGCTTTATTTTTGTATTTAATCGGGTGAGAGATTCTTACTATGATAAAGTGGTTACACAATAAAAACATCTATAATATCCCCTCAGTGAAACTACAGATTGTTTTTCTTTGTAATAGAAAAAGCACAATTATGCCTACTGCTGCTAAAATAGTACAACATATAGATCATATAGTAGAAAGACTATTTAATTTTCTAATGTTACCAAGGATATAGATTAGATGTCAGCTAAATTTAACAGTTTTAAGTGCTTATTAAAGCGTTTTGCGCTGTTTAGAAAAAGGGCTCAATTAGAGCTGCTTGTCCACTGCTATATCACACACACCACCACCCCTCTGATTTGAAAATGGTAGATGGAGTGAATCATTAAAGCTATTTTCCAGTCATATGTGTGAACATTTATCCAACCGTTCCCACAGAGTTCACACACTAGGAGATATTTAGCAGTGTTGCAAACTTGAGTTGGTAGTTACTCTACCAGAGTGGTAGAAACGGGCTGAGTTCTTTTTTTAAAAACTCTTCAAAAAACATGATGGAGACTGAGTAAAGCGTAGAAATCTGTCTCCGTCATTAACTCAAGGACTGAACAAAACACATCAAACACTCTTTTTTTTAACCATAAAAATGTAGATGGAAAAAGACCAAAACTATCCATTAATATGATTTAATTAAAATTGGATAAAATATATTAAAACTTATTGACATGCATTTTTCTTCTCTCTCTTGGTGGAAACAACAAAAACCATTCATATTTTTTACTTGACAGAAATTCAGACCTGTTCAAACTATTATGACCAACGAGTTTGAATATGAAATACAGTTAAAGCCTGATTTCCTATTCTTGGTGTGCATGCAGATCTTTTTCTAATAAATGCTTTGACCCTGTTGCTCCAGAAAGCATTCATTCTAATAAAAAGCATCAATTAAAGCCTTAATCGATAGTATTTCTAGCTGTAGAACACAACTCAAGCAATTTTGTTCTTGTCTTAAAGAACATTATGAAAAACAAATGCAGGGAAGGTTTCCAGCTAATTTATCTTCAAATCAGAGAATGCAGTTCGTATTATTAAGGAGCAATTATCAATACTTGCGATTTTACACTGCAGCAAAAAAAAATAAAGCAGTTCCATTGATACCAGCGCAACAAATTTGTACACAAACCAAGCTATATACACTATATTGCCAAAAGTATTTGCTCACCCATCCAAATTATTGGAATCAGGTGTTCCAATCACTTCCATGGCCACAGGTGTATAAATTCAAGCACCTAGGCATGCAGACTGTTTTTACAAACATTTGTGAAAGAATGGGTCGCTCTCAGGAGCTCAGTGAATTCCAGCGTGGAACTGTGATAGGATGCCACCTGTGCAACAAATCCAGTCGTGAAATTTCCTCGCTCCTAAATATTCCACAGTCAACTGTCAGCTGTATTATAAGAAAATGGAAGTGTTTGGGAACGACAGCAACTCAGCCACGAAGTGGTAGGCCACGTAAACTGACGGAGCGGGGTCAGCGGATGCTGACGCGCATAGTGCGAAGAGGTCGCCAACTTTCTGCAGAGTCAATCACTACAGACCTCCAAACTTCATGTGGCCTTCAGATTAGCTCAAGAACAGTGCGCAGAGAGCTTCATGGAATGGGTTTCCATGGTCGAGCAGCTGCATCCAAGCCATACATCACCAAGTGCAATGCAAAGCGTCGGATGCGGTGGTGTAAAGCACGCCGCCACTGGACTCTAGAGCAGTGGAGACGCGTTCTCTGGAGTGACGAATCGCGCTTCTCCATCTGGCAATCTGATGGACGGGTCTGGGTTTGGCGGTTGCCAGGAGAACGGTACTTGTCTGACTGCATTGTGCCAAGTGTAAAGTTTGGTGGAGGGGGGATTATGGTGTGGGGTTGTTTTTCAGGAGCTGGGCTTGGCCCCTTAGTTCCAGTGAAAGGAACTCTGAATGCTTCAGCATACCAAGACATTTTGGACAATTCCATGCTCCCAACTTTGTGGGAACAGTTTGGAGCTGGCCCCTTCCTCTTCCAACATGACTGTGCACCAGTGCACAAAGCAAGGTCCATAAAGACATGGATGACAGAGTCTGGTGTGGATGAACTTGACTGGCCTGCACAGAGTCCTGACCTCAACCCGATAGAACACCTTTGGGATGAATTAGAGCGGAGACTGAGAGCCAGGCCTTCTCGTCCAACATCAGTGTGCGACCTCACAAATGCGCTTCTGGAAGAATGGTCAAAAATTCCCATAAACACACTCCTAAACCTTGTGGACAGCCTTCCCAGAAGAGTTGAAGCTGTTCTAGCTGCAAAGGGTGGACCGACGTCATATTGAACCCTATGGATTAGGAACGGGATGTCACTTAAGCTCATATGTGAGTCAAGGCAGGTGAGCAAATACTTTTGGCAATATAGTGTATTTTCAATGCTAAGTCAGTTCAAAGGAGATCTCCCAGTGAAACTAAGGAAAGGGAAAAGCAAGGGTTGAGCAAGGGCTCACCAGGGTTCGTTAGTGAAACATCCTCAGGATATAGCCTGAAGTCCCCATCCGTCTGGAGCGGAGGCCTATTTTAGTCTAGGTGAAGTGAAAGGCTTTGGGTGGGATCATGAGGCCTTTGTAAACAGGAAACTTCCATTCAAGCCCTAATCAGCTTGGTGTAACTCAGTGCTACAGTACATACTGCAGGGTAAACAAGAAGGCTACGCTCTGTTTTCGGAGTTGCAAAACACTGAAAATGAGCAAGGTTTCAAGAGCTTAGCCCTTTATTGTAGTTTACATTTAGCTATTACACATGCACACCACAAAGGAAAGATTGCTAGTCTCATACAATGCCTTTTAGAAGTGTCCATAATCTTTTTGATTTCACTTCAGACATTGCAACAAATGTCAAAGTATTTTATTGGGACTTTCCCAACTACTTTCCCAAGGTAGGGCATAACTATGAAGCAGGAAGTAAACAGATTTTCTTTTACAAATTCAAATCTGAAAAGTTAGCTACTTATTCATATTGCTTGAATCTGATACACCCTCTATAAAATCATGAACAACCAATTACCCATCACAAGTAATCTAAATGCCAAATACAGACTAATTGTTTGTAACCTAATTTTAGACTCAGAGAAACATTGGTGAACAAACTGCCTCATGAAGACCAAGTGACGGAGTAGCCATGCAAAGGGGAGGGTTATGTAAAGGTTTAAAAGCAGTCTTAGGCTATAAAGCAATAAAACAATCTCAGGGTCACTGTTCAATCTGTGATCCGATACTGGAACAAATATTGCTCAACATCAAATTCCCTAAAACATTTCAACCAAAACTGAGAGAGAGCAAAAAAAAGCACCCAGATATCTGACATTGTAGATAGTCATAATCTATGGGAAACCATGAGAACCTGATTATAATTTGTCAAACATTTGGAAGAAGGTGATCTACTCGGTAAAGGACATATTGAACATAGACCTCCACACCTAATCCGATGTGTGACGGGAAACAAACATCAACACATTATCCTTACAGTGAAACACGGTGGTGGCAGCATCTTGTGGTGGTGATGCTTTCTTTAGCTGCAGAGGAGTTGGATTAGAAGCTAATGAATGGATGTATAGAGCTACATTCAGGAAGAACCTTGAAAAAGCCTTTTTGATGCTGCAAAAGTTTTGAGGTTGGGTCAGACTTTCACCTTTAAGAAGTACAGGGATCCTAAACGTAGAACCTGTGCTACAGGAGAACCATTGAGATGTAACACTTTGGCCTGGACACATTTGACAGGATTCAGTGTCTGATTGAAGGGAAAATCGATTGTATGATGTGGGGTATGAGATCTCACAGAAAATGCGTAGTGCTGGTCAGACCGCAAACGGTTCTCTGCAACTTTGCTTGCGTAGCACTGACTGATGTAAACCCCTGATCTATTTTGGTCGGACTTACACAGCTATTAGGCAGCAATGCCATGAGTAATCAGGAAGCGACACGGTTGCAAAGTGAAACGCATCCACTCTGGAGAAAATACAAAGTCAAATCTCCGTATTGCAAGGTAATCGCCGCAAAGTCAAATCTCCGAATCGCCAGGGTTGCCCATCTGGAAACACACAGTTGGATAAGTGCAAGCAGTGCAGACTGGGACAAACACAATCAATGAAACATTTCAATAAACTGTGTACTTTACTCATTGTTGGAGCTTAGGACAACAGAAAACAGATAAAAGTGAAATACAGATCCTTTAGTAAGTAAAACAAAAACAAATGGAACATCAAGGATGCTTATGAGGGACAGTGCGGGACACGTGCAGCTTATCATGCTCTGCTCTTTATGAAAGGAAAAACTGACTTTGGCAAACTTTCCAAAAAGCTTTCTGAGAAATCAACATCCAATGGCATCTCCAGGATATAAACTGTTCCACTGTCTGTCATATCTTTATTTCTTTACATGTTCCCCTTTTATTTTGTACACATTAAAATCCTCGATCAGTTCTATTTAAAGAGCATCGGCGGTCATGATGTGGAGTGCAGTGTTTTATTTTGATAGACAACCAGTGCAGCTCTGCTTTCGTCACATTCAGAAAAAGCACCTGTTATTTAATTTACTGTTATTTAATTTTTTATAATTTGACCCTGTCAAATGGTGAATGTTTTTTTTTAGTGGGATACAGAAATAAAAAATGTGATACAGCCCTCACAGATTGGGAAGTGGCACAGCCGTGACCCAGGCTTCATGGTGGTGATGAAAACAATGAACACACATCAGATTTTTATTTATAAAAAAAAAAAAAACCTACGACAAATACTCTTCTGCTTGACAATCATGCTCTACTTGACTAGTTGATTACGATTTATGGTTGGGATGGTGGAAGGCTCTGTGTTTTAAAGAGCTTCTGTTAGCACCACAATGTCTATGACCCCATGGTGACCTTAGCTGGTACTTCTTCAGATACACATTAACTCAGCTGAAAAGATTTCTCTTCAGGCAACAAAAAAAACTCATTGATGCAGTGGAAGGTGAAAAAGCCAACCTTGTGAATGAAAGTAAAACATCCTGGTGTCATAGCTGAAAGAGGCCGACTTCTCTCTACCGTAATAATGAATACTGAGAGCATAGACTGTTTTATTAACTTCCTAACAAAGACTCAGAACTACTGGCTTTCTCCCGGTGCAGAGAGAACATCCTCTTTTCTGTTCTGTTCATCTTGCAACCACTTTCGCCTTCAGAAAACTTTAAAACACAGACAAGGTTGCATCTATAATCTATAAATCAAGTTATTACTCCAAAATACAGTATTCTAATTGTCAACATTTGATTTCAAAGTCAATTTTTTGTTTCTATTCAAGTATTTTCTAAACACAATCATGTTTCTTATTCAATCCTATCTCAGAACCACATAGTTTTAACGGTCAACAGCTTTATTTGTGTAAAATGTGTCATTGTGTTCTCTTTAAGTCTTTCACCAGTGTGTTTACAAAGTTGGGTGTGCGTTTTTTCCCCCTCCATGATCTAAAATAGTCATATTTCTGTGTGAACAAAACCAGAGCCACTCACAAGCAAGCTCCAGAGTCCCTCCAGGGAGCGGGGAGTGTTTGTGGCCTTCTTGGTTTGAAATAAAAACTCTTCAAGCAGGACAGAAAGCTTTCTCCAGCTGTTCCTTAGCAACCAGCTGCTGGAGTGGCATTGTAATTCTGCAATTATTTCATACAGCAGGACAAAGCAGCAGAGATGTTAAAAGATTGATTATCGGATTCAATAAATATGTCAGATTCCCCAGTGGGAGTCTGGGGATTAATGCCTCTGCACTTTAGGAAACAAAACTAATTGATGCTTCAACCAGAAAGAATTGAACCGAAGCAGTGAGGAACCTGTGTGCTTTTCTCCTTTTGTGTAACTCTTTGGGATTTCATTAGCAACTCCAGGCTTTGGTTTCTTTTTGTGTCAAGTTAATTGGACAGCAGCGGAGGGAGGGAGGTGAAGCGTTTTGGGATCATTTTGGCCACCGAGCGAGGAGGCAGATTAAAGCACATCTCCATCCCACCCTTTCTTCTGGTGTTTCCTTTGAGCCTTCATGAATTGATCTTTCTATATGACGTTGCGTAACTTAGCGATTATGGCGGCGCACCTCTTTGAGGGCTTTGTCTGAACAAGATGGGGCGAGTTTCATTTGGCCGGATATTTGGCTCTTTTCCCGGGAATAGGAGCCGCTAGGTTGAGGTTCAGGGACGGAGCAAAGAGGATCCCTTTGTGTCCAGCATTGCTGCAGACTCAGACTTCAATCCTCACTTAACTGTTGTTGTGGTTAGAGATACTAAAATAAGACAAGATTATAATTGACATAATTCACCCTAATTACAAAGAGACAATTAGTTGCAATGATGTTTTATTGATTATTATAAGCGCCTTGATAACTAAAGCAGCTCCTTTTTGCCTCAGGTCCTGATATTCAACAATGAAACGAAACATTTCTGAGGTCCTGAAAAAATATTTATCAGAAGTCTATTTGATGGTGAATGCAATGCTTTGTCTCCATGTTTGTTTTGAAACTGGTCTCACAGAGCCATCCAGCAACCGGCCCTGAACATGACTGACAAAACGCTGTATGCAAAGACAAACATGGCCGCTGCAGCCTGCAGCTCTCACACACTGATCTAAAGCTCTTATGATTGCTGAAAAATATTAAGTTTATATAATAATAATTATCTCAGCCTTACAGCCTCTTGATAATATGATGATTACAGTCAACTGTTGCTGCCAGTACTGTTCTGTGCACCCATTTTCTACATGGTGGACACCGATTGGCTTGTTGTGGTGCTTACAGTTGGTTCTGCACAGTGGCTGACTGAAAGAAGCTGTGCTCAGTACACTGGCAGGTAGCTTCCAGGATGTGTTCAGAGTTAGATGTCTGCATTAGTGACTCCAGTGAGCCTCTACAAGAACCAGCAGGACACCAGCTAAGATTTCTCATCTTGTTCCATGAGGCATTAAAAATCGAGGTGTTTATGGGTGGTTTGTGCATTTCTCTTAAGAAATGGATGTTGCACGGCCTTGTAGGTTTTTTTTAAACAAACTGGCAGTCATTTATCAGCCCTGTCTGAGTCAGCAGTGTTAAATGGATAGCTGTAGATCCCTGAGCCAGGGTGGCTCGTACTGCAGGGATAATGGTAGCACCCTCTCAGATGGAGGCAGTAAAGTTTGTCCTTATTTTGTACAACTCATCTTGTTACCCTCAAGGTCAGGAGTGCAACATTTTGTCCTCACAGCTTCTGCTACGGCTTTTGAATATGTAATCAATATTGAAGCTCTCGTACTGTTCTGTTTTTATTAAAAACGATCTGTCTGTTTATCAATAGAATATTCTCATGCTCTACATGTTCTGGATCTATATACTCTAAACACAAGCAGCTTGGTCTCGTAGCTCAAGATTGTAGCCTGGCAGAGCCAGATCTAGACTCAAAGCTGCATATTGTTCTTGAACTTTACGACACGGTTTCTTGTAAAAGTACTCATCACTTTTTTTTATAACTTGTCACAGTAAAAGCACAATCTTCCATCAGTCTCTTTTGTTTTCAGTGAATTGAACTGATCTGTGTGACTAACTTCACCTCTGACCTTTCTACTGTGCTCCTTTCTCTTCAGGATGAACCGTAGGCCTACAGAGAGCAGCTGGATTGAAGCTGAATCTCATCTATTGATTGTTTTTATGCTTGTTTGATAGACAATATGGGCCTACAATAATTACTTATTTTTTTCAACTGGCAAAATTATTATTATTATTGATAGATATTAAAAAATTTTAATGTAACCGAAGATGGGATATAAGAACATTTCAGTACATTCTTTGGTAGTTTTCTGATTGAAATATGTTAAATAAGAACATGTTTGTTTTCTTAGAGAACTCCAGCTGCTGCTGCTTTGGTTGTAAGTTTGCCTCTGTAGAAACTCTCTTTTTAAGGGCTACAAACTGTTTTCTTTGCCCCTCCAACTCTGTAATAACAGTATGGACCCCTACTACTTTAAAACTTGGGTGGGAAAGCAGGGAAAATTGAAATCGGCCAAAGAATTTCAATTGAATTATAAACAGGGGAACTCTTTAAAATGTAGTTGCTTTCTAAAGGGTAAATGTAACACAATCAAATAGTTTAAATACATACATGCAATAGTTCAAAACAATTATTAAAATATTTGAGGGACATGGATGCTTTATCTTCCACTTCACTGTAAAAATCAGTACTTCTTGCTGTATATTCAAGGAGTTCAGTAGATAACCTTTTCAGTCTTTGATTTTCTGCACTTTAAAATCCCATTTATCCATTTCCATCACCACCTGATTATATATTGGTTGCAGCACAGATCAAACCACATAGATTAGGAAGCGCTCTTAGCCTTTGGTCTGTTAGTTATGCTTCCTGCCAACACAGGTTTGTTAGCCTTCAAAAAAAACCCAAAAAACACCCAGCCATTATTTTTAAGTAATGTCTTCCAAACATTCACTCCTTTCCTGGCCTCCTCTGTTCTGCAGCATTCATCTCATTTGCATCCCACTGCAAACTGAGTTCATTATAGTTCTTGAGGGTTTTATCCTGGCAAGCAGCTCAAGTGGGCACCGCTAAGCTCATTCACATGCCTCCCTGATTCCTTTGCTCCAACCAGTCGCCATGTCCACCGGCTGCTTGAGCAGCAGCTTCTAGCTTCTGTCTGTAGCGGCGCAGTTGTTCAGTGACCTCCACATCTCTGTTATAAGGGGCATGATCTCTATCAAGCTGGAGTGGACGCTGTCTTAAACAGAAGGAGAGCCCCTTGTTTTTGAACAGGTGGCAGAGGCATGTAAGCGTGCAGTCGCTGGAATCAGAAGGACAACGGGGACATCCACGTGCTCTGCCAGCCGTCTTAACCTGTTGACACCTGGTGATTAGTAAGAGCAATAATTAGCTTGGAGTTATTCCTGACTATTTAATTTAGCTTTAAACTGTCATGAAACACAAAGGGAAGTTTAAAAAGTATTCTATATTTAGAAAGCACACCTGATCGGTCTTATTTTCTGTCTTCTTACAAGCTTGCTTGGATTCCCACTGCTTTTGCCACCAAAGACTAAAAATGACACATTAGAGCCAAAATGCTTAATAAAATTAATTTACTTTTAAATAAGTGAATCTTATCTTATGGAAAAAGTATGTTTGCTTCAATTTTTCATATGAATAAAATAATATTTGTAGGGCTTTTAACCAGCCTTTTTGCATATCTTCACTTTTTTTTTATTTTAATTAATAAATTGATGAATAATGATTTGTTTTTGTATGAATTGACAAGTGTGACATTTATCATCATGTCATTTTTTATTCATATAAGCGGAGGAAGAAAAAAGTTCATGCTGGGGATTGTTTAGAACAGGGCTTTGCAAACTTTCATATCCAAAGAGCCATTTTGCCCTGAATAAAGCTAAGTAAGTCGTTTAGAGCTGGAAGATATTATGACATTTTAGTAAATCACAACCTTTTATTTATTTATATATTTTTTGTGTGCCATTTTGCCATTATAGATGTCTGAGAGCTAGATTATAGCCCAACAGATTTGTGTTTGCAAGCAAACCATTATGACTGTTGCCATAATGGTAGTTGTATATTAAACGTTATTGAAAATTACTTAGGGAGTAAAATCATATACAACAGACGCAGAGACGGAAAGGGAGGTGAGAAAGAACAATGAGATACAAACTAAGATGAGAGAGACAGTAAAGAGTGCATGAAATGAGAGAAAATAAAATAAAAAAGCAAAAATAGATAACATAGCAGACGTACAGTAACTAAAGGGAGGAAAGCCGTAGTGTAGCCCAGCTCGGTATAGATATTGGCCTCATTAAAAAACCTGTATCTGTCGATCTCTAGTTTTATGTAGGTGAGCCATTGTAGATTATTTTCAAGTAGTTCTGGAATGAGTCTGAAAGTAATTAATAAACTTCAGCTCAGGGATTCACACTTCATTTATGTGGTCAACACGGCTGCAGATGGCGGCCGGCGTCACCATTTGACCTTGTTTTAGCATCCACCTGCTGTCTAACTCAGGCTAATGGATAAAAATACAGTGCAGATCCCACACTCTCTGTCAATATAGAGTCAAGGACAGCTGCCGGCCACCCTGTTAACACACGGGAATGTACAAACAAAGGCCAGAGAAGGCACACATGCACACTCTGAACACAGAGACTAAACTGCTCATAGCGGGACCCGGCGGAGCATCACACTGCCTCCCTGAGGTGCATGATGGATGCTCTGCACATTTTGGAAAAAAAATGCCATCGCTGCGGTTTTGGCAGCTGTAAGGGGTGGAGGAGGTGGTCCTCCTCAGTCCCAATTGGCACACAGACATGGGGTGTTGTTTTAGCTGAGTAGACACTATAATGCAATATATTGCCATTAGTAGATACTGCATCATAGACAACATGACCCTCCAACCTTCAACACTTGTCTGACTCCCAGATGTCCATTTACCTTGTTAAATCGCTCCAGGCTGTTTGTCTCCTCTCACTGCTGCTCTGTCCACCTAATCTTTTACCAACATTTACCACAAATTTTTGCTCAGAATAAGAACAAGGCTTGTTCTTTGGATTGGAGACACAGATGAGGCTGACATTTGATTTTATACAAGACTGCATTAAGCTAAAGGTGAAGACTTAAGAGACCTGCGCTTGTTTCCCCAAGATAATCCTGTTATTTCTTTAGGAGTTTAATAAAGTTGCACAGGAGTGACATTGTGTTTCAATGTCAGCCAACTGACTTGGAGTATGATAAAGATTTTAAAAACAAAAAAAAAAACAGAAGAATAAAAATGTATTTAAATAAAGAACTAAGAATTAATTTAAAGTAGATAGGTTTATTTTGACATTAGGTAGCCCAATTATTACTAAGCAGAAAGAGTAAACAGTGACTAACTTCAACAGTGGCGCTATAAAATGTTGTAGTTCAGCTTTATTGCCGTATTGGTCGACTGAGATGACTTCTGTATGGGTCAGAGATATTAACTCTTATAGGTCAGCAAACAGCAGGAGCTGAGACTGCAGACCTGGTCTGTGTGAATATGGAGGTATTTTACCATATCAGGAATGCAAGCCTCACTCTGGATGCATGAGATGGATGAGATGCCACGGATCCAGGAATGCTGGTGGATCTCTCATCAACGAAGGGGGTCAGAATAAAAAGAGTATAAAAGAATAGAAGAGTCTGTTAGACCTAATATGCTGTGGGTCATCTTTTTATAATTTGTTAATATTCACCAATTTCTATCTGTGCATTTTCAAATCTAAACAAAAAATTGTTTGTGTTTTTCTCTGTCTCTGTATTGTTAAAAAGTGAGCCCCCATTGTCGGTTCTTTGGTTGTGACCTAGAGTTGGCCCACAGTACAGTTTCCAGATTAAAGGCATGGCGTTAAAAGCCGACCCAGCAGTGACAAATGAGCAATTGTTATAAAACTGGGTCGTTATTGCTCCTTAGTGGAGGCAGATTAATTTGTAGCTTCTGCAGCTCTTTACTACACATGAACAAGAAATCCTCTCTCCTAAAATGAGATTGGAATTGCCATTCCTGCTTTGACTCCTGGGGATGGAGTTTGTACACTTTATAGAAAAACTTAGTTTTTAATGAGCCAGCTTGAAGGAAAATGCTGTTTAGTTTTGGCTTGCTGTGCATTTTAAGTCGTGCACTCCAATGATCCCAGTTAAATCCAGAGTTACATAAAGTCCGTCACTGAGCAATGCTTTCTGTCATTTTATTTTAGCTTCAGTTCTGCATTTTTACACTTTTATAAATAAAGGGAAACCGGTTTCATGCTTGTCAAATTTGTGCTAAGTGCTTTCAGGGAAAAATCCTTCCACACTGTTCTACGATTTACTGGGTGGTTTTTGAGTTATTAATGTGGTGGATCCGTTTTTCCCTCTGTTGCTTTATCAGCTGTAATTAATGCTATTATAAAGCAGGAAAACTTAAGTATCTTGTTGTGAATGAATGTTTCAATGTGTTCAGATGAAGGAAAAACATTTATGGGGTTTTGATCCATTGTTCTCCACAAATTCCTATGCCCTAGTCGATTGATCTTCAGTTCTTACTTCAGTTAGATTATTTTGCGTGATGGACTGAATCCTTCTAGTGGCTTTATTTTCTTTATTCCACTTTCATCTTCAAAGTCTCCAATAATCCTTCAATGAAAAGAAATCTCTTTACTTATACCATGAAATAAAAAGCCCCACACCTTGATGTTTCCCACCTTGATGTTCCCGTTATTGTACACAATGCTTGATGCATTATGTACAATAACATTGTTATCATGTTCCCCTTTATTCGGGACCTGTATTCGGGGCCGGCGGTCTCAGAAAAGATTCCCAGACTTCCCTCTTACCAGACACCTCCTCCAGGAACCCTGAGGCGCTCCAAGGCCAGCCAAGAGAATGTCCATATCACCTCAGCTGACTCCTGTTGATGTTGAAGAGAAGCGGCTCCACTCCGAGCCTCTCTGGATGACCGAGATCCTCCCCTTGTCTTTGAGGGAGTGTCCAGCCAAACTGCTTGTCCCCAGGATCATCATTTTGGTCATCATCAAGATTCCAGGACCGGAGGTGAGGGTAGGAATGCAGACTGCCTGCTCAGCTCTCTAGTCACCAGAACAGACCAGTGCAGTGTTGATCTCCTGCTCCATCCTCCCCTCACTCAGGACCCCAGAATAGTTTAACTCCTCTGCTTGAGGCAGGAACTCTTAAGGGCTGGTTATACTCCCGCAGCAGTATGTCGCGGTCAGCTTGACGCAGACATTTTTGATTTATACTCAATTTTGAACGTGGTCTGCGCTATACGCTGTAGGTCGAGATATGGCAGAGGTGGTGAGGAAGGAAGTGGAGGGACAACGGAGGGACATGAGGGCGAAAAAGAGCGGGGATCCAGGTGGAAAAAGGCTCCCAGCGTTCTCGCGCACCTCGCTCTTCTAGCTGGTCGAACTTCCCAAGTTGTTTTCCGCAATTGTGGTCTTAAAAACAAAACAAGCCGGCCTCCTGTCTGCAGCACTGTCTGCGGTCACCTACAATTTGTGAGAGGTGCAGCAGAGTGTCTGCTGAGGGGGCGGGGATGTCTTTTTGTTCACTGCAACACCTACACAGACGACCTAGTTTTGAAGAATAAATCAGCCTTTATTCAACCCGAAGGGGACAAGCCAACTGTTTCTAGATTTAGAACTATGGACTCGGACTCTCATCCTGGTTGCTTCACACTCGGCTGTGAACCGCCCCAATGTATGCTGTAGGTCTTGGCAGGAGGGAGCCAACAGAACTACGTCACCTACAAAAAGCAGGGTCCCCAAACCAAACCTCTTCCGGCCCTTTGTTGGTAATCCTGTCCTTACAGGTTATAAACAGGAGCGGCGACAGAGGGCAGCCCTGTTGGACGGATTGGGAAGCAGTCGGAGAGGAAAGCCTCGGCCACCTGATCCACGGACGTGTAAACAATATCAGCGAAGTTTTGATCTCATCTCAAGCGAGACAAGTTTTCCCAGGTTTTCCTCAGCAAAACTTAAACTTGAAAATGCTTTTCTGGCTGGTTTATGTTGAGATGATGTTCCCTTGCCCTCTTTAGAAATATTTCAGAGTTAAGAAATATTCATGATATCCAGTGCCATTGGTATGCTGTGATAAGGATGTGAAGCTGCTGAGAGTTTTTGTCCCTTTGTGCTACCCTTGTGATACCTTGGTAATGAGAAGCATTTAATAACCATCCGTTTAGACTAAACCAGATAATTATTGAATTTACAAGAATTTCTGTTTTACTGCTAAGCTGCTGCTCAGTTACTGTTTGAAAGCTGTAGAAAACAAAATTTAGTTTTGTATACACTGTATAAAAAAATCACAATAAAAGTTGTCTAAGTCCTTTATAAAGTTTTTACTTCCTTCTCTTTGTTTTTTGCCTTACACTTGCCCCTTTAAATGCTCTTTACGTATTCCATTAGCCATTATATTTATAAACAGTCTTAATGATGGATTTCTTTTATTTTGTTGTTTTTTACTTAAGGTGTTTCTGACATTTTCAGTGAATTTCCAGTCTGCCTTCCCTTTTGAAATCTATTTTTTCGAAAGAAAAAGATAAATGTGTTTGCTTCTGATTTCCTCAGCAATTTTTTTTTTCTCCTTGGGGATTCTACCCTTCTGGGCAATTGCTCACCATGTTTTGTATCACAAAAAAGTAATCCCAGAAATCTACAGTTTCTACTGCAGCAGAAAATTGGAAGAAAAAAAAAATCAATAATAGAGCTAACACTAGTCCCAGAAAATAGCTGCGTCTGCCTAGAAAGCATGCTGCCCTTAGCCAGACAAGCAGACCAGAGGGAAAAGATGACAGAAATGTGCTACCAGGGAATTTGGCCTTAATCTCTAATAAACACAATCTCCTGAAATTGGACATTTCAGGTGAAGGTAACAGGTTTTGGCTGGCAACCAGCTGGATGTTAATATCAGCAAAGGAGACATGGTCATTGATTTACTCTGCTTGGTTTTTTACACCCAGGTCTTTGCTAAGCCACCAATCATATCTGAAATATATTGGTCTGCCATGAATTTGTCATGCAAACGTGATTGTAAATTGCTAACACTTAATCTCTACATGTAATTTCCTGGTTCATGCAACAACAGATTTCAGTACTGTTCTAACAATACATAAGTGAATTTAAACTTACTACACACCAATAGGTTTACTATTTGTCTTAAAATTTAACTAAAAAACAAAACAAAAACCAGGCTTTGCTTTAGATTCAACATAGAAATGTTGTTTTCCTTTTCCTGCACATCCATCAGATACCATCCAAGCCGTCCTTTACTGCCCTACCTTGGTCCCTGTAATCTCTTCCTACAGTGTCCCATTGTTTCTGCCCCCTTCCTTTGATGCTTGTCTGAAACCGCTGATGGATGGACACAGAGGTCTGCTATCTGCTCTCAGCCAGGAGCCAAATGAATAAATGCATTGACCATTTGTGCTGCAGTGAAACAGGGCCGACCTGAGAGAAGCCGACTATCTGGCAAACAGACACCGTGGGGTTAGGAGATAAGGAAAAGCTGAAGTTGTTGTTGAGGACAATCCCCAGCTGTTGAATTAATGAATACAAATTGTGACACGACATTGAATGCTGCAGTGTTTGAATAACCTTTCTTTTCTTTAAAGTCGTAGGGAAGTCATATTTAAATTTCAAATCATTCTGGCTTAAACATGTATATAAATGTACTCTTTATCAGACCATATTGTCCCAAGTTAGAAAATTTGTCTTAAAATCTGTTTTTCCCCATTGTCTTATGCAGGCCAGTCAGTTATACATCAGCTTGTACACCTAAATTTTACCAATCATATATCATCATCTGTCAATTAATTTTTTTCTGTCATAGCATCTTGTCCATAGCAATCCTTGACAGTGTCGTTTCTAAGTGCTACGTGGTCCCAATGTAATTTTCCATTGGGAACCTACTTGCACTAAGTTGCTAGTTGCTAGCAAGATGCTTCTGAGACACGGACTACAACCAAACTTGCTTGCAAAGCTTCCACCACAACATTCCTGCCCCCTTGATAATCGACCAATCACATTCACTTTATTCACTCGTGTAAAGTCGGGCACCACTCGGGAGAATTCGGAACTTCAACCGTTGCAACAGCCGCTTCCCTACAACTTTAAATTTGATAGTAGCGCTAAAAAGGTAACCGTTTTTTTCTTATCTACATACCTTCTTGGTGATTTGCTCTTATATGTTCCATCTTTTTGGGTTGGAAATGGGTCCGTCTACTTCAGGATGTATAGTTACAACTTTCTTTTGAGCTTTATTGATCAATTTAAAACTTTTGGTTTAATCAGGAGCCCTAACCTTTGCTAACGTATGACTATATTGGACTAACTATAAATGGAAGGAAACATTTGAAATATTATTTAAATAAAATTTTATGAGATTTGCAACAGTCCATCTTTAATAAACTGTATTAACCGAAGCAAGGTTATTTTTGTCAATATCTGATAGGGATGCAGATATCGGCCTTAATAGGTATCAATCATAATTGCTGTGTTCATTTCCATATAGTTGATGTTTGTGGGGTTTTTTTGGGGGGCGCAGAGAAGCAATTCCAGCAATTCCCCCACTATCTGATATTAAACTGACAGACAGATGTTGGGTGACGTTTTACTATAGTCTGTCTGTAAAGATTCCTTTAGTTCTTCACAAAGTCATTTTTGTCAAAATAATTATATGCCCTCATTGCTACTTTATTTTAAATGAGAAAACCCAAATAGTGATGTCATGGATTACTAAGATTCTGATCAAACTGGAAGGTTAACGGAGGCTCGTCTTTGATACCTCTGACTCTCTGTTTCCTGGTGGACTTCCACATGTCTGATTCCCCTTTGTTTGATCCTGTCCATCCATGTTGGTTTACACAGACATCTGGCCTCAGCTGTCATATGTTTAATAGTATAAATGAATGATATTGTTTCGGACTCACTGTTAAAATCCTGTTGTTTTTTTTTTATTGCTCCTTGCAGCAAAAACCATAGGAGCCTAAAATATAAACACTTCCTTGAGCTCCCGTTCTGCCCTGAAAGCTTTGCCACCCAATTGTCTGGCAGCAAGTCCCACACTGCACCCTCTCCCCCCTGGGGCCGAACATAAGGGGTGGGAAATGGAGGCTGGCCTGCTCCCCGTGTTTGCGGGCGCCAAACAGGGAAGACAAAGCCTGCCATTGTTTAATTTGCGTCCTGAGAAGGAAATGCCTTTACTTGTCTGGCTGCATTGCGCTTCTTGTCATCTGTCTTACAAAGAAAGGTGTAAAGCTTTGATACATTGAGTCACTTCGAGGAAATGACTTTATACCGAGGTCCGATTACTGCCAGTATGTCAAAACTGTTAAAGGAATGAACCCAGCTTTAAGGAAAATCCCTTTTGTTGTTTCTAGACCAGTGTCTGGGTTTGTTTCTCCTCCTGTGGGGGCCACCTGTGTTCCCAGGATTAGTTCGTCATAGAGATGGATTAGATCAGAGCCCGTTACTTGCCTTTTTTTGTTTCATAACCAAGCAGCGCTTTGGCTAAAAGCAGATTTTACCTTCCTGTTGTAGTTTCTAAATCCCAGCGCTTGTTCCTTCCTATGTTCTTTAACATTTGTCATCTCACTCAAAAACATAAAACATGAATCAAACACAATTTCCTCTAAAACTAATAGAAAACCAGATTTTAAAACAGCTTCTGCTTCTTTTCTTCGAACAAACTGCCAAATAAGTAATTCGCTCAAATATAATGCTCAGAAAGTTAATTAAAAAAATGAAGATGAGGTCAGTGTTGTTTTTCTCCAGCTTTCATCTTTTTTTCTTTCCCCCATTTGGATTTTGAATGTGTTTTGTGTGAAAGAGGCTGTTATTAAAGAGAAGCATAAAAATGTAAAGTCAGGGGAGTGGAAAAAGTGGGGTCCTTTACGTTCTTTCCAGAGTCAGTCGAAACTATTTGAAAGCGAAGCCACAAATGATGGTTCTGCATATTTCTCTGTGTGAGGCTGCGCCTCAGTGGTGCTGCTTTATTCAGTGTTATGTCAATCTTTGAAGGGGAAAATAGACTTGCAACACTGCCACCTACAGGTGTTTGCTGATATTGCTTAAGAAGTTAAACTAAATCCCTCCTTTTTGTGTGTAGATCTAGACACTTGCTAGTTTTCTAAATGTGTTTTGCTTGAGTATGAAAGTTTACTAAGAGTGAAAGCAGATTCAACAATTCCCGGATGATTGTTTTTGTAGTTTGCAGTCATGAAGAATAAGATCAGGCTCTACTGCAGTTATGGGGTTTTTTCTTTTGACCAATATATACTGTATGTGTGTATGTGTTCTAACAAATCATTGACATGTTTTGTTTATTGGCTGCAAAAACAATAAAAGATAAAGATAATACAGTGGCAATTTAAAGCTCTGGCTTTAACCTGCAAAACGTTTGTCTTTAAATAAATGTTGTAATCTGAGAGCTGCACATATACAATCATGCACCCAGGCCAGGATGCATATTAAAACAGGTTTATTTGCTGGGGATAAATAGATCCATGTCACTTCTGCTTGAATTCCTTTCTGAATATTTGCCAATAGTGAATGTTGTTAGATGCTATAGCCAGGTTAAAGCTGTGCCACTTTTAAATCCAATTTACAATTTCAACCTTAGTTATCCTGTCATCCAGTAGGTGGCAGTAGTTGTCTTATAATCAGCTGCAGATCCATGGTGAACTTCAGACCCAGTGAGGACTGAGGATCATATCACTGTGTCAGCTTACCGGAAAAGTCTCTATCTGGGATATTTCCTATGTATTTTTATTTATTTATTTTTTTGTAAATCTTTAGTGAGATCTGTTTTAATATAATATAACAATATTTGTATTTCTCAGAATACTTTGAGTGTTATTGTTGGGAGTATGAGATAATATGTCATTGAAGGATTCTTTAAAATGCAAATTACTGTTCATCAGGTGGGAAGACTGAAGCACCATAACCTGAGCAACAGCTACTGCAGATCAGGCTTGTTTTTTAAAGAGACCAACCCTGAGCTGTGTGCTTTAAAATGAAAGTTAGAATGTGAGATTCTCACTACTAACTTTATATAAATGAAACAAAATAAGCTGGATTTATGTGAACCATCAAAAGTAAAATGATTATCATGATCTATCTAATAGAAAATTACAAGAAATGCTTGTAATGCTGCACCTTCATGTAGCATTGCTTAGGTGCAATGTAGTTATGCATTATGTTAATTCACTGTTATCTGTAGACAACACGTTACTTACTGGTGCTGCTTACTGGTTTCTCCAGGATTCACATTTCAGGGCTTCTTGCTTTAAGTGAAAATTTGAGCTGAAATATTTTGGGATGTTCAGCTGGAACCGCAGGCTTACATTTAATATAGTTTTTTTCTATGAGTTTCTTGTTTTGCTCTAATATCTTTTCACATTATGTCTGTTTTTAAACTTTCTATTGTAACGGTATTTATACTTTTCACCTATAGTCTTTTCCTTTTCTTTTCTCCCTTTTTTTGTTCCTAACTTAACCTTCATCACTATGACTAGTATCTTTGATGGAGGGATGTTTTGTTTATGTCGCTCATTAGGCTAACAGAACAGAACAATATACCACAGAAGACATTGACTCTGATGACTTTGCCACCTCTAAATGTTAGTCAGTATCAATATTGTGTTGATTAGTATCTGAAAAAATGGCATTTAAAAAATTGTATGCATCTGTTATATCAGGTACCATTCACAGAGGTAGTCTGACTTTTGGCAGCTGTCCCTGGGGGGACCGGGAGCTTCAGTCTAGGGCCCAACCCTGGCTCTCTACTCTATAGCTTAGCAGTTTGCTGTGTCAAGCCAACAATGTCCCATCAACACTTTGTCTGCTTCTGTGCCGCTCTAAGCCGCTGCTCTCTTTAAACATTTCAGATAGGCGGTAGTTCTGGGTGAACCTCTGTTAAGGGTTAATTTTAAAATAACACTAAACAGAGTTGCTCGAATTTCATTCCCAGCATCAACATTAACTTATGGAGAAACTAGCTTTTGCGTGGTTGAAATAGACTAAACAAATATTGAATTAACACTGTACTTCAGTAGCAACAACACTGGAAATCTAACATGTTTGATTTTGCTGTATTTGACAGCATTAGAGGGAAGTTCTATCAAGTTTCTGCCGAAAAAGACCCCTCAGAAAATATAAGATTAATTTCACAAATTTACAAATAAAAACTAAAGAAATGCGAAAAAAAAAGCTTAAATATGTTTAATATTACAGGAAACTTCTTTTTCAACATCTTAACTAAGTTTCTAAACATCAAATCGTAAATTTGCAAGAAAAAAAGGAAATTTGTCCAAAAAAGCAACAGCTTACAATTATGAGGAAAAACTCAATTTCTGATAAAACGTCAAAAAGTTCCTTAAGTTTAAAGTGATACATTTCTGAGCCGTGCTTCTGGTTACTTCCCAAACTATAAGTGGTTACATGCGGGTCCTTCTCCTGGGTGCAGACGTTCCATGAACCCCTCAGATGAGGGTCCGCCTAACTAACACTTAGGAAGAAGCTTAACATGTCTGCATCAGGTAGCTCTTTCTGTGCTTTAATTATTATTGTTAGTTAGGAGTCATCTTTGTTCCTACTAGTCCTGATAGATTAGCACCTTGGGTAATGTTCATTGTAGGTCTACACCTGGCAGAAGCTGTTCCCACACAGGAAAAACAGACTTAAAAAACTTAATAAACTTGCCTTGCCTTAAATCCAGAAGCGGTTTTCATAAATGGATTTCTTAAACTTAAAAGCACTTCTGGCATTTTTATCAGAAATATTAGATTTAAAATCTCAGAAGATGTCAGAAAACATCTTATTTTAGTTATTTTTTAAGGAAAAACTAAAAATTGGTCTTTTGGGGGGAAAAATGTATTAAATTTATTAAACTATTAAAACATGTTTGATTTGATTTTGAGAGTTTAATCCAAACCGTAAAAATTTACCAAGAATGTCCAAATGGCATGCTTTCCATGCAGGCCTCTGTAATACAGGGCCTGCTGACCGAAAGATAAACTCCTTCCTTTCCAACCCAACAAACAAAAACCTTTTCTAATGAACGCTAAACATGGAAAGCACCCAGTTCAGTCACAAAAAAAGGAAGTAATGTATTCTGTTCTTCGGGTGCCAGTATGATGAGACGTTTGAATGGTTTTAAACTGTACCAGCTTTTAACATTGGCGCTTTTTAATTCAAGCACCAGCCCATGATGATGACTCATACAGACTAATCAGACTAACTTTACCCTTAATTCTTGTTTATATTTTTAGATCTGATGATAGAGAACCCCATGGATAATCAAACGCATTTTGGTGACGTGTTATGCTGTCTGCAGCGCTTTAGGGCTGAAGTTTTTTTTTTTTTTGTGGTTTAGTATTTCTAGGAAGGGATCATCCTCAGGTCTGCTTTTATGAACTGGCCCACATGAAGGACTGTAACTCTGAGGGTCCTCAGAACCAAATCAGCATGAACTGTCATTAAATGTTTCTATAATCGTAGGATTGTTGCTCTCAGACACTCAGCCCTGTGTGGCTCCATGTGCCTGCTGGCGGCGTCTCAGGACAAGCTCTCTGTTGTCCCTCCACTCTGCCGTCGCCACATCTACCTCCAGTTTTCCGCCAACAAAGGCTTCCCAGTAGCTTCCACTAGTCCTGCAGCACAAACGCAAACACAGGGACGTGAGGTCTGTGGGCCAGTGTGCCCCAGCAGACAGTGGGGTAGCTGTGCTGTCTGCCAGCTCTAGGAGAGGGCCACTTTGTTTCAACTCAGACTTGGACACAGGCCAGGCAATCGGAGAGTTACTCACTGGGTCATTTTATAAAGTAATTGAATCAAGTTTATAGTGGTGGCTCTGGGAGCAGCCTTATTCCCATCTATTCCATCTATTCCAGCCTGTTGATAGTTTGCTGTTATCCGCTGGTCAGATTATCGGGAATAGAGTGAATTAGCAGCATTTTGAACGCTTGATCAAATGCATAAAGATAATGAATGCACCAAAATGTCGCTACACTTATTTAACGCTTACAAATTAGGTTCTACATTAACATTAATTCAGATGAAACAATTTTAGCAGTCATTACAAGTCATTACAGGAAAAAAATGAATTTTTTTTTATTTCAATTATTTGTCAAACTGCTCATTATTTGATCAGAGTTTCTTTTTTAAACAAATATTTGAAGAAAGAAAAGAACATTTAACACAGAACATAGAAAAAGAACTTCATCTAAGAAATTAACATTTTAACTGACAGCATCTTTGTGTCCAGATTTACTTGATTCTATAACCTAAGACTGACCTTCTGCTCCTCTTCCTCAGGACCTGGAGATCGTCTACTCCTATCTCCATGGGATGGAAGCTCTGTCCAACCTGCGGGAACACCAGCTCAGGTAGGCTCAAACTGAAACATGCTTCATCTGCCTGCATCTCATAGTGGGTTAAATATATCAGAGGATATGATGTTTTCGTGCACACCAGACCTCGAAGTGACAATAAAAGTAGTCTAAGCCTGGGTCAAAGGACTAGATAGGCAGAATTAATCAGATGAAACTCGTTAAAGAAAAAAAATCAAGCAAATTTAATATTGCTGTCAAATCAACAGTGTTTCTTGGCGACATGCTAATTATTTTGGACAATTCTTTAATGTTTGCACATAAAGCATATAACACTTCTTCCTTTTTCCAGATTGTTTAGAGGATTTGCTTTTAACTGTTGCATCCGCCTTAAGTTTAAGTAAAGCTACGCAGTTTGTGGAAACATTTTCTATTGCATTGTTAGTTTGCTCTATATTACAGGTGTTTGGACATACTATTTGGTAGCATGCTATGACTTCACTCTCTCAATTATAAATAAGTGACCATGACAAAGTGATGGGTATGGGATGGTGGAAATAAGGAGACATCATATTTTCCTAGTGGTGAAACTGTAGTCTGTATTGTTTTTAAATAGCATTTACTCAGAGGCAAATCTCTAGTAAAAGAGTGAAAAAAGTGAATTATGTATATGAAATGTAAAGAGTAATATTAGTTTATAGCAGTAAATCTTGTTGTGACTAAGATTCATATAATAAAATATAAGTGGATGCTAACATATAATGAGATGACAGTCAAACCTCGTAAAATGAACTGGTTCTGTTTTTGACATGCTTATAAATTTCTGAAAATGTAAAGATATTAGATTGAATCTGTTAAATTTAGATGCAAAAATTAATGTGTATTGAGATGGTTTTGCTCTTTGGCCTCTATGCCCCCCCCCCCCCCCCCCACCACCTAGCCTCTGCTCTCCAAACAGAGCGTGTTAGAAGTCTGTTCCCAGCCTGGCTTGTGTGCGTACACAGGGATTATATTGACCCAGGAACAATGTTTCCGCGCACGACCCGTGAGCTAGAACATTCCACGGCCTGACCCTTCAGAGGCCTCCCGCCCAGCAGTAACCCTGCTCAGTTCTGCCCATTTGGATCCTGAAGAATGTCCTCGCAATCCCACAGACCAGCCCACCATTCCTACCAACTTCCAGGCAGCCAGACATGCCTCTAACTATGAGATTATGTAAAATCCTTTTTTTCTCTCATAATTTTCCCACATAAGGAATGTGTTGTTGTTCTACGTTTTTTGAGGGCTTTTTTTTTTTAGTTTGTTTTGAATATTGTGCACACTGATGTCCAGTTAAAGTGAATTTTTTCCATCAAGCCTCTTGACATTTCTAGACATCTGGGGAAAAAACAGACCTTTTCTCTATGGCTTCCTAAATATTTTATACTAGCTAAACAGTCTAAGATCCCTTCTGTTTGTCTGTATAAAAGCAAATAGATAAGAGTGTTATATTCTAGAGTTTAGTTAGGAAAAAATGACAGAATTTCATAAAATTTGGTATAAATTTCATACTTGGTTCAGTAAACTGAAACATCCTTGCATCACTTGAAGCAGAGTTATCTTTCAGTATTGAAAGAAAGCAAATTATGCGTCCTTGGTCCGTCTAATCTCTTTAGGATTTATTAGATAAAGGTCAGCTTTTTTTCAAGAGAACTCAGTGATGAATCTAGGCTTTAAGCTGCAAGGTAAACTCCTCTAATCCAAACGTAAACCTTTTATTGTTGTTTCGCCTCTCTTTAACAAAGGCTCTGAGGCTCACGCTGCGACAGTGCAGGTGGTTAATGGCAGAAAGGATAAAGGGCAGATTGTTTGCTGGCAAAACTGGTTAGCATGAATAAAAACCACACTATCAATCGATTACATACTTAGAAGGCAAAGCTTAATAAATAGCTTAGTTATGAGGTTCGCTGAACAAGGGCTGCTTGTTATTCTCTTTTCAGTTTGGAACATGGAGAAAATCTAGCTTTATCTGTAGCCTTTTAGAACCAGTGGAGTAAACTAGACTGCACATTTTGCTCTCTCCTACAATGGACATCATAAATCACATTTACAACCCATTTTTACTCACCTAATTTGGAGGTTAAAGATGAATGTTGCCATGGGGATGAGGTAACATTTTCATGCTCTTTTTGTATTTCCAATTATCATTATTTTTACTAAAATATCCATAAGTCTGGGCCTTTCTATGATTAAAATATGTCCATCTTTGGCCAGTTTAAGTCCATTTGCATTGGCTGGATATATTTCGAGTGTCACTGCAGGCTCCCTGATTTATTTCAGTCTAGCAAATATTGAGTCCAAACCGTCTTTTATAACTGCATTTTGTACATAACCATGAAAAGGAATTTTTTTTAAAGATATATTCTGCAGCTGGAGATCCTAATAATTATAGGAAGGTGCTCGTTTTTTTTTTATTTTTTAGGTGTTTCTTTAAAGTATTTTTATTGGGCTTCATAATCTAAAAAAAACAAGAGAGGAGAACTTTTTTGTTGACGGCAAGCTAACATGCAGTTTAATTCCTGCTCTCCTCTGCTTTTTTCCATCTCCCAACAATCTGTGATATTGTTGAATTACACACTTAATATATGTAGGCTTACATTGGAAGGCAATCGGAGATTCATTCAGTTTCTTGAAGATTTCTTTTTCCACCTATCCAGGAGTCTTTGACATTTCTTTTGGCTCAAACCAGAGCTCTGGTGTTCTCCTGGTAAGGTGTTGAAACGCCATAAAAAAACAAAGCGACAGGCTGGTTGGCTGCCAATTCAAGCCTGTTTTTTTGGTTGCCGTGACCCCAATGACTGTAATTAACAACATTATCCCAATGAAGCCCTTTCAGACATCAGCCTGTGACCTGAAGGCGTTGTAGCGAAACAAGCAGATAGAAGATAAATAACATTTTTGAATGAACAACAATTCTTTGTGATTTTAACACTGTACACACTGATGTTCATTGCTCCTACTGTGAGGATGTCCACTTGGACTAAAATATTGAGATCCAGAGGGTGCATAAGGAAGCTGAAAATCCATCCAGCAAAAATAATAAATATATTGTAACTGGAAATGCACCAGTACAATACCTGGATGGGATATCGGCTTCAATATTGACTAATTAGCTCGATTGGATATTTGTGATTTATCGGATATTATAGAACCCATCAAGTGCACTTAACATGAAAATATTACGTCTTTCTTTTTGTTGCTTATTTGTAAATAAATGAAGTAAAGTAGATTTTTATTGTGTGTTAATTTGTTAGCTTTTTGAACAATGTTTTTTGTCAAGGCTAAAGGCTTCACTCACATGGCAAGATAGGCGGTTCATTCATTTAACAGTTGTAATAGATCGTACCGGATATCAGACGATACGCTCAGTCCAGTTATCAGATTGGATTGAAAAAAGGGGCATCGGTGCATCGCTAATTGTAGCAAAAGATAGTTAAAATGCATTGCAGCCAAACTGGTAAAGCCCCCAATTATTAAATTCAAGCAGTTCTTAGCTGTTTTAATGTTGGATGATGCTTTTAAAGACATTGTGCAGCTCTGATTGCAGCTAAGTCTTGTATTTAAATAACATGCAGTCGTATTGAAATCTTAGAGAATGTTACACCAGAGGATCAGACTTCCCTTCCACCTGCAGCTTCATTAAATGCAGCTCAGAGTCTCAGCCTGTTGGTTTATCTAAACATTTAACAATGTGGTTGCTGCACATCATTGACTGTGGTGGAAAATAACTCGTAGAAATGTTCGGAATGTTGTTTATGTAACATAAAATCAATATTTACTGAAGCTTTTTATTCTGGTTTGGTTTTACTAGGCGTAATAAATGAGTTATTTCTGCTGCTGATGACTGACATTCTTCTTGCTCTGTTTCCACAGAATAATGTGTGAGACGGTGCGCTACGAGAGACACGAGGCCAATGAAGTGCTTTACTAGTAAGTTCTATAGGATGTGGACTTCAATGGAAATTCATCATTTTAGGATCGATGACCTCAATGTCTATGATTTACTGTTGAGTTGTATAAATTCAGCAGGTTGCAGATCCAGTAAGTGGTAAAAAGCATTTCTGTCCTTTGTGATGAAAACCAGGGCAATAATCATTGCTGATGATCTGGAACAGATCAAATTAAATGTCGCAGGTAAATGAAAACAAATGTGTCTGAAGAGCAGAAGGATTTAAGGAGATCTACTGATGAAAATTAGTGTGTAAACAATGTTGGTTAACTTAAAAGTTACTAATTTCATTCTTTAACGTATAACGTCTAGCTTCATTTAATTGGGGGTAAATTGATGGGTTCTTGTTGTGTTAGATCAGTTTTCATTCTGCTGCTTCTGTGAGGAGCAGAAAAAAGGCAAAGAGTTTGACTGCTGTCACATGATGACGTCTTTTTAACACCCACAGTGAGAATTAAAGCTGTTAATTAAATCTATGAGCTTTTCAACAGGCTAGAAAGAGTTCAGAGGCCGTTATTTCTCCTTCTTTCTGGAAGAAGACCTGACACCTTAAAAGTCCCCCACATGGTTTAGCTGCAGGGCTGACAGAACGTTAACAGATTAGATATTGGTTTAATGATGTTGCCACACATCGATCACAGCACTAGGGCTGGGTACCGAACTTCTTTCTTTTATGGTACCGACTGAAATGCTTCGGTTCTACAGAGTATCAAAACATGCCTCGTCTTTCGGTACCAAGTTTCGGTGATTGGCTGTAACAGTTAACGTGATTGCGTCATCCAGGAAAAATACACAGGTGGTCACGCCTATAGCCAGGGTTCATGTGTATCTGTTGTGAACTGGTTGCAGCATCGTGGAACCCCTTTAAAATGCCCCCCAGGTCAAAAGTGCGGCTTCACTTTATTAAGACTGATGCTAATAGTGTGCAATGCAATACATCGTGTACGGAAAAAATTTAAGAGCAGAAAGTTGCTCGGTGTTTGACTGCAAGAAGAGCGGACCGCAGCCAGCGCGACCATCCTCCTCTCAGCAGCCTGTGGGCAGCGCAAAGCCAGAGCGGAGTGAATCATGCTGCAGCAGGAGCAGCAAAATCACGTCTGCTGCTTCCTTTTTTGCTGCATGTTCCGGCTTCTGACGCGTGGCTGAAGAAGCTTTGCTGCTCTGGCTGCGCGGTCGCAAAGTGGCTCTAACGCGCGTTGGGCGGAGCTACTCTATCCTTTATTTGCCTTGCAGCTATATTTGCTGTGATCAGTGGGAATAAAGTAGTTTTATTATGTTTTTAAGTGGGAAAATCCACCTGAAAACTTAATCAGTGCAGTCAGTTCATCCTGCCTTCCAATATTCTTTCTGTGGGAGCCGCTCAGACCCCCACATACCAGCGGTGCGCTGTCAGTAGGATCCCATTCAACGGGCTTGTTTGTCAGACATGGTAATTTTTCTAAAGGAAAACTGCTAAGTAAAAAGGTCCTCACAATGTAACAGTGAATATTAGACACTGATTTTTTTTTTTTATGTAAGAGGAAAAATGTAAATGGAAAAATCAGAGCTTAAAATAAAACTCAAGATTTGTACTTTTTTATGTTGTGTAATTCTCTTTTTCTTCGAATTGATATTATAAAACTGGTATCGAAAAAAGTATTGTTCAGGAACCGGTATCGAAGTGAAGGTATCGGTATTGGTACCGGAACCGAAAATTTTTTAACAATACCCAGCCCTACACAGCACATAGAAGGAAAATGAACTAAAATTAATGCCATGGAACTATCTCATTCCAAAGACTATCTCCTTCCACCTGAAGAAGAAAATACACAGTAAAGAATGGATGGTTGGATACTTTTGTTTTTGGGAAAAGTTTTTATAGTGCTTGGATTTTTTACAATGTCACACTGACTGCAAAGAGAGGCTCCAACTAGGCAGGGTGGCCAAATCTGCACAGATTATGGGCAGTAAAAAAAAAAATACTGCTGTCTCTTTGCCAGAAAAATTAAAGCAATTTCCCACATTTGCATTGGATTATTAAAAGTTATAAAAAATGTAAAAAAAAAAAAAAAACACCGGGACAGCTCCCCACATAACAAGTCTGTGCAGCATCTCACACCAGAACCTATAGAGAATGTCCCTATATTAAAAACATAATGAGATCTACATCAGAAGAAAAGGAAAACAGCAATAAACGCTTTGGGACAGTTTATGTGCTGACTGAATTCTCCTGAAATCCTATCATGGGTAAAGTTTTATTTTTTTAATGTTTCATTCATTGTTTTTGCAGCAGTCTGTCAAGCTTACTATATACCCAATGTGGGACCCCAAAACGGACTATTTCCCTGTGCGATTAACAGATTTTATTTGTTATTTCCCCCCAAAGCAGATGTGTTTTACTTTGTCAACGCATCTCTCCTCCTGACACCCCTAAATTCGCCGCTAAATTGATGCATAGTCCGACTAAAATAGACCCGGGGTCTTACTCTATTTACCCCAGTCAGATTCTGCGTGGCTGGTGTGATCATCCCCATTGACTTTGGACCTCGTCCGACACGATTTTCTGTTGGATTAGATACAAAATCGCATTGGGTGTGTTCTGGCCTTAAGGGAGATACATACTTTGATGCAAATTGAAAACAGCAATCACATACAGGCAGGTACAAACTCCCTGCAGGTGGTTCTGATAGTTGCGGTGTTTGGTGCAAGTAGTTTGGAATGTAAAGGTCTTAATTTAACAGCTGCCTTCTAGCTGATTTCTTATAGAAAGGGTGAAGAAGCAGTGAGACAGCAGCCCTATCTCTTCCTCATTACATGTTCTAGAGCCTGCCTGCTCAAACCACTTTCTCTCCAACTGCTTTAACCTAGCTGTTTATTTTACATGTCTGCAGTTATGAAGCTATAAAAACCGTCCAGTGCACTCCATGATAGAAGCAGGGTTAATAAACAGCAGGGTACTAGATTGAGTTTTGGTGTGTGGAGGAACTTAATCTGACCCCTCCACTGAATAAAACAAACCTTTAACTGCCCATTTTATGCCTTTATGTATTAGAAAATGTAGCAATAAGGGGCTGTGGAAAAAGAGCTGTAATCATCAAGGGAGAGAGGGATTGTATTGCTTACCAAAAATGTGTATTTGACGGAAAATAGAAGATGAGGGAAAAGGGTTTAAATGATATACATGCCTTTAAAATTCCTAGAAATCCAGAGCATGATCCTCAAATCAATTAAATGCAGGGGAGATTGTTATGCATATTACTGGTTGTAGGAGTTTTAGTGGTTACTGTTTAAAAAAGGGGGTGAATTTCTCTTCCATTTAACAATTAAAAAAATCCTCATCCAATGGAGATCCATTTTACATAGGACTAAATCCTGGCTCCAAGTCTTTTTTCGTCTCTCCAGAGAATCACATAGCTGGATAACAGAAGTCGTTTAATGAGGGGCTCACTTATAAGCTCATCTCGACTGTCTGCAGTCCTGGAGTAATGATGGGAAGATAAAGGCAGCAGTCATAGAAACAGTGCTCATATTTCCTGCCTGCAGCGCCGACACTATATGTATACATAGATATGAATAGTCTCGTTTATTATCCTCTGAAAACATGACATCTTGTGAAAAGCCGAAGCTCTCAGGCTTTACTGTCGTAACGTTATAGTGACTGAACCACCTTCCTGTGGAGAATGGAAAAGGAATCTGTTAAATGTTAAGGGCTTCTACTGTTTTTTTACACAGTTAAACACTGTAAGTTCAGCTTTATCAAAAACCTGTGTGATAACTGTGGAGAGCTGTTTCATTCATAATAAAAGGCAAAAGCTAAAAGTTGTAACTCCTCCTGCCCATTGAGTGGTCCACTCACTGCATTAATGATCAAATGTAGGCAGACTTTTACCCTCGCGTTGCTTCTTTTTAGTTTTGAGCCTAAATCTGAGAAATCATTTTGTGTCTTTATTGTCAATGTTACCAGAATATTGTAGACAATATATTTATACTTTGGACCAGACAACATTTACACAATTATTCACTTACTATATTTTTGTTTTTCTTCAGTAAGTTTAATATTCTTTTTCTGCAACGCTCTAGAAGTTGTTTGGATAATTTTTTTTCTTTCTTTGAATTGCATTTTGATGAAAAAGTTGTGGTCTTAACCTTTATTTAAATAAATACAGGTATAAAATATTACCTGCTAAATAAACAGATGTCCTGTTAAATAAAACCTAAAAAAGGGTTCATTTATTTTTTATCGTTAATTTATCAAAAATGAATTAGCTTATGTAATTTAAGATTTATTTGATTAAATATTTATGTTTTTGCTAATGGAATTACATTTTTTAATACCAAATTACCGTAACAAATGTACATATTCAAACTTTCTTTTTATTTCATGCTCTTTGTCTTTTTTATTCTAATCAAATTCAAATGAAGGAGCACATTTTTCTCTTTGGGGAGGTTCTTTCTAGTTAGCAGGTTTCTCTTAAAGAAAAATAACTCTGTTAAAAATAGGTTTGCTGTTAATAAAACATTAGTTTGAACCCTTCACCTAAACACTCGCCCAAAACATACAAAACACTTAAAAAAACAAACAAAACAAAAAAACTGAGTTTTTCAACACAAATATAAATTGCTAGCACTGTATGGTAAAATATTATTCAAAAGCAATAAGTAATAATGATGGACAATCAGCATAGTTTTAATATTGTTTTAAAAGAAATTAATGAATGGATCTTTTCCCTCTTTGAAAGAGTAAAACCCTCCCATTTTTACCTTTAAGAAAAGAAACCATGAATGCTTGTGGATCCTGAGGCGCTACACACTGAGCCCATAGCCGGAGGCAAAGGGTATAAAGCAAAGCTCAGCAGTGGGGTTCTGCATGTTGTTGTCTTTAGAAGTGCTGGTAGCACTCGGATCACTGTCTTTAGATTCCAAGTTGAACCCAATGATCCTACAAAGTTGCTCTCAACTCTGCCAAATCACTGTTGTTGCAGTTATGCTCCTTGAGAGAACTTCCTAATTCAGGTAATACCATCCACAGACTCGTTAACATTTTCCCCACTTTGCACAAACCTTTTTGACTCTAGAATAGAAAACCACTTCATTGCATAGCAGCATGAGGAGGACAACAAAAACAAAAATACAGAGATGCTGGACGGACATTTCAGCAACACCAGGAGACTACAGATGAAACCTAATCTTTTTGCAGGAAGTGTTGGGTGGGCTGATGTGCCAGCTGCAGCCGGCATCCACATAAGCATGCAAAAAAAATATATATAATAATAATTAAATAAAATAATAATAAGGGTTCAGACAGTAATGCTGCCGTTCATATTTGGAAACAAGGGTATGTTTCCTTGAGACTGCGCATTAATGTCAGCAATTAATCACATATTACAGCTGTTCTATCTGCTTTAATCATCCCATCACTTAGCTTTGGTTTAATAGTGGCAAACGTTTGTTATTACCATGCTATAGCACTAAAGCAATGCTCCTTAACAAATTTTAGCAGATGCAACAATACCTATTGTTAATGGTGCCTGAAATAACAAGAATGGACACAAGGTAAAAGTGTTAATGAACTTTGTAATTAGCCTTAATTAGACAGAAGCTTTGATATTGCTAGCTTGATGAACGCTTGGTTTATTGCTAGATGGGACCCTGAATTTGGCTCCCCACCTTAATAGTGATTCAACTTTTTGTTTTACTCAGCTTGCTTGTCAAGGCTCTTTGTCCAGGTAATTTATCCTCAGTGGAATGGTTGCTGGTTTTGATGCAGGCGTTTATGTGCATTCTTGTTCTGCTGTCTCTGCCGTGTTCAATAAAATTAGACAGCAATATAATATTAAGTATATCAAGACTAATTATAAGGCATCTGTTGACAAAGTGAGATGCAGGAATGTTTAGACCTGGATCGTTAATGTCCTGGTTGAGATGTCAGTACCCTCTTAGAGTATTTTTTTAAGGACAGCCATTCTTTGGATGGTTCCATGATTTCTCCGTCTTTAGGTAATGGTGTGACAGTTTGACACATGCCGACTCAGTTTGGTTTGCTTTTTTCATCATTAAAAATACATTTTTTATATACTCTTTTTTTTCTTTTTGTTATGTGTTTTATGACCTGAGAAATCTAACTTGGACAATAACACTAAAGCAAAGTGTACCTTTAGAGGAAGGAATACTCTGTAGTAAAACATAATGATCTTTTTCTACCTTTTCTGAGCCTCACAGACAGTGGCTCCCTGAGGCTGCTTGGCAATAGATGCAAGAGTGGGAGAAAATTAATCTTATGAAAATCTCATCCCATTCTGATAACTAACCAACTTTGAACAGTTCAGCACATTCAGATGGAGCAGGTTTGGGTTTTTATTCAGTTTAAAAATTAAATATTTGCTGCTTTTCTTTCAATTCCCAAAAAGTTAACTTTTGAATTTCACCACTCAGGTCCTAGTGTTACCCACCACTTTATCTCACCTACTTAATGGTTTGGTTTAGTAAAAACCAAAGAGAAAAAAGAAAAGAAAAACAACAACCAAAAAAGTGTGTGTGCTTTATTTCATAACATTACCCACATATTGTGGCTCTGAGTCTCTGGAGGATTCATGGTTAAAGCAGTCTGACAATAACATCTTAATGGTTACCGCTGGTGATTTATTTTCAGTTTGGAAAAGCCACTGTAGTGTTGAAATTCATTCATTGTGTTGTTGTTGAGCATATTATATATCTTTGTTTATCCAATGTGGTATGAACTGCTTGGCATGGGTTTGAAATGTTAAGTTTAGACAACTGGCATGAAATTTTCTAGAAGACGTTTCTCCTCTCATCCAAGAGGCTTCGTCAGTTCCTATATATATATATATATATATATATATATATATATATATATATATATATATATATATATATATATATATATATATATATATATAGGGAATGCATATACCATCTTGGTTTGTTGCATATTTGCAATGATGAGTTTCCAGAGGTTGATATTATAATTTTTACATTTACTTTTTAATAAAAGAAACCACTGATAGTATTCAAAAATTAAATGTAACAAGCGCCAGTATAACTGAGAGGAAGATTAGTGTGAGGATAAGTTTAGAGATCAATTAAGCAAGAAGCCCAGTTAACACAGTGGCAATCATCCACTCTATAAAAGCAGCCCCGCAACATTTATATCAGTAGCGGTTCGGTTTCAATATGCATCTAATTACCAGATAAAAAAGCACATAAAGCATGAAAATAAAATATATCACACTCACCAGATAAGCTGATTATTTATAAACAAAATCCATCCTTCTGTCTTTGTGCAGAAAGTCTTGATATCTCCATGTAATATCAGCCATTGAGGCCAGAATTTTTTTTTTTAACAAGAGCAAAACTAAAATGCAGATTGTCTCTAGCTTAACTTGGCTTTAAAAAGGTTGTTCTAACTGTCCAATCAGAGGAGAGAAAACAATGAGGTAGGGGTGGGCCGCTTGCTGGCCCAGTGGGGCAATTCTGAGATCTGATTGGTTGTCCTCACTAAAATTGTAAAGGTAAGATCAGCCAGCACTGCTGATTCTGAAGGCCCTGGGCAGATTTGATAGCAATGAACTAAAGCTGAAATCTGATTGAACAAAAAATATAGCAACCACCATAAATGTAACTGAAGCAGCACAGCCAAGACATAAGCTACAAAATTAGGAGAACAGATTGTTTGGAATTTAACTAAAGTTAAAAAGAAGAAAATTAAAGTTTAGTTGTTTTTTTTTTATTTAGGTTAGTGTTTCTGAGAGGCTGTGACAGCCCACCACTGTTCAGTTCTAACTAGGGCTGGGGAGCACTGAGATTAATATACTGTAGGTTTATTAAAGAATTAGAGTGAACAAAAGGTAGCTCTGATCCCTCCTACTGGACCTGGGGGCTGTTAATGGTCGTTAGGGGGATCTGATGGGTCGTTAACTCCCTCCTCAAAATGGTTTCAGTCACATGCCTCAGTCAAATGTGAGTCAGGTGAGGGTATGTGACTGAAATAGATAATCAAATATAACAATTTGACAGTATTTTAAGATACATTTTCAGTAATATTAATGTAATAATCTATACACTGATATAATCAGATACTCGTATTTTGGCTGATATCAGACAGATACTTTAATATTTGTTGCATTATTTACTTTAAAATCACCCATCCTTATCTAATAAACTTTAAATATTATTTTATGTTAGAATTTTGTTTTTTTAAATCTATCTATAGAAGCTCCAGTTTTTGCTTTTATATGTTCATTGTATGGTAGTCTCGAAGCAGCTCTCATTTTCTGTTTAAAAAAAACAAAAGGCCATTAATTGTGCCCTTTTCTTGCGACTAAATAAAGCTTGTGACCTGGAGTGTGATTAAGTATGGTTGCGTAAAGAAGCTTTCAAGTTCCCGTGCTCTGATTGAGCAATTCGTTGACGGAAAAAGGCCGATTTCAGCTGATGTTAGTCAGAGCTGAAACCAGAAGCAGCCAGTTGTTCGCCTTCAGAAGGGGAAGTGGTTATATTATGATAGAATTTTAGGAATGCAGGATTTTGAACTTCCATAATACCAATAAATTATTATCAAACGTTCTCAAGGGAAATTTCATCCCTGCTTTCATTGTTGAGTCGATCCTCATTTTCTGGAGTTCTTCATCTTCTCACCTCCCCACCTGCTCCATTCCACACATATAATCTGCCTCCCTCCTATTGTAGGCCTTTCTGTGGGGTTTTACAATGTTAGCGTTTGACTGTTGCTGACCCAAATCAGTCAATCTGTCCCAGAGAATAGTAGAGTCTTCTTTCTTTGTCTTTTTTTGTTTTGCTCCGCTCTCCTCCTCCTATTGTTGGGCGCTGCCTTCATTTAGTGTTTGCTGGTTATTAATAATTGAAGGTTTTGTTCGTGCTTATCCCAATGCAGAGTGGGATCCTGAAAGTGCGGAGTGAGTATGTGGGAGAGCGGAAAGAGGCGGTGGAAAGTGGAAAAAACGGCTCGCTTTTGAAATAAATGAGATTTTACACTCTTGTCAGGAGCTCTGTGAGAAAGTGTGGAAAGAAGAAAGTGGATGAAGAAGGCAGACCTGATTAAAAAGAACAAGTCAGCAGTGCAGAGGTGTTGGATGTGAAATGATGCTCCTGTGTGGGAGCAGGAGCATAATAGGTGCACCCATCTTTTACGCTTACTGTAAGCAAAGATCAAGGAAAAGCTGTGTACATTTCATTCTTCTGTTCTTTATATTTTAGAACAAAACTGCACAAAAGAAAATAACAGTTTTCTGTATTTCAAACCTTAATCCAAACATTTGTTATTGAAATAATAAAATAAAATGTTTCTTTAAGCTTTGTAAATGAAAAACAAAATGATACGGCTTTTGTTTTAAACTGTAGTAGCGCTATTGTTCTAGAAATTCAGCCCTTTTCTAAAATCATCAGTTTAGTAGAGATTTACGTTTTTATTTAAGACCAAAAAAAGGGTTTTCAGAGGTTAAATACTGTTATGAAGGTTTCTCGGTGTGCAAAACTTACAAAGATACAATCCGCCATATTTACAATGTGGCATGTTCGCTTTTACTTTGAAATCTGGTCACCAAAGTGAAGCCAGGAAAGGCTAAGTGGTTTCCGGGGTAACAACAGCTGGAAATCAGGGAGCGCACTGACCTTATAGCAGTGAATCTGTTCAGTTGAGATAGTCTAGGTGCATTTTGTATACTGTTGGTTACAAAATCCTCCAAATAAGACAAACATGTCAACCATGAACATTTGCAATGTTAGTGCTGACTGAAAACACAATGGATCATAATTTCCAGGGCTCTAAGTCCAGAACATTACATTATATTTATTATTATAATTTCATTTCTTATAAAATGTATATTTTATAATTTCATGTTTGGATTATTTAAAATTATTTTATAAAAAGAAAAAAAAAAACAGCAAACAATAACCAGTAGTTTGCTTTCTTTTATTCGATTTTGAAACAGAAAATCCAAAGACTGTGTCTTGTCATGTTTTTGCATTCATGTCCTTTTGCCAGAATAAAACATATTTTTCACATAATTTTAAAGCTTTCTTCTCTAAATTTCTGCTTCACTTGCTGTCTAAAAAGCTGCTCTGAAACAGAAGGCCGCTTTATCATCCTGCTTTAAACTGTTCACCTCTGCTGCCGTCCAGATCGGAAGAAAAAAAGTCGACAATGAACGGCCCAGTTGCAGCTCAGCTACAGTATTTCCAGTAACTCCTGCCTGATTGGTGCCAAAGCTGATAGATGGCCATTAACTAACAGGCGATCAATGTATATCAAATGTTAAAACCAAACAATACCAACCAAACCAAAATAATTCTACATTATCTGTTCTCTATGAGAATTTTTTCCACAATAACATTTTGATGTTGCTCCATCATTTCCTTAAGTCAGATAAATAATGACCAGATTATTTTGAAAAAAGTAATACATAGCATTTTTTTTATACATAGCCAAAAGATATTAATCACAAAACATTTTTTTAGCATATATGCTGAGGATTTGTTCATTTTTTCCTCTTGTAAGGCTTAGCCTGCTGCATCATCCAAGGGTCAGGGTGAGTTTATGCCTGTAGCACCCTGTTTGACTGTCTGCATCTTCCAGCAGGCCCATGGGTGTAGGAGGTATTTATTCTTTATAAAACTCTGCCTGTCTCCAAGGTTTTCTTTTTTGTTTCCTGCCTCCCTTTTAGTCACTGTATTTATGGAGGCGTATATTTAAGGGATGTAACTCACTAACGCTGCACACCTCCCCAAACATATCCTTTGCATATTGAGCCAGGGTGGTGGCAGCATCATTATGTGGGGATGACTTTGACTTGACTGTGGTGAAGGTTTAGCTTCCTTGGGTACAGTTACTCTAAATCAGTGGTTCCCAAAGATTTTCTTCTGGGCCCCCCTTTGGATTACAAGAGAATTTCCACGCCACCCCCCCCCCCCCCCCCCCCCCCCCCCCCAAAAAAAAAAAAAAGAATCAACGGGTCACACACATCGTTCAACCAGATAGAAGAGGATTCTTTGTCTGTGTTATTTTAAACATATTTATTTTTTTTTATTTGTAACAATATTTAACTTTGCTATAATCTATACATTAAAAAAGCCTCTGTGCAAAATGGAGTGAAAACATTGAACAGCTCCCTGAGAGTTTTTTCTTTGTACTTTAATCCTCCCATCTTTTCAGTGGCTGTAGTGAGCCTGCTTTTTGCTGTAGATCAAGCGCTGTTTTTTTTTTTTTTTTTTTTCCCTTCATTCATCCATACCGCTTCCCGCGCCCCCCCCTGCAATGGCATTGCGCCCCCCCTAGGGGGCGCGCCCCACACTTTGGGAACCACTGCTCTAAATCATTTCCACATAGCTTCAGTTGTTTTTTTTTTTTAAATAATGAAACAAGTTCCTAATCAAAGTCCAGACTTATATGCAGCTTTTTTTCCCTCCACTTATCAGATTTCTTTAAGATTTTGGAAAACCTGGTTTCCTTTATCTTTCCCTTTCCAGTTATGCACTCGTCTGTATTAGTCTTTCATCAAATCTCATTAAAGTACATTGGACTTCAAACTTTAAAGGTATAAAAAAGTTGTAAAGAGGTTTGAAAAGTATGGATGTTTTTTTGCAAGGAGTTGAATATATTTGCAGTTTCAGAGATTAAGGTATTCTTGGCAACACAGTTAGTAACCAGTACCTGACTGCATTTAACGCAATACGTTTTGAAAGGTTATTTGCTGCCTGCTTTGGGTGACAATTGGAACTGAAAAACACAGAACATATATTTTCTTTGAATAGGAAATCTGGCTAAGCAACTGAAATGAGCAGAATAATGTGTTGAAACCTCCTATTCACCTTTGTGTTTTACTGTTTCACCATATTCGTGAATTATAACAGTAAACCCTTCTCCCTGTCTTGGTATTAATTAGATTTTCTTCTTGTGTCTCTCAGCCCAGATGATGTTGGAAGCTGCTGGTACATCCTGTTATCGGGCTCAGTTTTCATCAAGGAGTCCATGTTTCTTCCCAGAAGCAGGTAAGATCACCACCATCACCTGATCCTCCAACAACATGCTCACAATACTCTGTCTACTTTCATTTTTATGTTTAATTGAATAATAAAATTCAAACCCTGGTTGTATGAGAACACTATATCCTGTTCTTGTTGCTCACAGCTTTTTATTGTTGAATCCGGTCATAACTAAAAATTGGTCGATTATGTTAAAGGTTTTGTTTTATTTGCTCATAGCTGTGATGTTTTCACTACATTTGATTAAAAGGAAATTGCAGAGAAAAATCTGCAACAATCTCTGCAGTGTATTACCTCTGAGCCTCTGACTTAAAAACCCAAATGTTAAAGGGTTGGGATTTCACTATGGGAGCTGTGATATGTGAACTGTATCTGTGGGCGATGTGGAAACAATGATGGTTTTATCCTGCAGGCTTGCATAACACACCTACGGCCACTCTGAGCCTGAAGCTAACATTTTAGGCAGCGGAGCAGAACTCCTCAGGCTCTATAGCTGGGGTCTAAAGGGGTCATTCTCATTTATTAGGTTGATTTAAGATTTAATTAAAAAAACAACAACATGAATTTGATCAGAAATGTCGATTAGAAGAAGTCTAAAACAAACCCCTCAACCTTTGAGTTCGATTCTGGAGAAGAATTAGCATATTCCGTAAAAATTAAAAAAATATCCACTGGACTTGGTTTTCAAGATTTGAAGACGTTTCGCCACCTCTCCAGGAAGCTTTCTCAATTCAAATGACATTTGAATACGGAATGACTATGACCTGGATGACTGAGAACCTTCATCAGCAAGAATTAGCATATTTTTGCAGATTCAAATAAATGTCCAACTTCAGTTACCATTGAGAAAGTCCATATGTGTTTACTAAGCATTAGCTGCAGTGAAGCAAAGCTGCTTGCTCCATAAGAACGTATTACCTAAATAATAAGCTTATTGCTGGCTGTAATGCTAACCGGTTTCTTCACGGACCTCAAGTTTCTAGGTTTTGGTTTAATATAAATGTGATGCTTTAAATGATTGAAGAGTTGTTTTAGAGTCGATCATTGAGGGTGAAGAGAGAAGCTCCTCACTGAAAATGGAAGGTGGACAAAATGTGAAGTCAAGTATAAACCAAGCTTCAGTTTTACTACCGCAACATGTCATTTGGGCTTAAAATTAACAACAACAAACTACAAAAATTTGTTGGGGGGGATTTGGCAGGGGGGAACTGGAAGGGTTGAATTATAAAACATTATCAGTTGCTTCTGTCACTCATTCCATTGGCTCTGACACTGAGGAAAGAAAGAACAATCTCCAGTCTCTATTCTCTGTCTCGGTGAATTCGTCCTGAAGTTGGCAGTAATGATGACTCTGCATACAGACAGTAGGTGGACTGGCTTGTGTGCTAAAAAACAGTGAAGATGAGGCTGGACTTAAGGAGAAACCCACCGCTCTCTGTAGTAACCAGAGATGATCCTCATAATATACTTTGTAGGATAAAAGGCCACGCAGAAAGTGTACTTCCTGCTGCAAATCAGATTGTACAACCTTTCACAGGAGTTACTGGTCTTCTTTCACACCGCCATCAGTTTGCCTGTTTGTGCTCAGCATCTCTTTGTGGTCTGGCTCTTCTAGAAAACAGAACAGGTCTAAACTACAATGATAATGGATAGTGGCAGAGAGGATAATCACAGCCTTCCATTCTTTTTATCTTTGACTCAAACAGAAAAAGTAGCAGACACTAGACAGTTTCCTTCCTCATTTTATAGCAAGGATAAAATGCTAATCTAAATAATAAGTAAAAAGACAACATCATATTTGTACATATTGCACCTTGTTCTTAGTTTATCTGTATAAAATGTTTCTACATACTATTTGATTTGCAGTTTAAACTTTTAACTCAGTTATTTCAAGTCAACATTTGTTGTTTTTTGTACACAAACCTGGCCAACAAAGTTTAAACTGATCCATTTTCTGAATTTAAGGATGTTTTTCTTACAGAAACCTCTGTTTTGGGTGCATATGGAGCAGTTTCCCTCATTGTTTTACCAACCTCTGTTTTCCTGCGAAACATCATCAGGGACGAAGCTTTGCCACAAATAAATACTTTTTTTCCCTCAAAGTTTGAAAAGACAAAGTTCTTAATTTTTCGTGCACTTGAGACCTTTTTTCCAGCTTCACAAACAATTATGGGAGTTGGAATCACATTTTTGAGCATTTCTTCATAGCTGCTTCGAAATGCTGGACAGAGGATAAATAGAAATTTATCGTGCTTTGCTTTATTTCTGCTCTAAAAAGCAAGTTCTGATGAATGACAGGATACTCTTTGAATGACTCATGACTTTATATTCTTAACCTTCAAGGACATCAGGGACAAAAAAAAAAAACATGCTCAGTTTAAAATGAGAGAAAGATTCAAAACAATTTTAAGGTGACTGCAGATTTCTGGTTCCATACCTGGGAACTCTCACCCCATATTAAAGGTCCTGAGTATTAAAACATGTATACCAGCTCAGTCACAGTCTCATAAGCAGTTAGATGTACAATAATGTCAGGTTTCCATACTTTTTTTTCTCATTAAATGCTTTTCTAAATTAGCACCAGATAGAAAACATATCCGGCTTTATCTAGTCTATGAAGAAGTGCACTGGTGAGGACAAAATGGCTCGTAGGGGGAATTGGTTGTGACACGAGGAACTGACTTGAATCCAGAGGGACTTCCTAAAGCTTTTAAAGATGTGCTGGAATTGGGTTTCAGTCGGACCGTGCCCAGAAATGGCTCTTTGGATCTGGACTGACAGCAAGGTTAAAAACCTGATACGGCTCCATTCTTCTCTCAGTGCTCCTGTCTCTCTGCCTCTGCTCTCCTCCCTAGCAGCTCCTGTGAGATCTGATCTAGGAAAGATGAATGACTTAGCTGTTAAGCGAAGAAGTTAGAGCTCTTTAGGCCTGATTTCACCCCCGTGCGAAATAAAATACAGCTCTTATGAATTAGCCTTTACGAGTGGGTGACAGATTTAAAGCAAGTACAGGTGTGAGGCTTGTTCAGGAGACATTATGTCTTAATATTGGACCTAACCAAATCCTCATAGAGCTGCTTTTCATTTCAGGTTATGAAAATGTAGATTTTATTCTTCACTTTTCCATCTTGACAACCTACAGGGCAGAATGAATGAACGTATAGCAGCAGTTAAAGGGCCAGTACATTTGTCCTTTGTTTTCAAAATGAAAGGAAAACATATTTGCATAAATTCTCATAACTTCTTACACAGTTGTTGAAAAAAGATTATTGATACTTGGTGATATGTTGTCTAGTTTCCTCCAACTTATGGTGCACTATAACATAGCTTGGCAATTCACAGCCACACATCCAGCCCTATGGATGTTTTGGACTTGTAGTGGTTGATAGAAAGTACCAGAGGAAACCTAGATAAAGGGTCTGATTTTGTATAAAATGCTAGGAAAATTCTCTATTAAAAACTGATTATATATATATATATATATATATATATATATATATATATATATATATATATATATATATATATATATATATATATATATATATATATTGTGGTTGTTGGATACAGTATTAATTCAGGAACAAGCCAATGGCTCAAAGTATATTCACTTCCTAGTAAAAGCTAAACAATGGATATTATTTCAACTGGCAGTGACAAGGGTTATTGATTTAGATTAAAATGATCCACACTGGATGATGATCATTAAAGATTCTTTGAAATAATACTACCTCCATCTGAATAGCTAATACTCTGAGGTATGCTATGGAGCCAGTTAGTTCCATATCCCAACGTGTATACAGTTCTGCTCCTGCGTATACAGTCTACACAGAAACTGATGGAGAGAGCTAATATTTTTTTTTTTACCAGAGATTGCATGTTGTATTTTACGATGGTTTGATCTATGAATACACTGATATTAAAATGTTGGCCAATATCCGATAATACTATTAGTATTGCTGTTATTCCTGATAACTGATATTTATCAGTATTGTATCCTATAAATGTTCTTACCCTTTTCACACCATGAAAAAATGACCAATGTGTTGACATTCCTTCTCTGGTTCGCTATATTTCATTAGACAGTATTTGTATTGATTCAAAATACTGTTGAATGTATCTTAAATGTAAAAAGTATTTATACAGAAATGTAAGTTTAATTGCCTTACTTTTCTTAAAAAACTCTTAATCTACAACAGCCGCTAGTTGGCTAGTTGTCACTGTCAAATCTCCCACTATTCAGGAGCTCTGCATCGGCAACTAGATCATTTGAGGTTTTCCAAACCTATATTAGTATAAAAATCTCAAATTATTATCACTGTTAATGTATCCAGATAAATTGTACCATGACATATGTATTGGGGTATGTATTGTAACTAAATTCTGGTCAATTCAAACCCCCACATAAAGTTGTAAGGAAATCATTTTAAACTGTCAAATCATTCTGGCATAAACATGTATATAAATGTACTGTAAATGAATTATATTTCACAGCTAATATACGCAACGGTTGGAATAAGAATAATTTACTTTACCATGCGAGGTATGGGCTCAAACATGTACAGCTGTAAGCCTTCTACATCAAATGAAGCTTCTGCCGCCCTGGCGTCCTCTTCCACAACAACTTCGTCCCGCTTTCCTCCTCTAAATAAAAAATGTACGACGGAGGAGACTCATCCACGACCTGACCGAAAACTCTCCTCCTCTTGCATGTTTCCTCTGTCCATGGCGTTCCTTGACAGTGTTGTTGCTAAGTGCTACTTGGTCCCAATGTAATTTCCCATTGGGCACCTACTAGCACTAAGTTGCTAACTGGTTAGCAAGATGCTTCCAAGAAACCGGCCACAATCAAACTTGCTTGCAAACCTTCAACCACAACAATCCCGCTTTCTTGATAAACAACCAATTACATGAACTTTATTCACTTGTGTAAAGTTGTGCACCAATTGGGAGAATTCGGAAATGCAACTGTTGGAACAGCCGTTTCTCTATGACTTTAATAGGGAAAAATTGTTCTAAATTCATGGGAGATAGCCATTATTTTTTTAAACTTTGCTGCTTTTTTTTTTTTGGTACCAGAATAGAATTTAGAGCTTTTTTATTTTTACAGTCTTATATTCTGTAAAACACATTGCCTCTGCGCTCATCATGGGTTGATAAGTAATAATATCTCTTTGTTATGATTATGTGCAAAGCTGATTTTTAAGGGTGAGGCTGAGCCTTTTAGTACTGATGATAGCTTTGAATGATTTAACTTACCATGATTTTTTATTTTACTTGCCTAACTTTTGTTGGGACAGTTTGGGGTTCCATCATGACTTTTTACAAAGAGTGGCCAATAAGCCACAGAACACCAATAGGATTGGCGATTAAGTATAAAATAACTAGGCCTTCTTGTCCAACATCAGTGTCTGACCTCAGAAATGCAATCCTGCAGTAGCGGTCAAACAAACCTCCCTTTGTGTTGCTCAACAGTTTATAATAAGCAGACTGCTTCTAGAACTGAAGCTCTTTTGGCTGCAAACAAACGGACAGAGATATACTTAACTCGTTGGCTTAAGAATGGGAATTCACTCAGGCTCATGTGTGTAAAGGCAGACAAATAAACACTTTAAGAGTCTTATTTGACTAAATTCAACAGTTTAAATGTTCTATTCGCTGTTGACGAATTTTTCAGCTTAACCGATTAAACTCTCAGTGAACATTGCAAATTTATCTCTTACACTTTTCCCTTCTAAAGAATGAAATTTAAGAAAACATTTTTTTTTTTTTCAAGTTTTGTCTGTGATCGTTTAAACCGGCCACCAATAATATCTTAACACATATATTAGAAATTTTAATTGGAAAATTTGCCACACATTTTCTTCTTAGATTACAGTTTTTCACTATGCATGGAAAGCTTTACCATCCCTGTATAATGTGCTTTATTAGGGCTTTTATGGTTTTGCCGCCCTCTCTTTGTGTTGTTCAGTGTGTTCATTATCAGCAGACCACTTCTAGATTTATCAGCAGACCACTTCAGTTTGGATAGCCATCCAAACTGAAGGTTGTTATAGAAATTATCTTGAAGATAAACTCTTATATTGATGAGCATTTCCTAAACTGCAACTTCTGGGTGAATCAGCAGCCTAGTTAGTGGTGAAAAATTAAGCCGACGTGTTAAATTGTCTCACTTTCTCAGAACAACGGGTCAGTTCAGCAGAAATTGTAATTTGAAGCAACAGCAGCTTAGAGTTAAAACAGCCACCAAGACTTTATCATCCCTCTGTAATAGTCTGGATCTGGCTCATAATACAATATAAAAAATTTTTAGTTTAAAAAGTTTGTTCAAAGTTCAGCCGTGTAAAGCGACTCAGATAGGACAGTTATTGTAACTATCTAGTATTGAGGACCAATATGAATTCCCATAATCCTTTCTGTGACAGGATGTATAGGCACAGCTCCCTTCAGTGCTAAAGAAAAAAATATTTCACTGTACTCTGTGTGATATGTGCCAATTTACAAACAAAAACATTTCTTCGCCCACCCACTATAGTGCTCTTACCATTGATCCTTTGAAAGCTGAAAGAAGATAAGCTAGGAACAGCTGCAGTTTTTCTGCTCCCCATAAACCATCCAAGTGAAGCAATTATCTACTTCTAGGTAACGCTTTTGTCTTCCCCAAAATTAGGGTCACAGATTAGCATTAAGGTAATAGAGTTTTTAAGTTATTAATCAAGACAGACTTAATACTCGTTGTTTGCATCATTTAATCGAGAATTAGATCTTATTCCATCTTCTTCCCTGACATCACCTTAGACTGGCACTGTTTTAAGTATTTCCCTACTTAAACACACCTGATTCAGATGACTGCAGTTCAGTAGTAACCTGTTAATCAGCCATCAGTTGAAACCAGGTGTGTTGGAGCAGGGAACCATATACCCGTTTTCCACTGGCCGAAAAACCTGCTTAGTCCTGGGAACAATAGTCTCTTAGTATTAGTGGAAGCAGCTCACTGACGCGTGTCTACCCGGGTCAAACGACTCAGCTAGCGACCCGCATTAAAATCGCCTCGGCTCTGATCAGCATACTGCGGAAACACCAGACCTGTTAAATTACGTGAAACCATTGAACGCAATGTACGGACGTCAACACATCGCGCCAGTCGGTTCTGATCTAACAAGTCGAAACAACTCTGCTTACATTCGATACACATGGTGCAGCACTGGTTGAGAGAGATTTAGAAAGATAGAAAGAGCAAAATAATAAAGAATATGACTACGCTCTGGCTCCTGTACATGTTGCTCTCCATTATTTACTTCCCTGATTTCCATCGCCCTGTTGACATCATCAACGCTCACCCAGCATTTGCTGTCATTAGACACGCATTGTTGGGGGACAGTGGCCACGCAGCTAGCCAGCGGTGCGTCAGACTCGGCTTTCGGGTTAAATGCAACTAGAGCCAAAAACCAATTAATAGCAGGTCAGCGCGGTTTTGAAAAACCCCGGTTTTCAGTGGAAAAGCGGCTATACAGGGCTGTGTACCTTAAGGACCAAGGTAAAAAAAAACATAACCTTAGACTTGTCTGAGTCGGTTAACAATACTAATAATCAGTCAACCTAATTAAATTAATTGCTCTACAAATTTGATCCAGGGAGTAGAAGATTTCCATTGACTTGAAACTGAAAGACTTAATAAAGTGAGTCAGTTCTGCTGTAATGGGAGGACATGAGGTCTCCGTTTAACTAACATGTACACATCCACACTGAGGACAGGCTGTCTGCCCTCATGCATTTGTAACTGTAGCAGGAAATGAGTCGTAGGCTGGAATGCTGTCTGTTGTGGGCGCTCCACATTATGCTGAGAGAGGGAGGGCTGAAGAAAAAGGGGGCCGGGCTATTGGACATGAGCTGATCCACACACACACTTTCAGAGTCACACACACTCCCATTTCTCAAATCGCAAATCTCAGACGGCAGCAGTGGGGTGTGTGCAGGACGTTATGCCGCAGTCATACATTAGTCTCGGGACTTGGAACGGGTTTGTGGGACTTTGTGTGGACTATCAGGAGGGGATATTTTGAGGCGGAGATCTTGTCGTCTTCCCAGGTGGCTGTGTCACTCCGGGAGCGGATTGGAGTGACGGCGGTGAGTGCTCAGACTTACAACAGCTGCAGCTTCTCCCAGCTAATTCAACTTAAACACATGATTATACCTCCCACTACGGCTTGGCCAAGGAGCTCCAGAGTTCAGGGTTGTAAGTTTAAAGTGTGGCCCGTCTTCACGCCGGGAGCTGGTAGCTGTAAAGCACTCACGTCTGGAATGTAAAGCATGGCTTTGATGTTATTTTGGATTTGTCAGACCAGAAATGGGTGTGTGCCCCTCACGTTTGGAAGGTGGCAACTTTGAAACCAAACTGAAAGACTGCTTTTACTGCAGGGCTAATTTATTGAAGACAGTGAAATTAATATTGTAATGGGTGTTTCTGAACTGACTGCCTGTTTCCCTTTGTCTTCACTGTGTCAGTGGAGTAGTTTTTGGAAGTCAAAGTCATGAGTCATTCCAATGATCTTGGCTTCTGTGTCAACTTCTATTTAAGGAGTGACAGTGGTAACTGGACTATGCATGTGATTCAACCATGATGTTGTTCCAGAGAATGTTGTTCATCTATGCATGATAAATAAAAGGTCTATATAGATGTGCTTTAAATACAAACTAGTTTTTATCAATTAATGAATTATAACCAGTCGTTATTTACCTCTAGCATCTATTTCTTTCCCTTAACTCATCCCAAAGTCTTACATACATTAAAATTCTGGATCCTTCTTCTACCTCTACCTGAGTTTAATGCATCAGCAAAGTGAAGTGGTCCATCCATCCAGATCAGATCCAGAATGCAGGTTAAGCATACAGGCTTCAATGGTGGAGAAGGCAGAGTGTTGGGTTTGTGATCCCTGTGGAATGACATGTCAGGCGTGCGGGTTTGTTGTGTTACAGACAGCAATACAAAGGGCCACCAAGGCAGAGGAGATGTCTGTCAAATTCCTACAACTTGTGCCCTGACTGACCAGAAACAGTAGAACCTTTATAATGTTTTAAATCATTGCGTTATAAATTAAAAATGTGCACTATTGGATTTAGATGCTAAAAATTCATAGCTTTCAACTTTGGAATAAAAGAGCTGGACCTGAAACATTGTTTATGTCTACATTTAACTGTTTTTGGATTGGTTACTTCTGCTGTATAAAGGCTTTTTTCCTCAGGAGATTTCTTTTTAAGGCATCTGTCTTCCAGATCTCCAAACAAAACAGCATTTTCTTTTGATGAAACATGTAAGATATACCTATAAATATGCTGCTTTATTTATAATGCAATAATGTAAGACACTAAATCTTTGCTGAGTTTCTTTGTTGTAGCAGAGTTATGCAGCAATATGCAGCTGTTCAAAAGTAGGGGTGCACTGAACCTTGAATTTGGAAGTCTGCAGATTTAAAAATGATCATATTAGGGTGCCATTTTTAAGAGGCTGTTATAAACTAATCTCCACAAGATAGTGTGTTATGTATAAATGCACATATGCATAACCCTGAAGGCAAATTGAGAATAATTTAAGTCGTTAAAACAGTAAATCATGTCAATAGAACAAATTCTATCCTGACAACAAATGCGCACCTCTACGGTTCAGATTGAATGTATTTGTTGCTAAATTAAGTTGTAAACTTTACTGCTGTTCAATAGATTTTTGACCTAAGTTTCATTATTGTAGAAATAGACTGAGTAGATCTGTGCCTGGGCTAGAATTTCATGCCCATAGTTTGCCATATCGTGGAAGAGATACAGCTTTTAAACACACTGTTGGTGTAAACAATGTTATCCTATTATGAACTCTGTAAATATGTCTGGAGCCAAGCAGCTAAAGAGTTGGAGTGAATCAAGAGGGTTCTTAACAGAGTTGGTTTAAACAACAAAAATACATTTTGCACAGCTGAGATGCTGCACTGTGCTGAAATCATGACATCACTCATCTGGGCTGGGGCTATGTTAAAAAAAAATAAAAAAAGATTTTCCAATTCTAAATTGAATGTCATGTTGTTTGCTAAAGATCCATTAATATGATCAAAGATTGATTAAAAAGCAAAGCCCTTTAGACTCTTGCAGACACCATTACTTTATTAGTTTGCTGTTTAATTTATTTCAGAAATACTTTATTTCCCTCAGGGTAGTATTAAATTTACTTTAATATTAATGTATTACTACTATCAATATCTTCCACAAATACACAGTGATGTAATTCAGGTAGAGCTTTAAATACCAGAAATCCAGTTTTATATGGGATTGGTTCAGATTCAAAAGAATGAATTCTAAATCTAGAGAATAAGAATCGAAACTATTCTTAATTTTGAATCAATACCCAGCACTGATTTTACATTTCCCTCTTACGTATCTCATAGTTTTTAAATTCTCCTCCCTGGTTTACAAAGTCTTCCCTCCACAGTAGTTCTCAGGAAAGAAAGCACATAGATCACCTTAACCTGAATTCTGTGCACAGGCTTAAGCATTATCGCACTGCTGACGGAAATCAAAGTAGATCGGATTTAACCGTATCACAATGCTGATTTTAACGCAGGTGCTCAAATCTGTAGTGAACATAATTTATGCTCTTGTGGTATGTTTTACTTTCATAGCTCGTCCTGCTGCTCTGCATGCTTTAATCTCCAAACAAGATACTTGCGCATCCCTCCCCCACTCTGCACTCTTTAATCCCTTTTTTAATATATCACATTGCCAGATGTGTGTTTTATTTCCCCAGTAAAATTAAGGACTGGATTACTAATGTCAGGAACGCATTAGAAGAGCATGACTAAACATGTCGCTTTACTGTTTGCACTCGGTAGCCTGATGTGTTTGTGGCATGCACACGGATCAAGCCCTTCTTCCCCTGGGGCAGATTCAGCAGAAGGGATGCTTAGAGGATGTGTGGCTTTATATCAAACCAACACCTTCATCCCAGTACAGCCGTTGCCTCTAACTGACAAATCAGCACTGCTAGAAACTAGTTGCAAAGAATTAACAGCATTTGTCTCCCTGCAAGGACTGCAGTAAAACACTGAGTAAGCTCTTCATGTTGCTGTGTTTCGTCCCATGGAGGAATTCAGGCTTGTGTTTGTCAGTGAATACAAGCAGAGTTACAACAACATTAGACAGAAGCTCAGCCAAAGCAAACGGCAACAATCAGCATTAACCCTTCAGTTGCCTTCACTCAGAGGCAGCCTTTATTCTCACACCCGCTCAGCTTCTCTCATTCATTACAAGCTTCTCTAAAAAATATCAATCATTCAAAGAATGCTATTTTGCTTTTTAAGTTTGTTAAATCATCGAGTTAAGGTTGTTAAAAAGCAGATCATTTAATCGACAACTGGGGGGGCAGAAGTGAAAATGAGGAAACGAGAAAAACAAACTATGAAAATCTGCTTGTAGAAAAAAATTGCAGCCAAGAAATCACGAATGTGCGTTTTACCATAGTGACGGATTTCTACCTGCTTTTTGCCATCAGTTGATTGGTTATTTCCCTGCATGACCAAGTCCTACCTACAGCATGTAGCTCTGCGGCCTGCTCTCATTGGTTAATGGAAGCAGCCCCCTCTGTAACCTCAGTCCAGGTACCCAACACCACTGCTCACTTCATCTGGGACCACCTTCCCTCAGCTCTGCTTTCAAAGTTTGCATAAGTAATGCAGATTTAGATTCAAAGCATCTTTACAAGCTGATCTGATTATGACTGACAGTAAATAAGAACAAAATAAATTAATAAAAGCAGAGTGAAAGAATCAGCATTTAATTGCATATCACTGCTTTTCAGCCACTAAGTAGATGTTGTGAAATACTTCCTCCATGTGACTGCAGTCTGTAATTGTGACATATTTCAACTTTGTTTTGAATAAAAATTAGAATTAAGTTTAGAGAAACACAGGAAATAGTCTGTACAACTACTCTGATAGTAAAAGCTTGATATTTTGACAATAACTAAATATTCTCCAACCAAACCCATTCAGTCAGTTATGCAAATGTATCCATATGGGCCACATAACCATGTTTATTATTACCATAAGTACTTTACTGTCTTAAATTTAGTTTCTTAGAACCTAAAGTAGAACGTGAACCTCAGTAGAACCCTTATCTTTCTCTAACACTAACAACGCTCGATAAGTTTGGTAGAAGTACATCTAGCCTTTTGGTGAAGATGCAGCAGCTGTCCTCTTTGGAAGACAGCAGAATTCAGGTTGGGACTACAACCTTGGGTTGTACCACTGTTACTTCTCTAAGGATACGCTCTGGGCACATAAACATTTTAAAACTGGGTTTCAGGGGTTGATGTCAGCCCAGCTACAATCGTTGGCAAATTAAATCCAATTGTAATATGATTTCAATTTTATAAATCAGAGAGGGGATCAGTTTCTGTCACATTACATTTAACTAAGTCAGACACTGACTTTCTTACTCCAGTTCTTTATGGGGTGGTAATATGCTTAAAGTGGGTTTGTTAACACAGTACAGGGGACAGAGAGCTGCAGGTAGGGCACAGATGTGAGTAGAAGAGTAGAAGCTTTTCTAAGTCAAGTAGGGTTGAAAAATGAATCAGATTAAATGATTATTAAAATAATTGTCAACTAATTAAGTAATCGATTAATCGTTACCTGGACTGTAGACACTCTAAAATGTGCATTTAGCTGACAGAGCAATCCACTTAGAGCAGTTATTTAAAAGAGAAAATTATAAAAAACAAAAGATTTTTTTGCATTTAAGATAAAAATCTTTTTCATCAGTCAATATGCTCTGTCCAGAACTCCTCAAATTACAAAAGCTTTAGTTTATAGATTAATAATCAGATAGCCAAAGGTTCCTTTGGCTATCCAATTATTAATTGATTAATTGAAAAATAATCAACGGATTAATCGATTTGGTTGCAGCCGTGAAGTCAAATGACAATGGACTCTAAGCAGGCTTTCAGTGTTTAAAAAATAAATAAATAAATTAAAAAAAACTCTTGAGTGAAATGTCTGAATGGTTTTTTTGTTAATCAAATTAAAAGTGAAAATGGGTGAAAAAAGTTAGATTTTTGCCCTACCAGATACTATGGTTTACTTCTGGTTCCTGCAGTGGCAGAGCACTTATCTTGTGTTTGGCAAATAATTAAGACAAATTTCCAAATCCAAAAAAGCCCCATATTTAATAACCATCTCTGTAATCACACACCTTAGGTTCTCTATTTTAATGAAGCAAATTGTTACGTTTATTAGATAAGAATACATTTTACTGTGCAGTTTGTATTTTCTTCTATAAAGCGCATTATTCTGCATATCACCACCTTTTTACCCCTTAACTTATCTCATGTCTCACTACTTGGAACCGGGCCTTGTAAAATTCATGAACTTAGGTTGTGGTGTTGAAGTTTTTTTTTACTTCTATCTCTGGTTAAATGATGAAAACTGAGAGGGGTTTAAAAGGATTTTAAATGTGTTATTACTTCTTCGTAAGTACAACTAAACCTGTCCTTTTTTCTGTCAGCTGTCTCATTGTTGTCAAGTTGAGCCATCAGAAATGACTTTAATTGGAAATGATCTGGTTTTCATTGAAAAAAGCCTCCAGGCTTTAAAAAATGTGGGATGCTTTAGGTTAAAAGGCATCTATATAACATCTTTCCTAAGTTCCCATATCAAAGTGATGGAAATCTGTACGGAGATGATCTAATTGACTCAAAGGAACCTGTGTTTGTTGAGCTGCCAGAGTTTATCTAACCAAACATTGAGAAAGATGTGGGTCACATTCTGAAATAAAACATGATAAAAATAACAAACAAGGGGGCTCTTGTTTCTGTAGGGGATCGTGTTTTGAACAAAGGCAGCATTCTTCCCAACACCCACATCTAGGATCTGCACATGCTCAATATTTCCAAGGCTAAGAGTCCTTTATTTAATTATTTCTCCTTATTTTGAGTCTTTGCCATCTTTAATATTTGGCTGCTCATTAAGAGTGAGGCTTACTGTCCAAACTGACGTCATAAGAGTGGAGTTTTCCAGAGCCGGGTGTTTCCTTCTGAAACTGAAAGGAGGTGGTGTCCAATCAAAGCTGCCTTGTGTCTGTTTTTACATGCAGAAATTCCACACCCCATATTTGCTTATGAATATATGAACACAACCCTGTGGGATTCTCCACTGTTTTTGCTCGCTAAAGATTAACATGAAATATTTTGATATATAATTTTGTGCTGGTTTGTTGCTTTAAGGTGCATTATTGGTTTTCTTTTCTTTTTATCATTTTGTTTAGTTTTGGGAAGCGATCAGCAGGCAGCCTGCGACGTGGATGTGAATGCATCGTCCTTGAACCCTCAGAAATGATTGTGGTGAGTTCATTTCTCTGACGTTTGACGCTCTGCCTTCTATTTGTCTACAGTTAAGATTGTAAAAAATATGTTTTTCCTTCCTTCCCTGTCCTTTTCTTCTTCATCCACCCACCTTTTCATGTGCCGTTACTTCTTTCCTTCCTACTTTCATTTCTTGTCTCCTTTCCTTTTTTCCTTGTTTCTTCTAACTTCCATCCTTCCCATTGTTTCCTCTGTTCCACCTATTCCGGTTTTTGAAGGTGCGTTATATAAATCCTACTTAGTGAAGAAATGTCTGCTTTCAGTTTAAAGCCAACTTTGACGTTAAGATCCACTGAAACTGGAAAAAAACCCAACCTATTAGCAGCGACCCCAGTAATCTTGTGTGTTGCATCATGTCCGAATGGATCACTCTCAAACAATGTTATAAATCCAACCACCACCTGCAGTGTCAAACTTGCATCACCCTGTGCGTCTTAGCCCTAAAATAACTCAACCTTTAACACAAACTGGGCTCTAGTTTAAGGAGTAGTTCATTTTTTTCTTTAATATAGTTTAATTATTGCTAGAATGTTGCTCTAATCACTGTGGTTTAGGATTATTGTTGAACCTTTCATTAAATTTGGATTCTTCTCCATCTTAGTGGAGATTTGTTAAATGAAAAAATGGCGAAGAATGATTTATTCCCTCAGGGGTGAGAAGAGCAGCCAGTTTGGCAACAGCGGCAGTCATCTGCTGAACAGAAGCTAACTGAAGCCTAAAGAAGCTCCACAGTCAGGCTCAGGATTTTGCCAAGACAGAAGACATGTTCAAACAGCTGCAGGCTGAAGTCTGATGATATCCTGATGGACCGCATACGCTAGGTTGACCTTTGAACTTGCAGACTCAAACCTGCCACAGTTTAACCTGCAAAAGTTGAATAAAATCTGTTGGAGGTTTTATAACATGTTTCCAAAGAGTCCTTTGGCTTTTTAGAGACAATCCCTTCCTCTGGGTGAACTTTGAGCCTTAGAGGCTGAAAGTAACCACTATTAGTGAAGCAAACTCCCCTGTTTGCTTCTCAGTCTTACTTGGATCAGACCAGAGCCTAAGGAGATTAGGCTAACTGTTACATAAGGATGCCAAAAGCATATTTTATAATCTTAGTAAATATTTCAGTGTGTCAAAAGTATTAATGTGTTTGATACCTAAAACAGGGCATTACTTTGGAGACATTTCCTGGAAATAAATGTTTGTTATTCTTTTTAGTCTTTAAATAAGGCCAATAAATAGAAATTTGTGTCTCAAATACAAGAAAGAAAAGAAAACAAAATTAGATTTTTTGTACAAATAAACCAATATTGATTTTATTAGGATGGGCTCAAAATTGGAATACGTCTGCTTTTTTTTCCAGCTTTATCCAGCCATACCTCACAGACGGCTATATGTAGCTTTCTTGCAATTCTTCCCTTTTTTAGTTTTGGGTGTGAATTTGTATCCAGCACCTCTAGGCATGATTCTACCACCCCCATGTCTCACCATGTGGAAGGTGTGTTCAGGATGATAGGAAGTGTCATTTTTACACCAGGCATTGCCTTTCAGTTCAGCTTTACAGAGTTCCCTGCATGTCTTGTGGGCACTTGCCAACAGGGCTTCCTTTCACTCTCGTTTTTTATGTTTTATCTTAAAACATAAAACGAAGAATAATAAAGGAGAAAGTTCCTATATCTGTTAAGTGTTTAACAATATATCCAGCTCGTTCAAGACCTAATGAAGGACATTATTAAAACATTGGAAAAGTGGGTTCGCAGTTTTTTTTTTTTAATTCTTGCATAAGCATAAGCTTGCTGTGATTAGTCCAGTCAGTTTCAAGTTAGTCTGGCTGACAGGGCAGCATTCAGCATCCATGTACTGAGATCAAGGTAAACACATTCATTGTTGCTCCCTCTATTTGCTATTAATTAATAATGTTTGTTTGATTCACTAAATGTTTCTTTTATAATGAGCTAAAAATGGAGGAAGAAAAATTTGCTTGGACTTCAGAAATATACTCTAAAAAATCAGCCGCTCATATTGGGTATCCCTTAGACCGATGTTAAAATAATTGGCAACACCATCGGCCTTAAAAAAACCTCTATCAGTCGACCTCTACATCACTGCTGCAATCACTGCACATTTAGTTTCTCATAATTGCCGTCTCCATGAGTGCAGATGGGAAGAAAACTCCTGCTAAGCTCTGTCAGAGACCCCCTTATTAACAGCTCCACCCTGCCTGCTACCAGATGACACTTTGCTGTATTTTGCTGTTTTTAGTAGCCAAACCGTTTCATAATTGCAGTGCAGGATAGAAATGCACACAGATAACCGTCTCTGCTATAAGTTCCCACACAGCTTTATGAAGCCGCAGTCTAAATGAATGTAGCAGATTCGTACGCCGCCGAAGCACCCTTACTGTATGCACACAGCTCTGAGAGAGCAATTAGACACACAAGCAGGATTTTATGCCCTCACTAGCACACAACTCCACCGTCGTCATGACAGCCAAGTGAGATTTTTAGCAGCGTAATCCCAAAGGCAGAGCTGCAAGAAATGTAAAAATAGCAGAAGAGATGAGATGAACCGGGCCCAAAATATAAAGATGGGAGGAAACATTGCGCTCTGACCCAAAGCTTCCTGCAGACACATATTTTAGGATCCCCTGGTAGGATAAGAGCCCCCCTCTGCCACTTCAACATGTTTCTTTTTACTCCTGCTCATTCATTATGAATGGAGACTGGGGATCTTATCTTATTTTAACTTCTAATTAAGTGAGGTTGCTAGAAGCCTTTTTTCTTCATCTTTCCTCATGTCAGCCTGTCAATTTGTTTACTCCGCATCTCCTCCAGCTCACTCCTCTCATCCGAATTCCAAACCCAGCCCTGTGTGTCTGCTTCTCTTGTTTTGTGATGTGAGCACCCTTTGACGTCGGTGTGCTCCATGCAGCCCACACACACACACTTCTATTTTTACGCAAGCAGAGGGGCGGGATGATTTGGGGGGGGTATTTATTTATTTTGCTAAGGATGAGGGAGGGATTAGGGGTGTGAATGAAAGTCACTCCCCTTCTATCTGCTTCCGTCTCTTCCAGGTGGACTATATGGATGAAAATGAGGAATACTTTCAGCGACAAGCTTCGCACAGACAGTCCCGGCGGCGCTTTCGGAAGATCAACCAGAAAGGAGAGCGGCAGACAATCATCGACACAGTGGATCCGTATCCCAGCGGAAAGCCGCCCGTAGCCCGGGGATACCACACGGTGAGTTGCAGCCCGTGTAATAGCTTAGTTTTTACCCTCGCTGTGCGCTCCAGAGGCAGCCTCAGTTGTGTGTCGAGCCGCTCCTTTAAGATCTGCTGTGCTTTTTCTGCTTCTGTGTAAATGTGAAAATGTAAGCCTTTTTAGAGTAACTTAGTGTCATCACTCTGCTTTCTGCTGACCTGCAGTCAGAGATTGCTGGAAGGACCGCTGTGCCCTGTCCTGCTGCACTTTGAGGCTTTTTTCTGATCTCTTTCAGCTCCTTTTTGGATTAGAGTTGTTCCACTTTCCTATATGTGTAGAGACTCTCCAGGCAATTCTGCTTCCTGCTTGTTGTTCTTTTATGCCTTTAATGAATGTTTTTGTAGTTTGTTTAGCCTCTCTTAGCGTCTCTTTGGAATCCTGTTTGTTGTAAGAGTAGTTTCATTTGTCTACATGTTTGTGGTTTAGATGTCTGTGCTCTCTATAAACAAGCTTGCAAAGCAAAATAGATGTGAAAGAAATCTCCTTTCTTGCTCTTTCTCAGAGCTGTAGTGGTTCGGTTGAATGTATTTTTCTTGTGCGGAAAAATGTGTAGTAGCCTTTTATGCTGCAAGGCTGTGCACAGCCACAGGGGGGAAGAGAGAAACCCTGCTCTATGCTTTGTATTTTGTAAAAAAAAAAAAAAAAATCTTAACTTTTTCAGATAATAATTTACAATTTTCATGATCGGACCTGCAAATGTTAAAAAAGATTTTCAACATATAATAAAACACAATAAAAAAGAAATGCTTCAGATTATTTAACAGACGCAGAAGTTCAAGGAGTAACAAGATAATATCTGTTTATTACATCCATTCAAACGGTAATTAGTGGTAAATGTAAAGCGCTTTTTCTCTTTATGCTCCGCTTAGACTCTCTGCACTTTCTGTTTTCTTTCCCATCATGCCCCTTCTGCACAGTTTCCTGTTCTTAACTGTTTCACAGCATTCCTCGCGTTCCCAGTTTTCCCTAGGGTGCTCATGGGGTAGTTGTCTGATGTTGCCTTTGTGAATCGGTTACTTTTAAAAAGGAGAAACGTCATCTCATTCCAGCCTTTATTACACCCGACCATGATCCTTTAAATAAGTGGAGGATAGCATTGAACTTTCTCATGGCTCAGACTCTGCACTCTGTTCTCCAAAATGACTCCTGGGGGAAGGATGGAGCCTGTTCCATAGCAACCAGTATTCCCAGGTTTGAAGTACAGTAGGGAGAGGAGCTGTGAACCATAGTGGTGCAGCTGAGGGGGGGTGGAGTGACAGAGATGCTGAATCTGGATGGCTGCTAAGCTAGGATAGCATGCTAACCTGCAGTGTTTAGATAAAAGACACGACTGAAATGTTCCTTCCTTCTTCCACGCAGCATATTTTGGAGGTGAGAACTCTCAGTCACTGCTTTTAGGCTAAATATGAAGACTGGAATGAAAACATGGAAAGAATCTAAAAACAAAAACCCTAACTTCCTCGTTACTTTAAATGCCATTATAAGATGCATACATCAGTGCCAGGATTTGTATAATGGCTCACAGAGATTTCTCTGCTAGGCCTTATTTTACAATACGGGGGGCACTGTTTTTGAAAACTAAACTTCATCACCTTTTAAATATACGCAACATCCCAAACCTAGATGAGTTCATGGATGAAATGTTAATCAGGATGATCGATTTCAGAATCCTATCCATTAATTTTTTGAATTCCAACAACACATTCTTTAATCGAGTAACTTAGAGCCGGTTTGAAGTCACATCTGATGTAGATTTTAATGAGTGACATCCCAAAGTTCCTGGAGAGTGATGGGGGGTATTGTCGTTAGACGACTGTGCAGAAAAACAAGTTTAACCAGGATTTGATATCTGATTGGAAACTTTTAAAGTAATTTCTTAATATCGAGTTAAGCTGATATGAGGCTGTCAGGGTGTCATCTACTTGGTGCTAACAGATGCTGGGATGGGTTTGAAGTGAACCACAATAATAGCAGATCTGTTTATATGCATCCTGTCAAACCAAAGGAAGATCCTACATCTCCGACTGTAGTAGAGGTTTAAGGATTTTGTTTAAGGATTAAGGATGTCGGTCCTGTGAAAATGGTTCCCCACAAGGTTAGGGCAGCTTCAGTTCATTATTGAGAAGATATTTTTCTATTTATTATAAATAAAAGGTCCACTTTGTATTTTTAAAAGCTCCTATTTTCCAATGAATTGACAGAAAGTCTATAAGGAGAAATGCGTTGGAGCCCAAGTAAATTCTCTATAGAGTATCTCTACTTTAAAAGCCTTAAAAGAAGGATTTTAGGTTTAGAAAGGTAGATCCGAGGTCACTTATCAATAATCTTCATCCAATTCTAATTTTACTCAGACTTTATTATAAAATGCTGCCACAACATCCTGTTTGCAGAGGAACACAAAGTACACCTATAAATACCCTGAGCTGTGATTTAGTGCCTGATTAAACATGTTCAAATGTCCATTAAGAATTTCAGCCAGTGTGTTTGTTTGATCCCATTTCAAATAATACTTTGCTAAAAGCTTCAGTCTCTTGTCATTAAGGAGAGATTGTTTTATAACTCTGAGGTTACAGATAGTCTGTAGACAGACATCTCCTGTCCCCGAGCAATCGCTCTGAACAAGTCCAGGTCCTAAGCTGCTGCAGAGAGTCAGTTCGATGGGTGAAAAATCAAAGTCAGACTAACCCTGGATAGAGACTCCCAGTGGGAGCACTCACAAAGACAGAAAAACAATCTGAAGCTAAGCTGCTATGAAGTCAACTTTATTTGGCCTCAATGTTCAAATATACTGCAGGATCATTTTTAAACAAACACAAACAAAGTCTGCTCTCATTACTGTATGCTCATTTCTGTCTGTTTGACCTGACCTGGATCGTTTCTCTGTACTGAGGACTGCACTGGGATTAATATTAACATCCATTAGCTGATGAAGATCACTTAAATAATGAATGTTATAGAATTCAATGCATCACTTCTTATTCTGAGATTAAGCAGGGGGCTGAAATAAGGATTTTCTATATTGTATAAAAGCAAACGGTACCTGTTGAACTTCCTGGACAGCCATCAGAGGGTCCAAAATGGAGATCAATCCAACTGTTTAGTTTTTTTTAGCCTCTGTGCTTCTAGGGAGCTATAATGTTTCACCCATTGGTGATTTATTGTGTTTATTTGCAAAATAACAGTAAAAATTACAGTGGTTTTTACATGTTGATCAAATATACTGAAGCATCTATCTGAGTTATATTTTACTCCTCAATAAAAGGCAGCTATGAAAACATGCCACAGCAGTTGGTTAATACTTTAGACCTACATTTGGGTCTTGTGTGTGTGCACGCTGTAGGAAGTTGTGCAGCGAAGGGATTCAGGCTTCCTTATGTTGAGCTGCTCAGATTTTTGCTTTGAACTTCCTTATATAAGGGTTGACTTCTCGGTGTGAGTGTGATTTCAGTTTATTTGTATAGCATCAATTCAACACATGAGCTAAAGGTGATTTACAGACTTAATTCAATCAAATCATATTGGCAGATTGCTTCGTTTGGTTCGTTTTCAGTCTAAGGACTCTGACTTGTCCTCCATTACTGCAAAGTCAGATTTCAAAGTGAGCGAACTTAATTGTGTAAACTTAATTGCAGTTTAATTATGAAATGTCACACAGATGTAGCGGAGGGAAGGTGCTGTAGGTTTCTAGTTTTGTTACAGACTAAAAATCCCCACAATTTTGCATCAAATCTTAAGTGCATGGCCGACTTTATTGGGTACACTTTGTTAGTACTGTTTTAGAAGCTGTTGCACTCAAAACTGTCTTGACGACAAAGATTCAGTCAGGTGTGAGAAATATTCTTCAAAAATTGTGCTCTATATTGACATGAGGGCATCACAGTTGATGTGAATTTGTCAGCAACGCGTCCCTAATGTAAATCTCATATTCCACTACAATCCAAAAGTGCAATCCCTCCAGCTTCTCTACACAGCAATCCCTTCAGGGTCGCTAGTAAGAGGTGAGGCCCGCCTGGAACAGGTCATCACTCCTTCACAGGGCGACACAGGGACACCTGGGATAAACTATAAAATAAAATGGAATAGAAAACGACTTTTTGCAATGGGGACATTTTGGTGAAGCAGCAGCAACATGACAAGGATTTAAAGTAAAAATATTCGTAAGAAATAAAATACTGTACTCTATCCACACACACTCACTCCTAAGAGCAATTCAGACAGACTGATTAACCTGATATCTCCATTCTTGGACTGTGGCCAGAAATCAATCATGAGCTGAAGTGCATCTCAGCACTTGCTTGTTGTTGCTGTTTTTGGTGTGTTTTATTGAGCAGGAAAATAACTGTTTAAAAATATAAAACTAATCAGATGTTTTAAATAAGGGGTTGAATATGTAAGTTCACTTGCAAATTGATTTGTGCATCATTACCTTTTTCACTTCTCCCACGTATACTGAGCTGTTACAGGGGAACAATGGATGGGTTTAGTTGCGTTTCAAATTTTCTGTTTTGATTGAAACATATTTGATCAGATTTGTTGCTAAACCCATAGTTCCTATTGGATATGATCATATTTGCTTTAGCCCACCTTTGAAATAAGGCAAAATGATCCCTTTTTAACTATCAGTGAAAACAAAGCAGACAAATCTGGGATTCATGAGGATTAAGAGAAATATTTAAAATAGATTTCTGTTTCCATGGATAAATCAGGGCAGTGAAAGAGGACAGTGTTTAGGATTCAACACATGCCTCCTGTGTGCTCGACACTGTGAGTTGACACTTGTGTGCCTTGTTTAATATGGATACACACACATCTGCCCATGCAGACATCTGCACACACGCTTGATCTTTTTATATTTCCCTTCGAAATGGCTGATTATCTCCATTTCTTTGTCGCTCTCCATTTCACACCTTATCTCGTATGCGCTATCTGTTCCACTAATATCATCATCCATTTGAGCCATCGACCCAACACACACACACAGATATTTTTTCTCTCTGATCTCCCTCTCAGACACGCTCTTAAGGCCTTGTGCAGATTCTGTGGTCTGGTCTTGAATAAATTGTCAATGGTGCTGCTGTTGATGGATCTTCTTTTACTAAATGTTCGATAGTAAATCACTTCCACAATCTTTGAGTTTGTGATTTTTCTCCTTTCATCTTTTTTTTTGTTTTTTTGTTTTTGCCCATACTAGATCCCAGTAAGACATTCCCAGATTTTTCCAGGCAGAGGAGTGTTGTTCGTTTTCATATGTGGTGACCAGAAGAACCATCAAACAGATGTTATCTAATTACACACGCAGCAGGAGGCATTCAAACACTGTTCTTCTTTTGCTCCACTGGCAGCCTATTGGTTAGTGGTGGCATCTCATAATCAGGGAGGTTTAATTTTTATATCCCCTCAATATCTAACGTTCCCATCAGCACTCATTTGCTGATACAGAAAGTCCTCTATGGTGACATTGCTCACTCAAAACCTGACCAATTTCATATTTACTGTAAACATTGAAGAGTTTTACAAATTCTTCTCGTAGACTCCATCCTCTTTTTTTCTGTTTGTCTAATATTCGGTCAAATCCCTGATTTCCTTTCAGTTTTAGCTCAAAAGCTGAAACTTTAACAGTGGTTGACTTTTAACTTCTTTCCAACACTTTGATTTTACATCAGGTTTTGGTTAAAGGTTTCATGAGGGGGATACACTTCTCTTGTTCAAGCACCTATGAACCAGGTTGAGTGGGTAATTAATCGGATACCAGTTATCGATTAATGTGATAGTTTAAAGTTGATTGAACTTGAACCAGAGTTTTCTTTGGGCTATGCAGCCCTCCAAAGAAATGCCACCCCACACAATTACTAACCCACGGCCAAACCAGGCATGATGAAGGATGTTCCAGGCAGCAGATCGCTCTCCACGGAGTCTCTAGACTATGTCACATTTACCACATGTGCTCTGTGTGAACCTGTTTTCATCTGTGAAGAGCACAGGGTACCATTGGTGAATTAGCCAATCCTGGTGTTGTCCCGCAAATGCCAAGCATCCTGCACAGTGTTGGGCTGTGAGGACAACCCCCATCTGGGGACGCTGGGCTGTCATGCATATACTGTACATGCACATTTTTGGCCAGCTGGAGGTTATTTTGCAGGGCTCTGGCAGTGCTCCTCCTGTTCCTGATTGCACCAAGGCAGAGGTAGCGGTCCTGCTGCTGCGTTGCTGTCCTCATAAGGCCTGGTCAACATCTCCCGGTATACAGTTCTGTCTCTAGTAGAATCCCCAGCCTCGGACACTACACCGACAGCCTTCTTGCCACAGCTTGCATTGATGTGTCATCCTGGATGAGCTGCTTTACTTGAGCCACTTGTGTGGGTTACCGAGTCGGTCTCATGTTACCACAAGTGTGAAAGCACCACCAACATTCAAAAGTGACCAAAACATCAGCCAGAGAGCATAGCTACTGAGAAGTGTCTTGATAATTGCAAATCATTTCCACCTGTTGCCTCTTCCACTTCCACAACAGCATGTGAAATTGATTAAATCAGTGTTGCTTCCTAAGTGGAAAGTTTGAATTCACAGAAGTTCGATTTAATTTAAGTTATATTGTGTTGTTTACGTGTTGCCTTTATTTTTTGAGCCCTAAAAAAAAACTTAACTATTTACCCTGCCGAGAAAACTCTCAATCCAATATCTACAATATTGATCAATCAAAGCTTATCCTCTTTAGTCCACCCCATCGTTCTGGCAAACTGTGTACCATGGCTGATAAGCCTCTCAAAGGCCTGTTTTTTTTTTGTTTTTTTTTTCTGAACCAATTTTTATTCTTTGCTGGCTCTTCTTGTAGCAGTATCTTGTATTTTGATTTGACCCTCTGATTAGAGGGCTCTGAAGGCTGAGGAAGTTGTATTAAATGTTGATTACCAGCTCAGAGGAAGGTTGTGATTGGTTGTCTGGTCTTTCATACAGACAACCAAAAGATGTCCATATTCTTACTTTGTAAAAAAATGTTAGACCAAATGCCTGCTCTGAATTTTCAGAGTGATTACCAATCATTGGTCTAAATACTAATGGGCTAAGGCGTCTATAGTTCATTAGTGACCCTGATTCTACCTTTCTGTGGCACACGGGTGGGTCATATTACAGCTTTTTGTTGTTGTTTTTATTTTTTTATTACAGTGTTTATACCAAATGTGTGGCAGTGGCCATTAAAACCTCTTCGAATGGGTTTCTGAATCTGTATATCAAGCCTGTTAGGTGCGGCATTTAATTGAAACTCCTCTTTCACTGCTTTTGTCATAACTTGGACGTTATCATTGCACACGTTTCACGGTTCATTTGCTTGGTAATCTGCAGATGTTCTGCAGCGAAGAGATCAAATCTGGTGTATGATTTTATCATGTCAGTGAGTTTTTTACCTGCAGTTATTCCCCTCCTCTGCTGATTTCTGCCATGTTTAATAACTCTCCTCTTCTGCTTCCTTTTTCACGGCTCGCTCCCTAACTTGGGCACCAGGATTGCAATAAACCTAAGGTACTGTATCTATTAGCACTGTCTATTCTTGTCATTGTGCCTCTTTTGTTTTCTAGCTCTATGTTTGTGCTGTTGCTGGTAGGCTTCTTCTTTGGTCTAATCCTCTTTGGTTCTCCCTGTAGCTGCTAGCAGACCTCCTTAATAAACACCTTTTATATGCAGACATAAACACTGATGATGATGACGAGGTAAACCTGCTTTTATCTCCAGTTCTCATACCATCACGTCAACAATCATATAAATAGCATTTGTAATAACAGGACTAATGGTGTCACCTTTGCTGCTTTCATATGTGTTATCCTGTTTTTTTTTTTTCATGAAAAAGCATATTTTTTGCTAAAAGCAAACCATGATCTAGTGATGACGGGAATCATAAGCATCTGTTTTCTACCACTTATAGCGCTGTAATGTGTGATAATGGTAACAGTTGCGATAATTGAGGCCCATTCTTCCTGTTGAACTGCGCCAGATGGAAGATTTCACCGTTAACACATTTGCTTCTTATAGTATGTGGTACCAATATATCTGTAGGTGTTTTAGTATTTCATTGGGGTGTTGCCGGTGGAAACGGATTAAGAGGGAGAGTTGGAAAAGATCAGAGCTCAAAAGGCTGATCAGTCGTACCTGCTGATAAATGCAGAGAGAACAAACCTGCCACTCTCGGCTGCAGAAAAGCCGTGCTCCTATTTTTAGAGCTGTCCTTTGTGGCAGCCTGCTCTGCCTCAGCTGTGCAGAGTTACAGAAGGCTCACTCTTACATTGAAATCATGCAGGAAAGGCAGAATGAGTTTAGTGTACATCTATTCCCTGTCTGTGGATCTTGGTTTCTAAATGATAGTTGATGTTCCAGCACGTGCTGTATCGTATCAAACATTAAGTACAATCATGATTTTGTTCAATTTGTGAATGTAACTGAATGCTAATGCAGTGTCTAATTCATTCTCATTAACCTGTTTCAGCTTTGATTTTCAAATTAAATAAAAGTGGGGAGAGATAATCGATTTTTATAGCAGAAAGAGTTCATCATTCTGTAATTGTCTGCAGTGTGTGAGTAGAATATGCAGATTTCTCTCAGTCTGCTTTTGAAGTATCTTTTGTTACCTTGATTTAAACACCCAAGCCTCTCTTTCCCAGCATGGCCAACAAAGGCAACAGCCCTGTTTGTAGTTATTAATAGCCTTTGGTTTATCATCAAAGTACGGTGGAGCAGATATTTTTGGCTCAATAATTCAACTGAAACTAAAGCTTTTGTAAGAAAAGAACTATTCATTTATTGACTGGGTTATATTTCACAACCTGGATGCAGCTTTTATCCCCAGAATTCAAGAGACCCTTTTAAAGGTTAAGGGCATTGAACGTGATGGATGATCTATTTTTATGGTAATTAGCTCACATGGCAGCAGTCCCACATTTCAACCTTTTTTAAGCCAGTGAAACAAGAAGGAAATCACTCCATCAAACTAATAATGGTATTATTTGATCAGTTAGCTGTTGATCTAATGTGTTTGATCAGGCTCTTATCATAGCAGCATGGTTTGCATGTCTGTGAATGACTGTAGGATGCAGAATGTTTTAAGCCACTTTAAGATCCTGGTTGAGAGGTGTAACAATCAGAGATGGGCGGATGTATCAGCTGCCCAGTATGATATTTATCTTTTATATGACAGATGTCTTAAGGAGGTTGTTACACAAACCAGTTCCAGTGCGAAACTGGAACTAGTTATAATTAGCACCAGTTCTGTGTTGCCAACATGCTCTGGCTTTGAGTTGGGCCAGAGTAAAGAAGTTCCTCCTCTAGGAGCTGAGGGTGAGCTCATGGAGATCAACCTCCAGCCAAAATCTTAGGAACACTATGTCAGGCTTCAGGGAGCCACTGCTGTAAAACCCAGTAAATAGGACATGATGGCAGCAGCAGTGGTTGAGAATCACACTCTCAGGTCACTTCTCTTCAAGGAATATGATATAAAATGGAAGAAAGTTAGACGTTGACATTCATGCTAGTACGGCTGGATCTTTTTGGCCAGCCTGTTTAAGCTAGTATCTCCTCATCCCACAGTTTCCAGTGGAAACGAATTAAGGAGGAGCAACATCATCTGCCATGTTTTAAAACCCTTTTTAATGTTAAACATCCAGCTGTTCTAGCTCTTTGTTGAACTGCTTGTTGAAGTGTTTCAGGAACCAATCATAAGTGATACAATTCGAGACGATTGTTGTTTAGGGGAGAGCGGAATGGTGGCCTAGTGGTTTAGTTCATAGAGCTTACAATCCTGAGGTTATGAGTTTGAGCCCCACTCCTACAGACTGCCACTCTGGATCTCTGAGAAAGACCCTTAAGCCCACACTGCTCGCCAGGCGCCCCACGATAGCAGCCCACTGCTCCCCAAGGAGACTGGTTAAATAAAGAGGTTAATTTCTCCAATGTAAGATCAATAAAGTTCAATTATTATTATTAAAACTAAGAACCTCGCTCCCAGTGGTTATACAAATAGCCATTTATCTTTCAGTTCATTTTTTAAATAAAAATGTGACAATGCTTCACATTTTATTTTTTGATTTTGGAGTGTTTTTATGTTTTACCGAATCACCAGAATGCCATGTCAGCCCATGATGGTTAAAGATTATCTTAAACAGAAAAAAAGAAACATGTCCATGAACTCCATTCAGGAGAAAAGACTTCCAGTTCCTAACCTTTCAGTTACTTTATAACTTCATCCGGAAACATCATGTAACTGATGAACTTCACTCTCTCTCCCTCAGCTCAATCTTTGAAAGGATCTTACTTCATTTCCTGTCTGATTTATGCACCTTTTAGCAGGTGTACGAGTACAACAGATGTTTTGCCTCAATGAACCTACAAGTGTAATTTTTTAGGCATGTCTGGCGGCCCACGTTTCTATCAAATTATTTCCAGAGCACCGTGCAGGTGACAAAAGCTTGAAAAATGAAGTAATCCCATGAGTTGCAGCAGCTTTGAAAATGCAGTCTCTTTATTAGATCATTGTTCTCGCTCTCACAACGCCACTTAGAGCCATAGTAATGGGACAGATGTCATTGATGAATGTCCTTCCTTCGGTGGCTTTCTCATATTATTCATTTCTCTAACAAGGTTAGAAGCCGATCACTAAATCAAAGCCTGAGACTCTGACCTTTTAATGGACACTGGGTCTTTCAGAGGTTTCCTGATTAGCATTTTTGAGCAAAAAAATGTATGATCAGAAATATTTTTATATTTATATATATATATATATATATATTTTTTTTTTATCACCTGCTTTAAATTAAGTTCACATGGTCAGATTTTGCGACTTCTTTGAGTCTTCACCTCATACCACATGGACATTTTAATTTTTTAAGAAGTTATAAAGGAAATTTATATTTTTTTTTACTTCCCCTTCTTTGTTTTTCCATTAGTGGAAAAAGTTCAGACTTCAGATGTTTTTCAGAAGTCCTATATTATGCAAAAATTACATTATAAATATTTTGTAACTGTCGTATGTGTCCTAACGCCTGTGTTTGAGGTTTACAATTGTCTGCTCAAAATGTTATGTTTGAAAAGTTTTCCCCTTGCGATATCATCAGGGGAAATCTGTCCAGAGTGGTCTGTACAGCCCATTGGTCAGGCTACAGCCCCTCCTAGCCACCATCTTTACGAACTTTGACTGGTTGGCCTTCATAGGTCAGGGTGCCACAGGCTGTCTGCCTAATCTGAGAGGAATTTTCCTGCACAAAGGACAAAAACAGGCTCTAGGGGCTTCATTGTTAATATTTTTAATTTTTAGTTGTAGCAAAATATGGGACCTTTAAACATTAGAGAACAAACAACACCATGAAGCCTGAGTAACACAACAGACAGGAAGAAGGGAGTAGTTGAGAAATCTTCAAACTTCCCACATAGCTCAGTTCGGGCCATCCTTTAAAAAAACCAGGAGGAGGATAAAGCACAGCTGCAAACCTACACAGACATGGCCGTCTTGCAAAAACTGACAGTCTGGTTGATCAGAGAAGCAATCAAGAGTCCCTTGGTGCTTCTAGAGGAGCTGCAATCAGGACAGTCATGGAAGAGAACCTCTTAGTCTGCTGAAAATATGAGACAGAAAATTTCCCTTTCAGCAGGACAACAGCCAGCCAGAGATATTATAATGGTCAGGTCAAAGCCCAAACCTAAATCTGTGCCATGACTTGAAACTCTCTTCGTATAGATGCTCTCGTCCAATCATAGTAAATGTTTATTCTTAGATGAATAGATCATTTTTAGTCAGTTGCTCTAATTGCAGCAAAGGTGGTTCCACAACGTATTAATTAGAACGCATGCTAAACACACTTCTGTTGTTTATTTGTAAAAATAATTTAAGCGTTTTTCTTCCTAAAATTTAACATTCACGCTCTACTTTTTGCAATAAGATATTAATTTATATCTTGATAACAAAATGAAAACTGAGACCTTTTTGTCCTAAATATGACAAATTCTGAAACGGCTCCTAAGAGTATAATGATATTTAGAGAGCCTATTATGGGGGCTGTTTTCTGTTTTCTACATTGTTTTGTTAAAAAAGTATGCTTATTAAAGCCACAAATTTCTATTCAGTCCTCTTACATAAAAATACTAAACCGTATGGGGTTTGTTTACTCTTGGATTCCAGAAAGTCATTTTGTAATATCCCATCTATGGATTTGCTGCAGGAGAATAGTGGTTAGCTAAAGAAAAAAAATCCAGATCTTACTAGAAACTATAAAACAATCCCTTTTTTTTTGGTCTCCATGTGTTACCGTGTTTATATGCTGGACTGTAATGAGGTTTTTATTGCTCCAATGCGATGCATCAGCAAGCAAAGCGCCAAGCATGGCCTTACTTATCACACCCACTTTGCAGTCTGTTTACAAATGACGCCTGAGGCCACCACCCCTTGCATTTAGCACACCCTGCAACTGAACATGAGTGCATTAACATTATCCTGAGGGGGTGTTTTCTATGTAGCTGTCACAGCCCTTGAAGATCAATGGTCTAATGGCTGCTGCCTGCTTTCCCTTTAAATTTAGTTTGTGATTAGTCAGTAAAAACATGATTAATTGGTTTATTTGTTGCTAGAAAGCTTGAAATTTGGGGGGGTGGTGAGGGCATGATGTTTTGGTATTCCCATGGTACCGTCTCGTTGCTGCGGTGATGTAATGATGCCCCTGTCCCCTTTATCCCCCTGAGGCATTTGTTGGAGACGATAATGGCTAGGCTGCTCAACAAACCACCTGAGCTTTTTTTTCTTCTTCTGTTGTTTTGAAACATTACATCATGGCTCATGGCAGGAGAGGTGATGTCATCCAGGGTCTCCAGGCTTCTCTCACCCCTGTCCGCCTCCCACTTGCCTCCCCCGCTGCTTTTACTGGAGCTGCTCCAAAACCAGTAAACTGCTTTTCAGGCACAGGCTGAGGCTGAGCATCAGTCTCTGTTCAAAGGACCAGCCACTGTCTGCAAACATGAGTCAGATGGACTATTGTTTAGTAGATTTCCGGTTCTCTTAAATGTGGATTCGTTTTTTGCTGTTTAAGATTAGTCTTTTTGATATCCCTGTTTACCAGTTAATTTTTGTGATCTCCCTGTTGATTTAAGATTAAACCAGTGGTGTTTATGTGCTGGTGGGAAATAAGTATGTCCATCACGCTTTGACATCTCATGTAAACCATTTTTTTGCTTTTTTTTCTGCTCTCGTGAGCAGATAGGCTCTACAGTATGACAGCCAATCATTCTATGACAACTGAGAGCCTGGTTTGTGGTTTGTTTTGTCATGAGAACCGCAGCTCTTTCATCATTTATTCATTGTCATGTTTGACACTTGGAATATAATTTTTTTTTTAAATATGTCTTTTATATTCTATTCGTTGCTTGTGCTGCTAATTATCAGCACAGGTACAAATCCATGCGACTATGGTGTGTTGTTGTCAGTGGACCCCCTATATCTTACCGTCTAATTAAAGGATGTATTTTTACTAAATTTTCCAGTTTGACTTTAATGGAAAAATATGATTTTTTTTTTCTCCAAGACTTTTTACGCATCCTTCTCCAGCAGTAGCAAAAAATTAGGATGTAGATCTCCGACTGTGTGTCACAAAGCAGAGAAAAGTCAGCATCTCATCATCAATCATTTGGACCTTTCCTGGTGACGCTGCAGCTTATCGTAGTAAAGCTGGGTGAAGGTGGAGTGGCTCGGTCTGTTGCCACTTTCTCTGTCTCTTTTATGCCCCCCCAACCCCCTCCCTCCATTTCAGCATGTCTCGCTGCCTCCGTCGCCACAGCAACTAAAGGCCCTGGAGGGTGTGTGTGCGTTCGCTTGGCTCAGTGGGTGCGGGGGCTTGTGCTCGCGCTCGCCTAGTTGCCATGGCTATCTCCACTGAGTGGCAGCTACGGTGTGACAGCGCTGCTGCCAGTCTCTGCAGCTGAACCTTCATCTCCTCTTTTTACTCCTGTTTCAGCTCCTTCTCCTTTATTTTTTTTTCGCTCCATCAAGCTCTCTGTGCAATCTATCAACCTTTTCACTCCTTCTCTGAGGAGGAAGTGCTACAACTTCCCCGCCCAGGAAATGGCTTTCCTGCAGTCCGTTACTATGCCAACCAAATCCAGCTGCCGTCTTGTGCTAAAAGGAGTGCAATGATTGCATTGTTCAGTTCCTGCCCCCCCCAATGCCTTTATACTTCCATCAGTCCAACATCCATCTATCTACATTATAATTTCCCCCACCTTTAGATCATTTTGCCCTACTTTCATCTCTCCCTCTATCATCCAGCCTTCTTTCCATCTCTGTTTATGCCAGAGGAGTGCGTCCACAGCCGCTCTAACACCATTGCTGTCAGACTGGGAGGAGGTCCTTACCCCCTCCTCCCCCACCCCTGACACACATCCATGCATGAGGCTCTAAACAAACTGCTGGCTTTATCGCGCTGGGTACCTCTGTGGAGGCTGCATGCGTTTCAAGCTTGACATAATCTAATGGTGCACAAAAAGGCATTTTTGCATGCATGCGTGTTGCTTGACTTTCCGTACGAGGCAGAGGGAAGGAGGGAGAGAGAGAGAGGGAGGCGAGGCGGAGAGAGCAAGCGTGAGTGAAAGTGTTGTCAGCCATTTTTCTCATCTTTTATCCGTTTTTCTTTCTGCTGCTCCCCGACTGGAGATGTGACTGTCAAAAAAGAAGCTGGCTGTTTGTTTTCTCCTGGATAAAAAAAGGATCTCTCTTTTTTTTTTTATTCGTTTGTTTTTTCCACCCCGCTACCCAGCTTCCCATTTTCATGATCCAACTGGACTAAGCGCATGAGGTGTCATTGCTTTGGAGAGTCTGATCAGGCCAAGAAGAGCGGATACTCCTAAAACTGTCAAACGAAGACGGTGCAGCTAAGAGAGGGAAGGGGAGAGGAGGGGCGGGGGGTGTTGAAGATGAGTGTAAAGCAGGTCCGGGATGTTAGATGTTAGCCCGGTGAACATTTTTTCATTATGAAACCATTAGCAGCATCAGACAGCAATGGAGTCCCGAACCAGCAAGATAAAACCCCGGTAAGTAGCATATCGACGTGCATCCTCTTTTATTTATTTTTTTCCCTCTCCTCAACGTTTATGACCCTGTAGATATGATTACCGGCCCTGTAATGGACGTGCATCAGATTTCTATCGAGCCTGTGTGAGATGAATGACGGCAGGGCAGACCAAGGACGCAATCAGAGGCTGGCCGCTGCCGAGCATCAGATGTGTGTCAGTGTGTTGTACTAGAAACGGCCGCCATGTGCTCACCGTCACTGACGTGTGCAAACGCATGCACAGATGCTCCAGTTCCACACAATAATTTAAAGCTTTGTCAAAATAATGAATATTTTTTTCAAAATGTCATTATTATATTTGACATCAGTGTTCATTTTGTGCTTTAAATAGCCCTAATCTGGTTAGACAGATGCATCCTCTGAGTGTTGAGTTTCCAATGTCTCTGCCCTCATTTTGTTTTACGGCTAACCAAGATGACAGTACTTAGATGTAGGTCTTTAACACAAAAATGCTTTTGCAGGGATGTAAAATTACAGTTCATGGATAGAGTCTCCATTATGAAAAAGAGGATTATTTGATAGATCATCATATTTAAAAAAATTTTGGTATTTTATTTAATTTTTTTGTACCCACTGAAATGTTTTGATCCACCAGTGTGTTGCTGCTGGTGCTGTCCATGGTGCTGGAAGCAGCCTGCAGCTCCAGCAGACACTCGGAGGCCTGACATGATCTGCACTTGAACAGTAAACGGATTGATCGGCTGTCAGCGCCACCGGCATCACTCACACATTGAGACCACACACAGACACAGACTCAAGCACATGCAAACAGCAGGCTGTCCATCTTCTTGTTGGACGGTGCCTGGGTTACAGAGCACATGTGCTGTGCAGAAAGAAAATCACCTTAATATTCCTGTAATTGTCGTAAAAGTGTCATGGCTGAGGAGTTATCTCATCCTCTTCCCTCACGGTTTGCGCTGTTTCCCTCAGGGAGGACTGCAGAGAACTGAAGTCTCTGACATTCATCACATGATTCAATGCTTCTTATGAAATTGTAAGAACAATGGTAGCTAATGCTTACAAATCTTTGAAAAATAAAGTTTCTGTATTATAGAATACACAGAGACTTGCTTTTCTTTTTAGTAAATTGTTTTAGACGCTGTAAAATGCAAGACCAAATTTAAAACCAAAATTGTTGAAATCCTTTTAAACCCCCACCAACACATACAGATAACACCACTAAGAGATGATTTGTCTTTTTAAAATGTCCATACAATATTCATATATTTATACTCATGCCTTTGCCCAATAGGCTGATTCTGTTTACCATCATGCATCTTTATTGACTGTTTTTTTTCATATGATTTTTGCATATAAATGAAGGTTTGTGTAAACAACAAATTATCTCAGCGGGGTACCCCCGATGGGCTAACGGATCCTATTACAGTAATGGCATCATAATATTATTCCCATCAGCTTTGGCTGCCATGACAGCAATTCCATGCCCGCTTATCCCAGCCCTAACTGTGTTGATATCTGTGCTTAGTGACACTTGTGTTTTCCTGTGATGGTGGGGAAACCATCATGGTCCAGGAGATACTTGTTTCATGTCTTTCCTCTTCTGATTTTCCTTTAAACATCTTTGGTTTCTGGTGCAGTAGTTTTTTTTGCAACTGAGCCCATGGGGCAAAAACAGATCACTATATTGATTTTATAAATATCAAGTTATTCATTCTGCTTAAATTGAGTAAATAGAAAAAAATTCTAATAATGCACACCTTTTTCATAAAGCTTTAAAAAGTCCTGATTCTAACTGTAGTCTGTTCAGAAGTCCCCTTTTTCTTTATAAATCAAATGAAAAGGTAGATCACCTTTTTTTGGATTGTTTTTTTTTTTTTTTTTTTTTTTTTACAACAAAATATATCACATCTTTGTCCAACCTAAACTATAGGACAACAGAGCTCTTATTCATTAGATATTCAAATAATTAATTTATTGAGACTATGCAGCTTCCCTTAGGAAACCTTAGTTTTATTGTTTCACCTATTTCAAAACAAACACAGATCGATTACAGATTAGATATTCAAACCTTTCCTCGGCATTTATGTTACTGATTAAATTTGTACATGGAGTATTGTTTACAGTGGACCTTTATAGTTGGTATAAGTTTACTTTAACTGCAAGATTTCCCATTAATTTAGTTTTTTTTCCTAAGTTGGTATAATTCCTAGCAAAAACAATCAGACTCTATGGAAGAATGAAAGTGTTGAGATAACTTCAGTAAGCCGTTATCTGCTGATCGTCAACCATCCCTTGTTTTAGCCTGAAAGTCCTTTAGCAATTTGAGTCTCCTTCCTTTTGTAACATCTTCTACACCGAAGACTGTTGTCATTGTTTGGAACATTGAACGATTGGTAAAGATGAACTATTTTGTTTCTGTTTCATCCATTCAGTTTTTCCTTTCCGATGTCCAAACATTTTTTTAAATCGATCTACGATATTTACTGATTTGTGGCACATGCACTAAAGCTCCTAAATTCAAAGCCAAAGAATTTGAGAGACATTTTACAACTTGTTGCATGTTTAATGTTTTTCTTCGTTAAAGGTAATTTCCTTTCGTCAAACTGTGCGACTTGACTCGTGCAGGCCTGACTAATGGAGATGTAGCTGGTGATAGGAAAGCCCAGAGAGCATATCAGACCTATTTAATCAGAAACCCTGCCAAAGGGATTTTAATCTCCTGATCTGTAAGGCTCAAGAAAGTGAGAAGCTGCCGCTTTAGTTAGGGAATGTGTATGCTCTTAGTTAACCTCTGAACAGGGGCCAGAAAGGCATTTCTTAGCTAGTCTACAATTTAAATAACAGAATAGTAGATTTAAGCAATTCAAACAACAGTGATTGACCTTGATTCAACCCAGCTACATAAATAAAATTATAATTTTTTTTTTCTTAGACATCTAAATCTCAATTAGAGAATTTTTTTTCCTCCTCTTAGTTAGAGGGATTCACCTCAGGAATGGTGATGGAGTCTAACAGGACAGATTCACTGGCTGCATACAGTGAAGAGATTGAGAGGAAGCCAGTGCTTCCACCCAGCAATCTAGGTCATTAGGTCTGTAATGTAATTTAAGGAGCAGCACATCTGCTCACATGTAAGCAGAACTGAGAGTTGTGGCTTGGGCCTTAGAGCAATGCATAATCCCCCCGTGACTGCTGATTGGACGTATTTTCAGCCCCCAGTTCTGCAGAGCTCATTTGTTTTTTAAGAGGGTGTTGAATTTGGAGCAGAAGAGTCCAGAGAAACAGATCAGATGCCAGAGAGGCTTTAGAAATTCATGATGTAGTTCATGTTTATTGTATCTTTATTGTGTCCTAACTTGAGAATTAAAGTATGGATTTTTAAATTAGTTGAAGCTCACAACACAGAGTAGATGTTTGGCCTGATCATTCTACACTCATTGGACAAGCTTAATTACCCTGTCCTTGTTTCACTGGCATGCAGTTTGACCCAATCTCTTGCATTCCATTGGGCCACAGAGGTCAACATTCTCATGGAGTGAATGGACATCGGCTTATTGACCAACAGACGGATGACCTAAATGAGTGGAGAGAAAGGATTACTTGTTTATTATCCATATGCTTTCTCCGTCTCCCCTGCCCTCACTTTGTTCCTCACACGCCTCTCTAACTGGTGTCAAAATAGGGTAAAGTTAAAGGTTGCTGCAAAGTCTATCTAGCAGTGTTTTTAGTGGCATAAACAAGGAGAAAAACAACAAAAAGATCATCTTTAATTACACCTACGTTAATGGAAGTAAACTGATTTGCCCATTATGTTAAGTCATGCTGGAAGCAGCAAAAACTTAAGCTGAAGCAGCATATTTTTGATAATCTATGTAATTAGGAACAGTAAAGCTGGGCTAGATCTATGTAGATCTAGATCTCTGAGGGACTCTATAGGAAGTGCTAATATAATCTCATTGAAGATCCGATTATATGCCTGTTAAGAGAATTATATGTTAAAAAAACTAAAACCCTCACATGCCTTTTAAAAGCTTTAAAATATATGTATATATACAATCTAATATTTTAATATCGTCAAAACAATGTGTTTTTATTTAGGCAAGGCTTAAATAGAAAATTTATTTATATAGCACAATTCAGTACAAAGACAATGCAAAGTGCTTTACATGATTAAAATATAGGAAAATAAAACAGAATCAAAGCAAGTAGGGAAAAAAAAGTTTGGTTTGTTAAAAGTATGATCAATATAGAATGGAGCATCTTTGACCTACGACAACCCTTAAAATGAATTTGTAATACAAATATATCAGTTTCCAGTGTAAAAACCAAAATCCCTGTTGAGTTGATGTTTGTGCATCAACACCTAATTCTAGATTGAAGCGCTCTGAGGAACTGCAGCGTGTAACATACACTATCACTAAGTAATGGTGAAACTACAAAAAGTTCACCACTCATATTGTCTAGCCAATGAAAATAACGTGGAATTCAGCTGGAGGCATTCGCATTGCCGTCCACCAGGCACGGTGATGGGAGAGGAAGCCCGCCGGGTATTAGGGTCTGATTGGGTCCTCCGGTCCACCATTTTGGTTAGTGCAGCCAGCCAGATAATTAAACGTGATGGAAATCTTTGACACACTGTAATCACATCACACCTCAGTGCTGCAAGAGCTCCTCTGTCTGGCTCCCAGTCTCTTGTCGCTGACACAGAAAGGCACTTTGTGAATTGATACATCTAATTTTTTTCCCACTTTTCCCCTCAAGACAGTTCAGGAATAAATTGCCTTCTGATTCATTTGGGTAAAGCAACTCTTTCATAGTCTTTAGCTATTCTGTGACTCTTTGTTGGCAGACTTCAGCTACCCTTTAGCAAAACTAGTCTTCTGTTTTGCCTCCATGCCCAAACCCTATAACGAAGCCATAATTAAAGTATGCAATCAGAAACTGAACAGTGTTTCTTTCATTTGAGTCTCAGCCGTGGTCCTTTTTAAACAGCTTGTATGAAATATTGGCTTGTTTTCATATCTAGGGAAACAGAATTCAAAGCCTCTCAACTCAAACAGCTTAGAAAAAAAACACTAAACCACATGTTTTCCAGATGTTTAGTTTTGGCTCAAACTTTCCTGCTTCCTGACAACCAAAGTTAGCTCATTAAATCGGACCAATTTAAGTTTTTTGGATATGAATATCTAATATTAATGATGTTCCACAGCCAAAAGTGAAGCTAAAAGGGACTCGAAGGAGATGTTTCCCTCTTCCAAGTATCAAATAGATATATATGGTGAATAAAACATATGGAGTATAAAATATTCACATGCACAGACACCATGAACCAGTTTCTCCTGCTGGATTAAAGTATTTACCCATTCCTTCCACTTTCTAATCAGATGTGATTAATTCACTGCACACATGTTGTAAATAAAAACAAAGAGGTGTTAACGCCTCTAACTGATGAAAGTTTATATTTCAAGGACAGAATAGAAACCAGTTTACCAGTATGTCCCTTACGCAATGTTGGGGTGAATCAGTGGCATAAAAAAAATCATCAGTATGTGAATAATTGATATATTTATCAAATTGAATTGAAGATATGTAGTTATATTTAGAGCTGGAGGATATTTATGTGCATCAGATCCTTAAATAAATCACTAAACTATCTGGATGTTGGCTTATAAACACATCAACATAGCCGAGCAGATTCCAAATTAAGCAGATGTACATGTTTGATCTGTTCCTCTGTTTCTGTAGCGTTTCCTGTTGGGGTATTCTGTCATAGTTAAAATTTCAGCCTTATCCCCATAGAGAACTTGGTTGGCCCATTTATAGTATTTTTAATTAGAGCTACTACTTCGTACAGCATCATTTCCTCAGAGCCCCCACCCCACCAATTACTGCCTCCAGTTTGTTTATTTTAGTCCTTATGAGGCATTTATTCAGGATTTTCCTTTTTACACATGAACGTTTGTTTTCTCCCTGCACTTGAGACATCGTTTTATGACTAAACAAAATACTGATTACTTTCAGTTTGCATTTTGACACTGTGATGGGTATTTTGTTCAAAGACTTGAGCCCCTGGAGAGTTTATTTTGTCAGATTTGCTCCCACTTTAGCTCTAGATAATAGCAGGTTTAGTGAGCTTTTACATTGACATCTTTATGCATATCAAAACAGATCATCTTCTTCTTTTAAGCTGTTAAACTAAGAAGAAGACGAGATTTAGTTTCTTTTTGGTGCTTCTTCTGTTATGATAGCATATTTAATGTAAATTAGAGCTTTTTAAAAGAAATTTTGCTCTGCTGCAGTGTGTTTCTTTTATTTTTGACAAATAAATGCTAGAATAACTGGGTTTTATTTATGGTCTTTATAAAAAAAAACAAAAGTCAAAATTTGAATATGTACTTCTACTGTGCCGAAAATACCAGACCCATGATTAGCAAAAAGCAACCGGCCGGTCAGAAGCAACTTCCCTCGTAAAAATTCAGCTTTTCCCTTAAATTTAGACAAAAAAATATTTTCCTTATTTTTATTATATTTTTCTTTACTGTTCCTTCACATCCAAAGACAAAACCATGCTAAGTGTGTCCAAATGTGTGGCAGTCAGCGAGCATGTTAGAGTGGGTGACCAGAGGTGGCTGCTGGGCTGACTGATACTGACCATCTGTGTGTATGTTGTGTATGTATGTGTGTGTGTGCAGCTCCCTGCAGACTTCAGCAGACTGCACCTGGCCGACGGCTTACACCCACAGGTGACCCACGTCTCCTCCAGCCACTCAGGATGTAGTATCACCAGTGACTCTGGAAGCAGCAGCCTGTCAGACATTTATCAGGTAAGGCCTCCACTCGCCGGCTCTGGATCCCCAGCCAGGCCTGGATAGTAAAGCTGGTCCACTAGTTTGCCGTTGGGTTGGGATAATGCTTTACTATATTTATTATTTATTCCTGATTGTGAGTGATCCGGATTAGATAAAAGAAACCTTTAATATGATCATAAAAGGAAGAAGGATCAGTCGGGTTTCCAGCAAATTGGAAAACCTCCTTCCTGTGGGGAGCCGCTCCAGTGTGGATTCCAAATAACCTATTTAAGCAGGGCATTTTTCCACCATACTTTAAAGGTTTTGCTCCTGGAAAAGCTACAGAACACAGTCAGTAGACCGTCACTGCTCTGCAGGGGAGGAGCAGCAAGCCTGGATGCTGCCGAGCAGGTGGTCCAGGCCACATCCTGCCTCCATCTCTGCCTTTTCATCACTTGAAGGCAAAAGCAAAGGAGTCCTGGAGAGATGGCACCTTTTATGATATAACTTTATGCTAATCTGTGACTAAAATCTCTTGCTAACCTAAAAAAAAAAAAAATCCCCTTTTGATGTTTGGGAGTCACATGAATCCAGATAAATTAAAGTAAAATAGGAATATAATTCAGCTCAGAGAAACACACATTCACCAAATGTCATGACTATAGATTTACCCCAAAACCTGTAACTAATCCTCTTAAAGCCACACAGCCACCCCATTGGACCATAAAGCCGCCGCCTGCTGTGTTCCTGTTCCTGTTTGTTTGTCAGTGTTCTTGGGACTGTGCTCAGTCCCAGTCTCTTGGTTTGGCCCAGACCTCTTGCTGGTTTGGATCTGCCTGTTTTGGTTCTAGTTATAAGAATACAGCTGTATGACTGTGTGTGTCTGTACAGTATCACATGGTGCCGTGTGTGTGTGTGTGTGTGTGTGTGTGTGTGTATATCAGGCCTTGTTGTGGATGTCTGCAGTGGGTTAAACAGGCTTTACTGTCAGGTCTGATCCGGGTCTCAGTGCCATCTGCTCACAGCTTTGTGATGGCTTCTGGATTTTGTCTCTCACAGTCACAAACGCTGTTCTGTTGTTGGTTTCCTTCTTCCTCCATGAAAGATTTGTGCTGAAAACGTTTTGTCAGTCTGTCTAACACCGTTCTTCAGTTTCCTTAATTTTTATTCTTTCTCTCTGTTTTGTTCAAGCACTAATAGGATCATTGGTCATTAACTCTGTTCAATGGGATGTTCTAGGAGCCCCACTGATTAGTTCCTCTTATATTAGTTGCTTTATTGTCAGAAATTACTTAGTGGGAGACTACACCTACTGTCATCTAGTTAGATGTTTTAAACATATTCTTATTTATACAACTTAAATTAAACGTTAGGATCCTAAAAAATATCACACATATTTTTTACAAGATTTTTTTTACTAAATTCAAAATATTTAGAAAAAAAGTAAATGCTATAAACTTTGAGGTGCCATTTTTATTTCTTCCCCACAAGAAATTAAAATAGTAAAATGGAATATGGTAGAAACATGTTTGATGTTTTGGGCTTTATTTATCTTTTATTGTTTTTAAACCTTTTATATTACAAACACTAGTATATTAGGTTCAAACAGACTGGATCATAGAGGAGTCTGCATTGAGGAGGGGCAGTGAAGGGGAATGAGCGCTGTGCTCAGGTGGTCCCTCTCTGCTTGTTCCAGTCTTGGGAGAGACTTTTTTCTGCCTTGATGCTGTTTAGATAAGAAAAATGTGTAGAATTCTTATTTATTTAAATTAGTTTGCTTTGTGATTACCTAAAACATAAAGTTTCTTCATAACTCTGAATACTTCTCTTCACATCATTACATATTTAAGTCAGTAATGCTTATTATAACATGATTTAGATTTCTTCAACCATCAGGTGTATAATGTAATTTTGGTGATTTTCTCAAATAATAAACCCATTAGTTGTCTTCGTAGAGATTTTAGAAATCCTTTTATTTATTCATGTTTTCTCATTTTGCTGATGCTGTGGTAACAATGACAGTTGCTGAGCAGACTGCTACATATTATCGACAGGAGCTCTAACAAGGCCTCTGTGCTGCTGTAAAATCCAGACTCCTCAGTTGGATGGAGGAGGAACATCATCAGTGCGTCACTGCCAGCATGGCGGACTGTTTGGGTGTTAATAAATCATGATATTGGTCCTTTGAAAGCATTGATCCAAGAATAGCCTACATGAAATATTCACAACATCTGACTTGCCCACTAACTCCTAAGGCTCACTCCAGGTTTATAGGTTTTTGATAAACGCTTGATGTGCCTCTGAAAACAAATCAAAAAGGATTCCCCAATTCTATTATGGTCTTTATAAATATGGCAAATGCATTTTAATGGCTGTTTTTTTCAAACTAGCAAACCTTATGAGGCGTTACAGCTATTTAGGCTGTTTTATGATCCCACATCCCTCATCACCTGATTACAACCCTGATTTAGATCCGCCCACCAGTCAGATGCTGAATCATTAATGAGTCTTTTCCACATGGCATTTGAGGAGATATGACACAGGGCATCTGAGTGAGGCTCAGAACATAAAAAAATGAAAAGCAGAGCGGCGGTCTGGGAGGCGAGGATGCGTCTGGCTCTGAGGTTTTGCAGACAGTTTGCTCCAGAAACCTGTTCTCTTTTTTCTATCAAAAATCTAAAAGCTGGACAACATTTTGTGGTGAGAATATATTTCTCTTTTGGATGCATGAAAAAACTATTTTTTTTTTTTTATTGTTTTTGTGCTGTTCTGCCTGAACGTTTCCTGTTGTGTGCGTGGTCCTGTTGATTGGAGGAGAAGAACTTTGATTGCAGCTCAAGTAGCTGTATTACATTATCCTCTCATCTCAGTTGGCTGAGCTCCTGTTTTATCTAACACTTTCAAAGAACCGCAGGCTGTGGAGTTCTGCCGAGAGGCGAGGGAAGAAGAAAGTTGGGATTTAATGAGCTTGCAGCCTGTTTGATATCCATGTTTTCATTCTGTATTTAATGCTTTATGTCACAAGATGGATTGAATCTGTATAATTTGAGTTTGTTTGGTGTTAAAAAGGGGCTGGTTGCCTATGATCGTAGAGGGCGTTGGTTTCAGCATGTATGCAGTGAAGCTTCCAGTCATGAATCGTGTTTCTAAGGCAAGCAACAAAGTGAAGGAGGTGCAGGAGTCCTCTGGTTACCTCAGCACTTTGGAGGAAAGTTTTCTTTGAGCTGTGGATGCTGGATGGGGTTGTTGCGTCCCTCAGCGCAGACCTCCTCCCACAGACACTCATCCCTGATGTGTTTGCTCCCATCAGGCCACAGAAAACGAGCCAGGAGACATGGACCTCAGCGGCCTGCCGGAGACTGCGGTGGACTCTGAGGAGGACGATGATGAGGAGGACATCGAGCGAGCCTCCGACCCACTCATGAGCCGGGACATCGTCCGGGACTGCCTGGAGAAGGATCCCATGGACAGAACGGACGATGACATTGGTGAGCAGCCAGGGATGGGCTTTAAAAAATGTGTTATATCCTCAAAAACGTTAGACGCATTGTTTCCTGTTTTAGGATTATGCTCTGTTTCTCATTTGTAATAAAAACCTCTGATTCGTCTGTTATTCAAATGAGCCACAGTAAATATCCACAGCGCTGATGTCTGTGATGTTGGCTTTCGAGTAATTCTCAAAGCCACATCAGGCTTTTCATATCATATCCCTTAAAGCTATGACTCAACTCCAGCTCTGATGATAGGCGTGTTAAAAAAAATAAAAAAAAAGGACACAGAGCTGAGGCTTAGCAGCTGATGTGGACTTTGGGTGAGGATGATGCATTGGATGCAGAGAGAGAATGAGCGAGTGCCAGCCCTTCCCCCTCCAGTCGCTGATCTCCCTTCAGGACCCCCCCTCCCCCTGCCCGGAGGCTTTTCTAGGTCACTCCCGCACATCCTCTCGCCTCACCTCTCCCAGCGCATTAAACTTTTAGAGATCTCGCAGCTTCACACACGATGCTGTTGCCATGCCAAACCCAGGTCATCCGGTGCACTAGACTGTAGCTGCTCAGGACAAAGGCTGAATGTTTTCTGGAGGCTCTCTCTTCATTGACTATCACTTCACTGGATTATGCTTTGAAAAACCCAGACGTGCTATCATAACGCCAGTAATTAGAGCACAGATTTATACCCAGATTGCTGCGCTTAGATTTTATTCACAAGTATTGAAAACAATCCTAATGCTCTGCACCTGTTTGCATGGTTGGATGGCTGGGTCAAACGTTAAGACATCACTTTGGTTCAGTTCTTCTGAAGAGGTCTGATTTTAATCCACTTTGACAGAATGATGAGTAAGGCCTCAGTTTGTCCAACAGCCCCTTTAACTCTCAGAGGTCACAGTGTGTTTCGTCAGCCAGTATTCCTGGCTTTCTTCACAGGTTGATATCAATAGAATTGATATTTTCCTCTGAGCTTTGCCCAGAACGGTTGCTCTGTTGGAGTGCCCCCCTCTTACAGTGTTAGATGGGTTTCACTGAATGCCCGCATCGTCTCTCTCTTTGTACCTCTTTCCAGAGCAATTACTGGAGTTCATGCATCAACTGCCAGCTTTTGCCAACATGACCATGTCGGTGAGGAGGGAACTCTGCGCTGTCATGGTGTTCGCCGTGGTGGAGAGAGCTGGCACCATCGTCCTCAATGATGGAGAGGAGGTCAGTGTTTATGTTTTTGTAATGCCTTGCCTTATCTTTTCTTTATTTATATATATGTGCCTGTTTCTCTGGGATGTCTCACCTCTACACACCAGCAAACCTTTGTTCTTCAACTGAATGTGTTTTTTCTGCTCTATTAACCCTGAATGCCTAAAGTAGCTTATCTCTGGGTCATTCTAGGAGCCCAAAGGCACCCAAAGCTAGACTCTCAGGACACAGTCAGTTTAAAGAAGACATTTTACTTATTTTCCCTTGAACAAAAGAAAGATGAATGTGTCTCAGAGGCTGTGACTCGGCGGTAAATGGATGCTTTCATGCACTCCAGCTTCATTAAGCATTTTATCCCTCTATGTCACCCTGCATGATGTCAGATTTTGAGGGGATTTTTTTGCAAAAAGCTGTACTTTGCTATAAAAACTATATTTGTTGATTTAAAACCTGCCCGTGATTGCTGCTGCAACAACACTTAATCAAGATGACCTCTCACCATTTTCTTCCCACAGAGGGGAGTAAGAAAGCATCCATTTGTCTGTTTTGTTTTTGATGAATAGCTTTGACTCATTAAGGGACACCAGCTGTTTTATATCAAAGCATGTACCACTTGATGTTGAATATAAGCTCATTTATACAACATATCTATTTATCTGAAGATACATTGCATCCAGACAGTATTCAGAGCATTTCTTTATTTCATTTATTTTCTTATAATTTTACAAAAATAAAAAAAACAACACTTATTTTCACATTGTCATAGCAGGGTAATGTTTGTAGAATCTTAAGGAATTAAGTTAATTTAATACTGTTTTAAATATGGCTGTAGCATAACTAAATGTGGATGAAGAGCAGCGCTTCACTTCTTGGATGAACTGTACCTCAGGCTGTTTCACACAGTGCTAAAGAATAAAATAGTATCAGAAAATAAGCAGGACTTGAATTTATACTTTTATTAACCCTGTACAGTTGGTGTGTAATAGGCAGGCAACAATTTAAGGAATTTTTCAGTAGATGATTGCAGTGGTTGAAGATTTAAATCTAGATTCATTTAAAACCTTGTGTTTGAGAATAAGAAGGAAGTTTTAGGAATAATAGATATGCAGTAAAGGGGGCAGCTACAGCTGCATGGATATGTCCTCTTCTTTTGGTTCTGGGCATGGTCTCCATGCAGTTTTCTGGAAAGGTAAAGTCTCCCTTCAGACCCTTTTGTTATGCCAGGTCCAGTAAATGAACATGTATTCCTTCATTGACCTTTTTGTATTTTTAAATTAGAACTCGACGTTCTGAAACAATTTTATGCATATTCTGAAATCCAGATCTGACTAAATGTTTTAATCTTTTGACTAACAAATTCTCTGTTGCCGTTCTATTGCTGCAGCTGGACTCATGGTCGGTGATCTTAAACGGCTCTGTGGAGGTGACCTACCCTGACGGCCGGACAGAGATGCTGTGCATGGGAAACAGTTTCGGTGTGTCTCCAACCATGGAGAAGGAATTTATGAAAGGTGTCATGAGGACCAAGGTGGACGACTGCCAGGTTGGAACCTTAATTTGACTTGATCTGTCACACTCCGCTAGCATGAACAGGTCCATTTCCTTTGCATTTCAGTGTGCAAAACCTGGCAGGAGCCCTGTCATCTTATATTATTAAATCCCACTGTGCCCCACTTGTGCTGAAATGTTTGCACTCACCACAGAGGAAGGTGCCCAGGGCAGTAGCAGCCTTTAATATGTGAGGCACAGGCATTTTCAGGTGAATGAGCCGCCTCCTGCAAATCACAGCTTCGCACTATTTGCATCATCTGTCAGGAGAGATAATGCAGCCAACTAAGGGCCGCATGACTTTATATTTTTTTTAATGGGAAGTTCAACACAATAAAAGTTGAGTTGACTGGGACTGGTTACTATAGTCAGAGTAGCACTACTACATCATGTTTTTACTAAAGTAAAAGCGTAAAGTAGCCATTTAAGGATTTACTCAACAAAAAAGGCTACATAGGTACAAAACTGATCATAACTGATTTAACATTTAAAGATGATGCAAAGCTACAACGAATGTGAAGTTATACTTGTTGCAAGTTCTAATATTTCATAAAATAAGATAAAAAATATGTTACATAGTTAGATCATAACAATTTCAGGTGAAAGAAACAGTTGAGTAAAAATTACACAAACCTTGAGTAAAAATATGAAGTCTGTTCGACTGATGCAAGTTTTATTGACATTAATCTAGCCAATCCCAGATATCTGCTGCTCGTTTTTTAGAGGCGATGATTTCTTTATTTATTTGTTCATTTTTTTTTAAGCCACTATTGCATTTTCTTCCTTGATTTACATGATAATAATAAAAATAAAATTGACACAATGATAACAGATGTTAGAAAAGTTTAAATGTTAGAAAAAAACGAACAGAAAATTAGCAATGGATAGCAAAAGGAAGGAGCGGCAGTGTATTCGCTCACGGCATGGCTGCTAAATGCTCTAAAGTTACTCCTAGAAGTATATATATTTTTTAGTTACGGAAATATAACTGAGAAAGTGTAAGAAGTTCCTACAGCAGTAGCAGCAGCTCACCCACCTGTTCCTCCTGATGGGCAGCAGGCTGCTTCTCTGACTGTCAGGTTGTTTAACTCGCAGAGTGATGCTGATCATGTTGACAGTCAGATGGAGAGCCAGAATGTAACAGGCCATACATTAGTTTAAAGGTCTTTACCCAGGTTTGCAGAACCTCTTCAGTACAATGCTTTAGATATCATTGACACATTTCAAGCTTTTTGACATCTTCCTCTCAGCTTCTTGCCTTTTGTCCTTTTGGAAGATTCAGTTTTTTTTGCTTTAAATCATGTAATTCTGACTAGTAGATATAAAATCAACATGGAAAAACAAACATTTGATTATTAAGGTCGACTAGTTGGTGCAACTCAGCTGAATGGTGTTTCACCTACATGGTTTTTTTAATCATTGGCTGAGCTCATTCTGAAAAATTTACATTTTTGTTCCCTTTTCCCCAAAGTAGCATTTTGAAGGTGTCCTAAAGAGAAATATTGTTTTTGTATCTCTTCCAGTTTGTATGTATAGCCCAGCAGGACTACTGCTGCATCCTCAACCAGGTTGAGAAGAACATGCAGAAGGTGGAGGAGGAAGGGGAGATCGTTATGGTGAAGGAACACCGGGAACTGGACCGTACAGGCACCAGGAAAGGACATATTGTCATCAAGGTAACACATCGACAGGTGCTTTGCTTTTATCCTAATTTTGCATGATCAACTTCTAAACTTACGTCTCTCTTCTCCATCATCAGGGCACACCTGAACGTCTCACCATGCATCTGGTGGAGGAGCACTCAGTAGTGGACCCTACCTACATTGAGGACTTCCTGTTGACCTACAGGACTTTCCTGTCCAGCCCCATGGTCGTGGGAAAAAAGCTCCTGGAGTGGTTTCACGACCCAAGTCTCAGGGATAAGGTACGCAGCAGAGCAGAAGAGTCCTAATCTGCTACAGGATTGGCTGATAATCTTGATTGAGATGATGGATTTATAAATCTTTTTCTTAATATTTGATTATTACCAGACTTTATGCTGCATTCAGGGGAATGAATTTCATGAAACTTGTCAAAAACCTGTTCAAAACCATTTTGACAAATTAGAGTATTATAGAAATGTTCATTTCTTTTCATATTTTAATTTAACAGGTTAAAGATATGTTAGAGATTCATTACTCTCAGAATGGTGACTTGGAGAAAAAAAAAAAAAACTTTTATTAGAACTTAGACTTTTAAAACAGATGATATTAAAATGTGCCTGAAGTTGTTTCCGGTTTGGTCTCTGAGGTCAGGTAATATTATCGTACATGTGCTGATCATGTGTTTTTCTCAGGTTACACGGGTGGTCTTGCTGTGGGTAAACAATCATTTCAATGACTTCGAGGGAGACCCTGCCATGACTCACTTCTTGGAGGAGTTTGAGAGCAATCTAGAGAAGGAAGTACGTTCCTCATCAGACCAGTGCTTCGACAAATACACAAAACAAAAAGAGAAATATCATTTCGATACCAATTCAATCTTAAATATATCTTTCTTTTTCTTTCCAGAAAATGTGCGGGCACCTCAGACTGTTAAATATAGCGTGCGCTGCTAAAGCCAAGCCACGGCTGGTGACGCTCACCAAGCCATCTAGAGACTCTCCTCTAGCGTTCACCCTCCTTGGAGGACAAGAGAAAGGTTTCTGCATCTTCATCGATGCCGTGGAGCCCGGGAGCAAGGCAGCCGAGGCCGGACTCAAGCGTGGAGATCAGGTAACTTTGATGCAAACAGACATTGGGGAAGGGTTGAAGCATGATGTTCTGTTTTGGTTTGAATTTTTTCTGGCTTTAACCCTCTGTCATTCCCCACAGAAAAATTATTTCATTCTCTTTAAAATAAAGAGAATGAAATAAGTCAGACCAACAGACAAACAGTCAAATGGGTCTTTTTTTTCCTGTTGAAACTCATTTTTGTTGTGAAATTGGTTTCGCATTATGACCTAACTAGCATTGAAAGGATTCACTTTAAGGAGTATAAAATTGAACTTTCCGGTAGCTGCAGGCGCCCTGTATGGACTTTCTCCCAACCAGTTTCACACTCAGTAGTCTCTGAGCTCTAAGCCAACACTCTTAATCCTTGAAACCATCTTGCGAGTGTCTGGGCAGGAGTTAAGCCCTCCTGACACCCAACATCCTCTGCAGCTGTTTCCCCCAAAAATAAGCAGAGACGCTGACCTTCTTGGAAGCTAAGGATCATGAGATGCTGCTAAGTAAGGGATCTAGCACCTTTAGGTTGGTTCATTTAGACCCCTGACCTGCTGCATGCACCTTACAGCTGGCTAAATGATTTTCACTTGCACACCTCCACAATGACATATTGTAGCAAATGGAGACAGAAACCTTTGCCTATTCTTTATTCTTTGCACAATGTCCCAGAACCTGCCGGATTCCCTGGTGCTGTCTGAGCTTCTCTTCTACATCTTTAAATTAGAAGAGGTTTAACCATTTCTGGTCCATCCAGCAGGAAACGCAAAGGTTCCAGTGAGCACAACCAAAAAAAAAAACATTTAAAACGTTTGTCCTTACTTTCATTGGCTAAAATTAGACATTAGAGATATCTGTTTGTATTATCTCTAACTTTGTAGAGCTGTGATATTAGTTAATCTTTTAAGAGGTTGTTAGAAAAGTTAAGCACTCATAATACATTTCACAACCACTTCCTCTGGTCATAAACTTATAACCAGCGGAGGTGGTTCTGAAATGCGTTGGGTTCATGTTTTTTGAATGCAGGCTAAAGGTTTGTAAGAGCTTATTTACAATTTTTTAAGGGGGGTCATATCTGATTTTAAGAATGGTTTTGGACCCAAACCCCATTTATTTGTTTTGTTTATTTTATCTTCTACAAAGACAAACATACGATAAAAGGCTTATTATGTCTCTCCTTTAAATTTATTAGCTTCTGTAGAGAACTTATTTCTTATTTTCAGCTCTCCTGACTGACTATAGGCTTTCAGTGTAGGAACTGAGATGTTCATTGAATATGGTTGAATTTTGTCACTTAGGTTTTTAAAAGAATGCCGATGTTCTGTCAGACGAGCATACCCGGTCAGACCAGCATACCCATAGTCAATACCTGTTTATCCCTTTAGTTTATCCCCGTTTATTGCTTTAGTTTATCACTTTAGTTTTGTACAAAAAATACACTATAAAATACTTCAACGGGCTTGTATCCCTTTAGTCATGTATAAAAAAAAACTGCTTAATTATTCACTTTTTGTTGTTTTTAAAGTTTGTACATGAATAAAGGAATACATGCCCATCAAGGTAGTTTAAAATCTATTTTTCGTAAAAAATTTAGGGGATAAACAAACGTCTTGCGCATGCATATTGACTATGGGTATGCTGGACTGACGGGGTATGCTCATCTGACAGTACACCGGCCCACAGCATCACAGGTTCCCCTTTGCACTTAACTATGGACATGAAGAGCTTTATCACATATGAGTGCTTTGGTTTTATCCTGATTCACCAGGACTGTTGGTTACTGAAAAAAATATATTGGCCTCATCTTCTTAAGTGCACAATTTCAGTTAAAATCTAAGTAGTTCTTTCACTGGTTGGAACTGATCGGGCTTAGATTAAGAAAGATTTAATTTAGATTTATTTGCATGTTTTTCTTTACTTTTGTCTTTTAATGTTTTTCATAGTTGTTTGCCTCTTTTTACTTTGTGGCTATCTTTGTCAGTACTCTATTGGAAAATAAGTTTTTAACCTCAATAAAAACCAAAACTTTATTTTATGGTAACTGGAATGCCTTAATGGTTCAAAATGATTTTTTCTCTTATTTTTTTCCAGATCTTGGAGGTAAATGGGCAGAATTTTGAGACTGTCCAGTTCAGTAAAGCCAACGAGATTTTAAAGAACAACACCCACTTATCAATTACTGTGAAAACAAATCTTTTAGGTAAGTTTGTTTTATCTATATATATAGCTATAATTTTAGCTCTTCCACTTAAACCTGAGCTCTTCTTTTTACCTTGTTCTCTTCTGTTCAGTCTTTAAGGAGCTGCTAACGCGACCCGAACATGACCACGACCTGGATGTGGACGAGGAACACGACAGGAAGAACGGGGCTCCTCACCTACCAAAGATTGGGGACATTAAAAAGGCGAGTCGTTACTCCATACCAGACCTGGCTGTGGACGTGGAGCAGGTCATGGGCCTGGAGAAAGCCAGCAAAAAGGGCAAGAGCAACACGGTCGGAGGGCGAAACAAGCTGAAAAAGATCTTTGACAAGACTCTCACCAGCATCCTGCCCCCCAAACCATACAAGTAAGAAAATCGATTCAGCTGATCTCTGCCAACAGTTGGATCAGATCTTTGCGATCAGCCAACATTGTCAGAATGATCAAGCAAAGAATGTTTTTACTCTAAATACATTAAACAAAGCATCAGTTTTCATCCGCCGCCCTCTGCTTGTTGACTGAAGTGCTCTTCCACCCACTTCCTTCTGTTCTTCTTGTTTCCATAGCGACGTTTGTGTAGGGCAATCACAGGATGACAGCATAGTGGGCATGAAGCCGTCCAAACAGATCCCACCAGCTCTGCCGGTCAGTGGAAACCTGTCTTCGTCGAACCCAGACCTCCTGCAGTCACACCACCGCATCCTGGACTTCAACAACCAGCCTGGTGTGTATTCACACACTGTTGGGGGAGTGTGGATTTATTTTGTTTTATTTATCTTTAAGATACTCCCAAGGTTTAGTAAGAAGAACATGATTCTGAGGTAAATTTGAGAGGGAATAAAGATGAGAGGTGGGATTTATTTAAATGGTGCAGTCTAGAAATCTGATTTTTCTCTTCAGGGGCTGTACCGTATTGTTTAATGTTGAAGTGAAAACAGTTTCAGTAGTTCACTATTTTCCTCATTCCATCTCTTACTGAAATTATGCCCTCAAAAAATCTGTCAGAACCTCGAATCTGCCAAATTTTATTGACCAGTTCTGATTGGCTGTCAGCAAATAAGAAAAAAAAAAGGAAAATAAAATTCAGTTGTTGACCGAATATATCTACTCGAAGAACTATAATACCGTAAATTCTCTAATATTGGGCTGTATTCCAATAGCGGCCGGGTCTCTAATAATGGCCGGTCTCGCTGTCAGAGGAGGTAAATAATGGCCGGTCTCTAATACAGGCCGGGGCTATAAACGTTTTTTCTGGGCATACCTCAACATTATACTTGTGGTAGTAAGTAACATACAAGTACCACAGCCCTGCGCAGCTGGACGACAGGCCGACTGCTGCCCGTCTGCGCGAGGAAGAGAACAGACACGCAGCACAACATGAGGAGGAGCGCGAGTGATGAGGAGATTAAAGGGAGAGATGAAGAGGAGGAGGAAACTGAGGAGGAGAATTAAACAGAATTGGAGGATTTTTTTTTTTTTTTTTTACTTCAAACCAAGCGAGACATGGTAACTGTACTTTTTCAATAAATGAACCTAGTGTTTTATAGGTTCAAATAGACACAAAATCTCATTTTTATTCATTCCACTGGTAGTCTGTTTTGCTCAAATAGCAATAGAGGTCTGTCTCTAATTCTGGCCTCTATCCAATAAAGGCCTGGACCGCGATGCACTTGAGTGAAATAAAGGCCCGGGCCTATATTAGAGAATTTACGGTATTTTGTGTGCAACAGCATCAAGCAGCAACATGTAACATTATACTCTGTAGGGATGCTTAGCATTTATTACATTTATTACTCTAGGAATCTAAATGCTAACAATCATTTGATGCTGATATACATGTGACATATTATGCAGACCGTTTTTTAACAGATTTTCGCATTTTAAATTGTAGTGCTTTAAGACACCCAAATACAAAGTATCCAAACAAGGAAATACTTTTTCATAATGATTAAAACATCCCTTTAATGCTGTTTTTTCATTATATGGATTCTGTTAATCCAGCTTTGGCTTTCATCAGGGTACTACACCATCAAATGATTCATAAAGTGCTAGTTTGCACTTTATGAATCATTACACTATAGTGCAATTATGAAAGAGTGAGACAGTAGTCTCAATAACTGTATTTAGTGAAATAAAATCTGTTTTATAAATGATCAGGGGAAAATATTTGGTAGAGAACAAATTAAAGTCATTCCATCTTTTTTTTTTATCCTTTCAGTTCAAGTTATCCTGAGTGAGTATCCCCCCCCTCCCCTTCATAATTCTGCTTCTTTTTCTGTCCCATTTAAGCATCTCCCATTTTACCAAGCAGGCATGCAGAATCTCTTGCACAACATTTGTGGGTTAAATGGTTGAAATGCTCTTTAGGGGGTACATAGGTCTGGGTTTTATCATGATGGCGGTGGTGGCTTTTGGTTTTTAAAGGTGTTTTGTTGTATTTCTATCTTTATTTTAAGTCAGAATTATATATAATTTTGCCTATAAATCTAAATGTATCTCCCCAGATATGTCGGACCAAGTGTTACGAGTATTCAAAGCGGACCAGCAGTCTCGATATATTATGATTGGGAAGGATACAACAGCGAAAGAAGTGGTGGCCCAGGCTATTAGGGAGTTTGCCCTGACTGCTGCGCCCGAGGCTTATTCGCTATGTGAAGTGTCTGTCACACCTGAGGGCGTCATTAAACAGAGGAGGTTACCAGATCAGCTTTCCAAGCTAGCCGACAGGATTCAGCTCAGTGGCAGGTAAGAATGTTTAAAATCTAAAAAGTAACGCACAAGAAAACTTTCCTGTTCTTTAATGTTTTGACATTTTTAGCCCAGGTTATGTTTACACTCCTAAAGGGATATTTTAGCTAAACAAGGAGCACCTAAGCATATATACTTTCTTTTATTAATACATTTCTGTAAATTGAGAGGCAATTGTTTCCAAATTTCAGAGACTTTTTCCTTTATGTAGGTTTTCTTAAGTTGGCAATCTTTAACATTTCAATTTTGTTTTCTTCAATTGATTAAAAAAACGTCTAAATTATCTAATTTATTCAACTAGATATTACCTGAAGAGCAACATGGAGACAGAAACATTATGTTCCGATGAAGATGCCCAGGACCTCCTTCGAGAAGGCCAGATCTCTCTGCTACAGCTCAGCACCGTGGAGGTGGCAACCCAGCTCTCCATGAGAGCCTTTGAACTCTTCTGTGCCATTGAACCCACCGAATACATCGACGATCTGTTCAAGCGGCGCTCAAAGACCGGCTCCCTCAGCCTCAAGCGTTTCGAGGAGTCAATCAACCAGGAGACCTTCTGGGTGGCAACGGAGGTGGTGCGGGAGGCCAACCAGCTCAAGCGCATGAAGATCATTAAGCATTTCATCAAGATCGCTCTACATTGTCGAGAATGCAAGAACTTCAACTCCATGTTTGCAATCATCAGGTTAGACAAAACACAATATATTAATTACTTGCTACTTAAACCTTTATTGTATTCTTTACTGTATTACGTTTTCTCTTAGTACACAGTATTCTATGCTGGTAGAAAACACAATTCACATGCACACAAAAAAATCTGTTTTCATCTACCTGTGGTTCTCTTCTCAGTGGTCTAAACTTGGCTCCAGTCTCCAGACTAAGAGGAACATGGGAAAAACTACCAAGCAAATATGAGAAACTCTTCGGGGATTTGCAGGATCTCTTCGACCCCTCTAGAAATATGGCCAAGTACAGAAATGTTCTTAACAATCAAAACCTTCAGCCACCTATCATCCCCCTGTTCCCAGTTATAAAGAAGGACCTGACCTTCCTACATGAAGGTATGTGACAGGAACACTGCTTTTGATTTAATCCTCCTTCAGGCCAATCAACTGTAATGAAGTTAGTCACATCATGACAATAGCTGATAAGCTACAGATTAGTTAGACTTTATTAATTGGTTGGACTTTAAATTATTGATTTCAATATTTAATTATCAAAAAATAAGTAAAAGATCTGCAAGATTGGTATCTATTGATTTATCAGTGAAACTGAGTCTTTCATACATCTTTGTTTTTTTGGAGAATATGCCAAAATTGTAAAAGTTTTGATATAAAGAACTGACTCTTGTTTATATTAACAAGAAATATTTGATATATATTTTAAGCAGCAACATTTTTTTTTAATCATTAACAAAATATTGCCAAGTTGGAATAAACAAGCAGATGGTGTTACATTTGACAGTAGAAGTAGAAGAAGAATTAGTTCTATTTCATCCCTACTGACCGCCAGAGGGCGGTGCTGAAAGCACTGAATGTTCCCTTCGGGCATGCGCAGTTCGAGTAATTATACCAACAGAGTCACACCTGTGACACCGGATGACCACTCAGAAGCTATATAGCCTGGTGTCATCCTTTGCTCTGCTCCTTTTTTCTTCTCGCAAGCGGTTCGCTAACTTCCCCGTTGTCTGAAGCCCGTCTCTTGACCGGAGTTGCGGTTATTCTCCGCCCTCCCAGGGCTGCAACGGGTCGATTCTGAAGATTACGGAAGGTAAGTGAGTTGTTTGCTGGTGATGGTAGCGTCCGCGCCCCCTCTGCCGGCTCACGACTTTAGCTTTTTACCTACAGCTTCGTGCTGCTTTGTTCCGAACTGGTGACGGCAGCGTTTTCGCCCCTACTCCCAGTGTGAATAACTTCACTGCCGAAGTTATATACGGCTAACGTAGTTAGCTTCTTTAGTTTGTTGGTGTTATACCTGGTGACGGCAGCGGTTTTCGCCCCCTCTCCCAGTATATTCCCTACTTTTGCATCCTTTTTTTCACCGGTCTGCGCTGCTATAATTACTGACGGCCGCGGTTTTCGCCCCCTTTCCCAACCAAGTGTGGTCTACTTCGTTGCCGAAGTTGGAGACGGCTAACGTTGTTAGCCTTTTTTGGTTTGTTTGCAGCCTTCTTCATCGGTCTGCTTAATTATAAATGGTGACGGCAGCGTTTTCGCCCCCTCTCCCAATATCAACCTTTTTTGCAGCCTTTTCGTTGGTCTGCTCTCTTAATTGGTGACGGCAGCGTTTATCGCTCCTACTCCCTACTTAAGTTGCCATACAGCTAACGTTGTTAGCTTTTTTTGTTTATTGCTTTTATACCTGGTGACGGTAGCGGTTCTCGCCCCCTCTCCCGGTATCGGCCGCCTTGTGTCCGCAGCCTCTCTTGTTTTATCCGCTATAATTGGTGACGGCAGCGTTGTTCGCTCCTACTTCCAACTTAAGTTTCCATACAGCTAACGTTGTTAGCTTTTTTGGTTTATTGGTTTTATACCTGGTGACGGTAGCGGTTCTCGCCCCCTCTCCCAGTATCGGCTGCCTTGTGCTCGCAGCCTCTTTCGTTTCTCTGCTGTAATTGGTGACGGCTGCGTTTGCGCCCCCTCTCCCGATTTTCGATAACTTTCTGTTCTTTAAGCCTTGTCGGCCTTCGACATGGATGGCTCTCACAGCTGCATAGATTGTGGGGCTGCCCTGCAGGCAGAGGATGGCCACGACCTGTGCCCTACCTGCCTTGGACATGAGCACCTTTTGGAGGCGCTGTCTGAGAACCCCTGTATGAACTGCAGCTTTATGCCCCATGCAGTGAGGGTGGCCCGGTTGGCCCAGTTGTGCCCCCAGGAGGGCTCGGACCTTCCGCCCTCTGGGCAGGTGGTTCCCCCCAAGCGTTCTAAGCGCCGTGGTGGGACCACAGCATTTGTGCCCCTCCCCCGGAGGAAGCGGGCCAAACCTGACCAGGGCCTGTCCACAAGGGTGGAGCAGTTGTCAGCAGAGCTGGCAGAGATGAAGTCCTTGTTGCAGACACGGCAATCTGATCCCTCGCTCCCAGTGGTTGGGCTCTCTTCCCCACCAATGCCCGAGCTGGTTGTAGAGGATGACGTTATCTCTCTGGCTGCTTCCGCTTCTCATTTTAGAGATGAGGAGGAGGCAGGGTCCTCTCAAGCCTCTGAGGCTGGTTCATTTTCATCTCAGAGTGCGGTTGGAGAGGCCGGTGACGGTTCCATGCGGGAGGTCATGTCTATGGCCCTGAAGCAGCTGCAGCTGGAACTCCCACAAGGAGAGGCACCCAGCTCTGGCAGTGCTTTTTTCAGACGTGGAAGGGCTCCTACTCCTTTTTCTGTACCTCCATCAGAGGAGTACCTGAAGGAGTTACACGCCTGTTGGCGGGAACCGAGAGCGCTGTCGCGTCTCTCCTCGGATGGTCGTGTATTAGCTGCCATGCATGAGTCAGTGAAGGCCGGCCTGGACCGTATGCCAGCAATTGAACCAGCTGTTGCTTCACTGATTGTGTCACCAGATGAAGCCCTGCGTCCTGATGTCCGGTGCCCGCGGACTCAATGTCGGGTTACAGATGACCTCCTCTGTAAGGCGTACAATGCAGGAGCGCGTGCTGGCCGCCTTGGCAATTCCCTGGCGCACCTCATGTTTGCCCTGTCTGCATCTGTTCAGGACACTGGTGGTGCAAGTGCGGCGATTGGTTATAGTGACGCAGCGCTGCAGGCCTTCGCGCTGATGACATGATGAGAGAGCTTGGACGGGTCATGTCTTTCCTTGTCCAAGCTCGTAGACAGGTCTGGTTGGCACAGTCTCCTCTGACTGAAGCATGCCGTAGGACCCTCAGGGGTGTCCCGGTTGTACCAGGGGAGCTGTTTGGATCAGCTGCCTTGGAGGCGCTGCCTTGGAGGCGCTGGAACGGACTGCTCAGGCACGTCAGACTAGCCAGCAGCTTTCCGGCCTTCCCAGGAGCATACCTGCCTTTCCCCAGCGTTCGGGCCGCCCTGCCACTACCCCCAGCGTTCAGCCACGACCTCAGACCGGTGGCAGACCTGTTGGTTCCTATCCCCATGATGTGCGGCAGAGACCGAGAAGGGACTTTCGTGAGCCAGTCTGCCGCCCTGTTAGACAGATCCGGGCCTCAAATCCTGGACGCCCTCCCCCCAGAGCCCCCAGGGGCCGTGGGGATAGAAGATGATGCCACCGGGCCAGCCGTCGGACATTTTTCCCATCAGCAGCTGAATTTCTGGGCTGCTCATGCCGTAGATCCATGGGTGGTTGCCACCTTAACCAATGGCTACAGGCTCCAGTTCCGACGGCGGCCCCCCCTCTCACACCGGGTCAAGATGACTGTCTTCACAGACCCGGTGAAATCTCAGGCGCTAGACCAGGAGCTTTCCGCCCTCCTGGGCAAGGGGGCAATCGAGTCTGTAGATCCTCTGCAGCAACCCAGAGGCTACTACTCCACATACTTCCTTGTGGCCAAGAAGACCGGCGGTTTTCGCCCCATTTTAGATCTAAGGGGACTGAATCGGTACCTGAAGGTCCTTCCCTTCCACATGCTCACCATTACAGAGGTCCTTCAGACCATTGTGGCGGGAGATTGGTTTACATCAGTAGATCTGACAGACGCCTACTTTCACGTGCCTATTGCGGCAGAACATCGCCGTTTTCTCAGGTTCGCCTATCGGGGGCGCCATTGGCAATTCCGGGTGCTCCCATTCGGGCTCTCCCTTTCCCCGAGGGTGTTTACTCGATGCGTGAAAGCAGCCCTCTCTCCTCTACAGGCCTCCGGAGTCAGGATTCTGCCATACCTGGACGATTGGCTTCTTTGTGCTCCCTCTCAGGTAGCTGCCTCTCGGGATACGTCCCAGCTTCTACTTCATGTGTCAATGTTAGGCCTCAAAGTCAACTTGGCAAAGAGTTGTCTGGTTCCATCTCAGACAACCACCTTTCTTGGGATGCATCTGGACTCTGCTACCATGATGGCCCGTCCATCTGTTCACAGGGTGGACGACATACTCCAGCTTGTCCGTCGATTCAGACTGGGCAGGGAGTTTCCCTACATCACCTTCCTGCGAATGCTGGGCAAACTGACATCAGTCACTCGTGTCGTGCCCTTAGGGCTGCTCCTTCTGCGTCCTTTGCAGCGATGGCTCAACAGCTTTCGCCTAGACGCCAGGCTGCACAGGCATCGCAGGCTAATGGTGACCAGGAGCTGCCTCCATGCCTTAGCTCCTTGGCGAGACGGGACCCTTTTGTCCAGTGGTGTTCCAATGGGGCTAGTAGTGTGTCGAAGGGAGGTGGTCACCACGGATGCCAGCCTCATGGGCTGGGGTGCCGTGTGGCAACACAGAGCTGTTTGGGGTCTCTGGGACCCAAGGGAGCGCACCGAACACATAAATGTGCTGGAGCTGCGGGCTGTGCACATGGCCCTCAGGTGCCTTCTGCCCCACCTAGAGGGAAGGAACGTGCTGATTCGGACAGACAACACCTCTGTTGTTTATCATATAAACCACCAAGGTGGCACCAGGTCAGCACGTCTCTTGAAGGTGTCGAGGGATCTCCTGGAATGGGCGTATCCCCGTCTGTGTACCCTGCGCGCAGCGTATCTGCCAGGACGGCAGAACCAGGTTGCGGACTCTCTATCCCGCCAGGCACCTGCTCCGGGAGAGTGGTCTCTTCACCCCGACGTAGTGCGCATAATCTGGAACCTCTTTGGGCAGGCAGAGGTAGATCTGTTCGCCACAGAGGAGTCGACCCATTGCCCCCTATGGTATTCCCTAACCGGGATGGCGGGCGCACTGGGCCAGGATGCACTGGCTCATCCATGGCCGCAGGTTCTCCTGTATGCCTTTCCACCCCTCTCACTGGTTTGGCCGACTCTACGGAGGGTTCTCGAGCAGGGCCACAGAGTGTTGCTGGTAGCTCCGTTCTGGCCAGCGCGGCCGTGGTTCCCGCTGCTTTGGAGTCTGTGTCACGGTACTCCATGGCGTCTTCCAGCAAGGAGGGATCTGCTGTCTCAGTTGGGGGGACAGATATGGCACCCCAACCCTCAACGTCTCCAGCTGTGGGCATGGCCCCTGGGAGGCTGACTGGGTGTTCAGACACCGTGAGACACACCGTATTGAGTGCTAGGGCTTCCTCCACTCGGCTGCAGTATGCTAACAGATGGCGCCTCTTTTCTCAGTGGTGCTCTGCCCACAATGAGAACCCGCTTTCCTGCTCGGTGCCCACTATTTTGGAGTTCCTCCAGTCTCTCCTTGATAAGGGCCGCTCTCCTTCGACCCTTAAAGTGTATGTTGCAGCAATTTCATGTCTTCACCGAACTGTTGACAACCGTACAGTGGGGCGCCATGAACTGGTTTCACTTTTTCTGCGTGGTGCTCGTAGGTTGTGCCAGCGGCCAGCCCCACGAGCCCCAGATTGGGATCTGCCATTGGTTCTCACAGCTCTGTGCCACCCTCCATTCGAGCCTTTGGCACAAGCAGAACTCAAGTGGCTTTCCTGCAAGACTGCTTTCCTGATGGCTATCGTCTCAGCTAAGAGGGTCAGCGAGCTACATGCTCTTTCTGTCAGCCCTAGGTGTATCAGGTGGAATCCAGATGGCTCTGGTGTTACCCTGTGGCCTAATACTGCGTTTGTGCCTAAGGTGTTGTCTCCTTTTCACCGTAACCAGCCATTGCGGCTCGCTCGGTTTCAGCCTCAATCTGGTACAACTGAGAATGAGTCTGAGTTGTTGTGCCCAGTAAGAGCGTTGGAGGCATACATTGCAGCCACCGCCAATCTGAGACGCTCGGACCAGCTTTTCCTATGCTATGGGGGTCCAAGGTTAGGCTGTCCTCTTTCTAAACAGCGTCTGTCCCATTGGATTGTGAGTGTCATCTGCCACGCCTACGCTGCAGGTCACTGCTCCCTGCCAGTCGGTGTGAGAGCACATTCCACCAGGAGCGTCACCGCTTCCTGGGCTGCTTTGAGAGGGGTTCCGCTGGAAGCTATATGTGCTGCTGCTTCATGGGCTTCCCCAACCACCTTCACCAGGTTCTACAGTGTCAATGTGGCTGCCCCTCATCCCCTGGGTCAGGTCCTTTTACAAGGTTCTGCTGGGCCTCCTCTGTGAGGTATGTGCTCAGGATTCCTTGTGACATTGTTGGCATTAGTCATTCAGTGCTTTCAGCACCGCCCTCTGGCGGTCAGTAGGGATGAAATAGAACGAAAGTTACGTATGTAACTACGGTTCTATGAATCCCGGATGACCGCCAGAGCTTCTCTGTCACTCAGAATCCTTGCTTTTGCGAGAAGATTCTGTAGGAGCAGAGCAAAGGATGACACCAGGCTATATAGCTTCTGAGTGGTCATCCGGTGTCACAGGTGTGACTCTGTTGGTATAATTACTCGAACTGCGCATGCCCGAAGGGAACATTCAGTGCTTTCAGCACCGCCCTCTGGCGGTCATCCGGGATTCATAGAACCGTAGTTACATACGTAACTTTCGTTTTAAATACAATTTTTATTATCTATTTTATAATTATATAATTTTAAAGACATTTTAAATATAATTATAAAGACAGATTTTCTGTTAAAATGAAACACAACTTTGTCATTTTTATCTTTTCAAAACAGCATAAGAAAATACATTCATCTCTAATTTAACTCAAATTTTAATAAAATTTATATTAAACTTAATATTTTCTTGTTTCGTTTTTCTTATTAAGCAGTTAACTTCTACTGTAGTACAGTTGAATTAGAAATGAGTTTACATTTACAAAACTAAAATAAAAAAAGGAAACTTATTTTTTTTAAGCTAACAGCAGTTGCTAACCTTAGCTTTAGTTTCTTTCTCTCTAGAGGAATGTTTCACTTTTTATTCTTTAAGAGTTGAAATACATTTAATGCTCTAAATTTACAGGCAATGACTCCAAAGTGGACGGCCTGGTGAACTTCGAGAAGCTTAGGATGATTGCCAAAGAAATCCGACACGTTGGACGCATGGCTTCCGTCAATATGGATCCAGCCCTCATGTTTCGAACCAGGTAAGGATACATATAGAAGATCCGATGTAGGAATAATCCAGAAGCCCTCCCCTCCCCTTTAGGGGCAGCCAGCACTCCACTGACTAACCTGTTCTGTGGGGTCAGCCAGTCCATTTAGATTCAGTCAAGTTTCTGCATCACGCTTCTCCAGCAGCTGTTCTTTTTTGGCAATTGTTTTTTTCAAGCAACTGTTTCTTTAAACACACTGTTGGCGTTAAAAATTGCTCAGTGAAACCAAGCCTTTGTTTAATGATGTCCTCTAAAGCGTTGCCACTCGATATCCTGTCTGCTGACTTTCATGTGGGTGTGGTGTAATCGCTTCTCTTTGGTGATCTTGGTGGTCTTTCCTGTCCTAAGCTTTGTCTCCTGTCTTTCTCTTTGCTCATATACCCTTTGCCCCCCCTCCCCATCCATGCTTCTCTTGTTTGTGGCACCCCGTCCTCTAGGAAGAAGAAATGGAGAAGTTTAGGGTAAGTTTGGCGACCAAATCTTTATCCCTCTCTGCACTGTGGCCATGTCTATCTGCCAACGTTTGTTCTGCTTTGCCTCTTTTCTTAAACCTTCCTTTTCTAACCACCTTGAGTTCCTCTCACTAAATCTGCTTGACACTAACCTCAGGATACTGAATGTACTGACTGTAACAAAGGCCACATTTGCCAAGTAAAGGTCACTCTGGTCACTGCTGGGCTTTCATTAGCAAATGTCACCTTCAGTTTTATGTTGTTTTCAACAAACTGCATGCAGTCCCAGTTTTGGAATTTTTTTTTTCATCTATCAGAATTGCCCTTAACGAATTTTCAGTATAGATATGTATTCATATATTGTTTTAATTCTTTGCATTCTTGTGGTCAAATCACACATTTTAGTACTTAGGGCCCTGTCACACCTTGCTGATTTAGCCAGCGTATGCCTGACGTCCCAGAATCTTCTAAAACACTGGCATACGCTGAACTTTCTATGTATTTTTTATTTTATTTTGGGCGTATACATAGATTATAACGATTCCAGAGCATATGTCCAACGACAGCCTAACTTATGCTTAACGCACAGCAGCATAATGCCCATGAAATGATGCACAAGCCAGTGTCCTGAAGGGGGCTGCGATATGCCCAGCCTACATAAAAAGATTTCTTTGATCACAGTATTAACCTAGCTGCTCTGTACCGCCCGCCAAAAAAAAAAGAGAAGAAATAAAGAAAAAGAAACAAGGTTTGCAGTCGCAGCAGATTCATTGTCATGTCTGCTAGGAAGTTTGTTGGTCGTGGGCGTGAACGCAGGTAGGATCCATCACACTCACCTTCAGGCTCACCCTATGATGGAATGAAGTCTGGAGGAGTACTGACGGTTTCTTGATAAGTTACGCATAGGTTTTGGATAAGCTAGACACCATGACTTATGAGTAACTTACATTTACGTATGTTAACGGTCACAACTTACCTGTAGCTTATACCACACGTTGATGTACGCCGAGTATGTCGTATGTCGATGTATGCCAGCGTGTTTCAGCGTGCTTAGAACTTATACAAAACATACGCACTTATCCAACGTATGCTAGCGTTTTTGCAAGATTTTCCATACATCAGGCATATGCTAGTCTAAATCATCAAGGTGTGACAGGTGCATTACAGAACAAGTAATCTGTAACATATTGCAGCACATTTAGTCATCCATGTTTTGTAAAAGACACTTTTTATATGTTAATTATAAGCATTTTTTTTCCAATGATAAAATCCTCTGAAAAGAAAAAGGAATTTTAGAGAAAGCAAATAGTTGATTTAAAATGTTTGAGTGCAACTTGTTTCATTTTTTGTCCGCTAACAGGACCAAATGTGGCTTTAGGTTAAGACCACAAGCAGTTGTCAGGAGTTTTTTTGTCAGAGACCACAAGCAAAAGCTCTTACTACGATTTACTACGAGCTCTGACTCAAACCACAGAAATGTAAACTATGACTTTGCTACAGTAGTCGCCCTCTCTGTTCCAGCGTTGTTTAACTCCAGCTGTCAGCTCTCACCTCCCCCACTCTTCCTGGAATGACTGGAATGTTTTCAAGTAGAGAAAAAAACCTAAAGCTGCTTTCTGCATGTTTCAGTTTAAACACCATGCTCCCTGTATAACCCCCTAGACTTTAACAGTCTAATCGGCTATTTTAAGGAATTTTATTGGTCATTTCTGTAGATTTCTATCTATAGCCTGAATTCACTTTCCCTTTCTGATTTTTGTTGTGTTTACACTTATGCGTACCTGACCAGGTCTTTGAGTCAGGGCAGCGCCAATGCAGCCGTGCTCGACGTAAGCCAGACAGGCGGGCACAAGAAGCGGGTTCGACGTAGCTCCTTCCTGAACGCCAAAAAGCTCTATGAGGACGCCCAGATGGCCAGAAAGGTCAAGCAGTACCTTTCCAACCTGAGCCTTGAGACGAACGAGGAGAGCCTTCAAACGTTCTCACTACAGTGTGAACCCTCAATCAGCACATGTGAGTGCAGCTACTCTCTAAATATGGCATCAAAACTTTCTCTATGCTCAGGCATGTTTAGCTATTATTGTAAATTTAAACCCTTATACAGTTGCATTTACTACTTTTTGGATTTCAGTTCTGATCTGGCTTGTAGATCGTTGTACATATATTTTTTTAAAGTATGAAATATGTTAAAATTAAAAATAAATTTAGAGAAGTGACTCAATGGCTGCTGAGAGTATGACCCGAATTTTTGAAAGATCAGATGATGATGATGGCCATATTTATATGATTTCACAACATCACAGCATAAAGGTCCTGAAAAGGTCCTGGAGCAACGAAAAAAAGCTGCAGTTACAAAAAAATACAGAGCAGCAAAGTGAAAACCTGCTGCAAATGTCCTCAGCATGGCCTTCAAGTTATGAAGTTATGTTTTTGCCAAGGGTCTGCACCATAGATGATTATTTATGGTAATGTCTATGATCTGGTCCCATATGAGCTGATGATTGTTTCCCCCTAGTGGTCTGGAAGAACTCTGTTATTGCAGCTTTTCTTAAATTGCTGTTGTTCTTATTTCCAGCATGCCTCTGTTTAGGTGTGTTTTATGTTTTTCTTTTTTATTTGCATCATGTTTCCACATTGTTGCTCTCGATTTTCTTGTAATTTAAGCATTTTGTAGAATTTTTATGTTTGCTAAATTCTTCTTTTTGCAGGACCTTATGATTTTTTTGTGAAATGTGAACATTTGTAGGTTAATGTATTCAGGTAAAGGAAGGCAGATTATGATGAAATTATGTTCAAGTTTTATAGATTTTAGAGCTCAAACATAGCAATAGCAATGAAAAACTTAGACCTATCTAGACAATTTACATCACAAAGGCTGACCCAGAAATTAACACTATTAGTTAATTTGCTCAGTTTACTTTTGTTGCTGTTGATGCCGGGATAAAATGACTCTGGTTGTCATCAATAGTTGTTTTCTTAAACTTTTGCCCAATTCAGATTTTTTTTTTTTTTTTATTAACTCCTGTTTGTACATTTTTCGTAGTACCCAAGACTGCTGGTGGGAAACGACCAGACACTTCTCCAGTCGTATCCAGAGCAGCCAGTCAGCAACGGGGCCAATTGGCCAAAGGAAACCAAGCCCTGCAAGTCCCCAGTGTGGCCCTCTACCCGTCCCGGAAGAGGGTGCCGGTCAAGGATCTGCCACCTTTTGGTTAGAAACTTATGGATAAAAATCTCTCAGTTTGGTTGTAGGATATGTTAATAGAAATGTAGCTGCAGTATGGAAAAAAAATCAATTTTATTTATTAGGAAGTTATTATTTTTTTAAGTGCTTATTTCCTTTCAGTCTCTTTAAGCTACTTCTGCATTGTTTTGTTTTTCTTCCTTGAGCTGTTTACAAACTTCAAGGAGCAGTTTCTTCTCTGTAGCAATGCTGCCACCTAGAGGCTGCAGCCAAATAAAGAAAAAGTAGAACATCCAGACAATGCAGCCTGGCATCCACCCCCCACATGGGAGACTGTAGCGTTCCTCGAGCTAATTATGCTTGTTTTGCTGGAAATGTCTACAGGCACCAGTTCGCCCCAGTCTCTGAAGAAGATCCTGTCTCTGTCTGAGGAGGGGAACGAAAGGCACCGGAGGCAGCCAGAGGACACCATGTCCAACGCCTCCTCCCACCTCTCCTCTCCTCCCACTTCCCCTCAGAGCTCACCCAAGAAGGGTAAGCCAGTAATCCTCCCGCTTAGAGCTCTTTCTCTGTCACTGAGTGCTGCTTATGCCACCTGGTGGCCACCAACTGTAATGATTTATAGCGGTAGTTATTTCTGATCCCTTTATTTTGGTTTACCAGAAATTTAACAAAAAAGGTTTTAAAAAATAAAAACAACTCAACTTAATTTCTTCACATATATCCTTTTTAAGTTTAGACAGTTTTCCTTTAGTCAGTTAGTCTTTTAAAATGTCATATGCCAATATTTCAGATAATACAGATAGAAAAACGTAAAGCTATTCTTAAGCTTTTGGCTTAAGAATAGCTTGGATCATAAAACCTTTTTCGTTGTTTAATTAGAGACGCACCTGTATAAGGCAAAGTCATTCAGTATTTATTTTCATGTTTTGCACTATCTTAAAATGTGTCTTTGTCTTGATTCTTATTATATTAGAAAGTAAATAATTATTTATCTTGGACATTTTAGTTTCATATGTGTCGGTTGAGTTTAATATTTAACACAGATGAAAGGATAACCAGGTGTCCGTTGACTGGAGATGGATGTTACATTGGCTGTGGAGCCACACTGTTTTCTTACAGTGTCTTTTATGTTAAGATGTCTTCCTGCAAAGTTACTTAAACTAAAATGTTTGTGACACTGAAGGAATAAACTGGATCATTTTTACTACATCAGAGACACGTGTCTTAGTTGATGTGCTTCTACAGCAGCAGCAGCATCGATCAGATGCTGAGGATCAGATGCTGAGGATAAATTAACCAAAACTTCTTTGGAATAAAATATGTACTACAGTAGAACAAATATTTCTCAAAATCAGAACATATTACAGCTCTATCTCCCCTATCACAGAAAATCCTCCATGTTATCAGATAAAGGCAGACCTACATTTTTTAGCATCATACCACACTAAATAACTATTACATTTAACAGTACTGCACCCCAACTCTGCCTAAAAACTTTAGGTTTGCTTCAGTCCTCCATTAAAAGATAGAAAAAATGTGTTTTGGTTCACAAATACACTTTCCTTACAATGTATTAGAATATTCTCATTGGATATTTCACATCTAAAACATAAGATATAGCTAATCTATCTAAGCTGATAGTCACACAGGTTTAGAGATCTGTCTGTAAAAGTAAAGATTCAAATGAGCCAAATTTTAGCCTGTCTGTGTCCTTCTTCCAGGTTACGGTAGGATGGGCGACGCCTACTCAGACTCTGGTCACAGCGAGATCTCGTCTCGCTCCAGTCTCGTCAGTAACTCGTCTTTCGACATGGCCCAGGAGGAGAGGAGACTGCGTCACTCTGGAGGAGTTGGTGAATCCCACATAGGTGGGGCTCGGCTGGAAAGAAGGGCTACAACCGACCCTGACCAGTACAGTCTGGGGTAGGATAGAGAAACCTAGAAATATAAGCAAAGTTCTTAAATGTATAGTTTTTAAAATGTCTCTTTTCGTTTTTATCACAGGTCGTATTCCTCGATGCAAGACTGTCGAGGTATTTATGGCGGCTGCACCACCGTACTCTCCTCGCCCAGCTCCGAGGAACTGACTCAGGATCAGGGAGATCGCGTGTCCCTGGATGCTGCAGACAGCGGGCGAGGCTCCTGGACTTCCTGTTCCTCTGGTTCCCATGACAACATTCAGAACATGCAGCAGGGACGTAGCTGGGAGATTGGCATTGGAGGGCTGTCTTCAGCATCAGAGGCCTTATTAGGGGGTCCTGCTGCTCTGTGGGCAGCGCAGACCAGGGGAAGCTGGGCATCAGCCAGCTCCTCTTCATCCTCGGCCGCATACTGGGGGGAAGAATCAGAGGGAGACACCGGAACGATTAAGAGGAGAGGAGGAAAGGATGTAAATGCTGACCCAGAGACAAGTAGCATCACATCCACCGGGTCAGAGGAGGCCAAGCAGCTCGGCCGGCCGTCTCCATCACCCATCCCAACAGGGGGTAAAGGCTTTATTTGTGAGTGTTGTTTCTTGTCCTGTCTGTCAAACTTTGTTTGTAGAGAACTTTTTATACAGTCAGGTAACAAATGCTTCCAGAGCATAAAAACAACACAAAACACATTTAGCCACCTGGGACACACATCAAATCAAGGAAACAGACAGGGGAACATAGCAAAACACATCCATTGATTGATGAGAGAACTATAAAGAATTAAAAGTGAGAGAAATCAAGCAAGTGTAGAGAAAAATAAACCAAAGTTGAATTCAAAACTATTTAGTCCTGAGTTTAAGATCACAACAAGAACTGTGGAGGTAAAGAGTGTAGGATGTGTTTATATTTGTTAGTCGCTGTTTGACTGCTAAGCTGATCTTTAACAAATAGGATGCCGGGAAAGCCAGCCAATTCTTCTCCCACCTCCACAGCCTGCATGCTTTTATTTATAGATCCTCTCAGAATAGGTCCGTACATTTACTAGCATTCAAAAATAAAAAGAGATCATAATGTCAGTATAAGGGACAAAATGTATCGTAGTGGGATGTACAAATGTAGTGGTGCTTGGCCCTGCACCCCTGAAAATACAGCAGAACTGTATAATAATACAGCTGGAATCCAGCAAACCAAAATAAAGCCTGGGTTCAGTTGTACTCAGTTAAAACCATCCCTGAAGCTTCCTTTCCACAGCGTACAAAGAAAGGAGAAAGAACAGCAGCCATCTATTCAATTCAATTCAGTTAATTTATATAGCGCCAAATTCACAACACATGTCATCTCAAGGTACTTTACAGTTCAACCAGATCATACCGTCAAATTGATACAAAGTTTTCTTCACATAAAAATCGCTTCAAGACTCATTATCCCAGTTTGCATAGCCAAAGTTTACCACATGTTTTTTTCCTTTCATCAAACTTTCTGTTAATGTGCCACTTTTTTAACAATGATCTTTAGCGGCTTATCCTTTGTGTGGATGGAATTAGTAGGTCCAGGTTAAATCTGCATGTCAAATACAACTACAGTTCTAACACCTACCTTCATAACGATGTGATGTTTTACAGTAATTGTTCAAATGAGCATAAATAAATGCAGCAATTCATAAAAAAAAAAAATTATCCCAAAGGGAAGTAAAGGGTTTTTTTTCTTTTTGTTTTTTTTTTAACTGGTTGTAGATGTTGAGAGCTGTAGGCAGGGAGGAGCTCCGTCTCCCGGGGGATCTGCCTTTAACTGAAAAGGCTGCTGCTTTTTGCTGTGTCTGCAATGAACCTCTGTGTGTTGGTATCTAATTGGCTGGAATAAATAATAAACTCATAGACTGGGCTGCACCTGTCAAACCACTCACTAGGCATTTAAATATAGAGAAATCCAAAATAAGTCTGTCTGTAGATCTATGTGTGATTTATGTGATACTCACTAATACTCTAAAAGTATACATCTACAGCTCGTACTAACAGGTATCAATGCTCTCTTGTGTGCAGCTCGAAAGGAGGGCCGTTACCGCGAGCCTCCGCCGACTCCTCCTGGCTACACCGCTCTCACCATTTCTGACCTGGCCGAGGGCCAGCACCCGGCGCCGCCTGCCCCCACGTCCGCAGCGAGCCGCCGACCACCAGACTACACCACGGCGCTGCAGCGCTCACGCATGGTCACCCAGTCGCCTGACTCTCATCAGGCCCATCAGGCCGCAAAGCGTCGGGGGGGAAGCCTCCGCCGCACCCGCTCCTCAGCGGACGAGCAGGAGCCAGAGGATGAAGAGGAGGGTGAGTCCTTGTCTCCAAAACTAGTGGCTCTGAGGAAACCATTGGCACAGCATACACCTGAGCCTCCCAGACGGTGAGAGTGTGTGGGGTTAACAGGCCCCCACCCCCCACCAGGCAGGTAACAACTTTATCCTCAGTGAAACCTGCATGTGAACAAATACAAACACCAGGACTGAAACTGACCACACAGTGACCCCCTCCCTCCTCGTCCCACTGCAAGATCTAAACGTCACAACACGACTTCCTGCATGATTCCTGCTGACCGCCTGGTTCCTCACTGCTTCCCTGCAGCAGCTCCCTCCTCTTCTCACTCTCTTCTCACTCCAACAACAGTTTGATAGCAGTCAGTTCTTTACACCTTTCAAACAACTGCAGAAACCTTCACCTCCTCTCTCTTGTCCCAGCGTTAACAAAGTTTGTTTTCATTTTTTATGTATATTTCAAAATATGTGTCATTTGGTTAAACGTTACAGAGAGGCTGTGAGTTTATGCAGTAAAAATTTTATTAAAAGGTACCTGTTGTACCTTCCTGCTTCCACTTGGTGGCACTAAAACAACAGCCTCCTTTTTTCTTGTGTTAAGCTGCAGGCGGTTGGCTTAAAAAGCCGATGTTGACCCTGCAGATCTGAAACTGTTAGAGAACCAGGCTTCTTAACGAAGCTTTATCACTTTAACATTTTTCATTCCATAGGAAAAAATTAACAGATTTATAAGTTTTTAATGTAAAAATGGAATAACTGTTAAAGCTTTCGATTTAACAAAAACACAAAGACAAATCTTTACATACTTAGGAAATCGTTCAGAAAACAACTGGTCAGGTCATAAAAAATATGAATAACTTAGAGAGCCCAGGAGGCCGTCTTCATGATAACAGGATTGAAAATATTACATAAGGCAATTCAAAATGCGCACTGGTATATATTAGGCAGAATTTTCACATTTAAAGTAAAAGTGATTAAATATTCATAAAGTGAAATATACAGAATCAAAAACAGGTAACTTGATGAAAGAGCAGCCAGGAATTAGATCAAAACTACAAAAACAAAAAGTATTTTTCTTTAAAATGCAGTTTAAACATATTAGGATCGATAAAGTAAAGTTTTTTAGATCAAGTTCTACCTGGAACCTGCATAGATAAAACAGAACGATCCGTCCTATAGAGCAGTGTTTGTTCCTGGTTTTAATCTCTGGATTTATTTATTATATAAATGTGTGCAATACTAATAATAAAGAAGTGTAACCTTAGACTTGGGTACACTGTGAGAGCCTTAGGCTTTCTGATGTTGCTTGACCCTTAGCAGTATGCAGGTGATACTTTATCCTTAACTTTATTTTGACCTTTTTTGCTAAAGAGGCAACTGATATTAAATCAGAGAATGTTGAGATTTGAGGACAAAGATGATAGAACTTCATACCACTGATAAACCCTTCAAATATATAAAGAAATGCAAAATTCAGTTTTAGAAAAGCTGATTTAAATAGATAGATTTATATCTGCAGACCAATTTTTTCTATTTGATTCTTCTATTTATTAGCCTACCCCGTGTAGGCTATAGTATTATATAAATTATGTTTTTTTTAAAGCACAAAATAGTTGTATGTAAAACTGTTAGCCTGACAAATATGGGAATATTAGTGTCTCCTTCCTTGTAGAATGCTTATATGTCTATATTTTGAGGGGATTAAACACAGAGCAGAATTTAGCCCAACTGATGCAGAACCTTGTTTCCTGTTTTCAAATCCTTCTGCTTTTAATTTACCGCCTGTGCCTCTCTGTGTCTTCCTCTCTGCAGATGAGCAGGTGTCAGCAGTCTGAGGAGCAGCAGTGGATGGTTTCCTAGGAAGCCCCCCGCCCACCTCCCCCTCCACCTTCGACTGAATTAAAGAGGCAGACCTACAGACTGGTCAACAGTTACGTAGCCTGCCTCCTCCAGTCGGCTCCCCCTCTCAACCGGTGGACTCCTCGCTCCTCGTCTCCCTCCCCTGCCTTAAAGCATCATGGGGGGTTTGATGACCCTGCATGCAAAAAATACTGTGAAGAAGAGATGGAGAGAAAGTCAAAGACAATGACGAAATGCCTGGCACTTTGGACAGATTTCAAAGAAGAAAAAAAAAAAACACTACAGAAGCATAAACTGGGAGACAACGCCCCCAAACCCTCCTGTTAACGCAGCAGAATCAGCTCCATCTGCACTTTCCCGTTTTCTTCTTTCAAAAAGGAAAACCTGAACAATTCAGAACAATAAGACTATTATTAAAGGTAAAAGCAGTTGACTTCATCATCGTTAATCTCCCTTTAGATTTCTTCCCGTTTATGTTTTTCTTTCTTGTCATTTTCTTTAGTTTTATTGAAATTATTGCACTCTAGAGGCTGAATAAACCGAAACCAGGTCAGCCCAACATTTCTGAGTCTGGACTGAAACAACCCGCCCGTTGTTGAGTGTTTGAACTTTGAATCCAGTATTATCTCATGTTCACTCGTGAATGCTTATCACTTTTCTGTTTGAATTTACAAGAAGCTTGGAGGGAAAACGTTTGAATCATCATGCAGTATACTGACAAACACAACAAAACAAGTTTTATCTATCAGTACAAACGTTGATCAAGTTTCATTCTAGCACTTTGAGCACAATCCTTGATGTTTGGCTTGAATACCAGGGTATGAGAATATAGTTTATGTCTGAGCTCCTCTATGCTCCAACACGTTTGGACCTTTGGGAGATCGTGAAAAGCACACTCGATGAAACCATGTACGATTCCGTCAATCGTCTCCCAAAATGAAAGCAAAGCCTGGACTTTGTCTCATCGTTCAAAGTGACGACCGCAAACACATTCAGCTTTCTTTTGCTTGTTTTTTTTTTTAAATTAATGAAAGGTCACAGAAGATCAAGGGTATTGGTGCACATTTCAGAAGGCATCATTGCTTAAATTTCTACTCCATTTGAGCGTATTTATTTCCTTCATAGTAAAAGCATCCAGTAATTTGTATTTGAGCTGAACATCTTCCTGTGAATGTCCGAGCGCCTTACGATGCCATGGTTGCAAACATGTCTTTACACGGTCATTCACAATGCAAATCAAACTGTTCTGAGATGAAATGCCTTATTTATGATGCTTTCACAGGCTCCTTTTTTTAAAGGATACAACCAGACTGAAAAAGTCAAGGTTTATTTTTTTTTTTTTCTGTATTTTTTTCTTTATTTTTTTATTTCTAGTTGGTTTGTGGCTTCAGAAATCAGCATTTGGCTGCAGCCGACGGTGTGTTAAGGTGTAGTAGATGATGTCCACACGGACACCCTGTTTCCATCTTTGCTGTTGTGCTTGCTTGATTGATTCTCAGAAACATTTCTTGTCTGTTACAAACATCATCTGGGTATATCAACATTTTTCTCTGTATCTGTGGAAATGACTGAACATATGGATTTTTTATTTTTTGGTTTGTTTGCTTTATCTTTGACTCCGGTGAGGAAGGTGAAAAATGAAGTAGAATTATAATTTTGTCTTTCTAAGCTGCCAATCATCTAACTTCAAAAGATCTTATTGTGAAAAGAAAAATAACGTTGTGTTTCCTTCTATCACAGCATCACACTGATCACATTGATCAGCCCTGGAAGCTTACAGACTGAGTAAAAAAGATGAATGACTGCAGTGTTTTTCACTGTGTTCTGTGACTACACACTAAACCGTTTTTCTTTTGTCGTTTCTTTTTGTAATGGCTGCAGATAGATTGTTAATAATTGTGATACCGTTGTGACATGCATCATTTACTTTCATTCAACTCTGAAGATAATGTGCATATTAGCAGGTGGAGTCGTAAAATTGAAAAACAAAAAGTTGCACAAAAATGTACAAGCGTAAAGATGTGTAGTAGGTAGAACTGCTACTGCGTTCGGTGTGTGATGTCAGTGAGATGTGTACATTTAGCTGGTGACGACCTTCGTTTCTTCATTCTTTCTTGTACTACTTTAACCTGTATGTCTTTTAAAAAGACAATTGGTGGAGTATGTATCGGTTGTTTTTTGTATTTTTAATACAATAATTGTAAATATTGGTTATATTTTTGTTCAAATGTAAAATGTTTATGCCTCAACATCCAGTTTATATGAAGCTGGGAATCAATAAATACTGCATAAAGACCCAGGTTTAAAATCACCTGTTCTTTTCTTTTTACACTTTGGGGAAAAAAAAGGTTTTTCCTCTGATGAAATTTGATGCTCCTAATTTTCTCTCTGTCCAAACTGTGCCAGATTTAATAGAATGGGTTCTTCTGCTTTCATTTACTTAGGCATTGTTTTGTCTTCTTGGATTTTATGAGCCGCAAATCACATTTTTTTTAGTTTAGAATTTTTAATTGCCACCCTCTATTTTCTTTATTAAATAAAACTGAGTAGCGTGGAACCATTGCAGCACTACACTCATTACTTCCGGGCAGCTTTTTAGACATCCATGTCATTTATTATTTCTCCTGATACTAGAATCCTTCACTTGTTTAGCCCTTTATTTTAACCATTGCCTTAGATGTATTTTTCTTTTAAAGGAGCAATAAAAAAAATTTCTATACAGAACTAAAAATCAGTGTGTGGAACTAAAGGTGTCCTTTTAGATGGAATACGGTGTGTCGCCACGCACCATCTCTGTGTTGTTCTCTAAGCTTATGTTAACTAGCTGAACTGGGTGTGTGCACGGATCTCTATTTATTCACTTTATTGCTGATAGGCCAAAAAAACTGAAGTCACCTGTCGCCATCTTGGTACTCCCCACTCTCATGGAGTGGTGCAATAAAAATGCCTGTAATGTAATTACCATAACAATGTATATTACATATACATCATCAATTTAGCATTTTTTGCCTAATCAGTAGATGGTGTGTGTGTTTGCACGTGTTATATTCTTAATATCCAAGTATAGTATTATTGTTCTCCCTTTAAACACTTATCACATTGCTTATTCAGTATGAATAAGCAATGTGATGTGCGAAGTTTTTACCATAAGTTAGAGTAATCTACAGATGCTATGAAACAGCAAGTGTTAGTCAAAGTGATGACTTTATCTTTGTTTTAAAACTCTGAAGTCCTGAAAATGAGAAAATCATTGTTGTCTGATGCTGTAGCGCACATATTGTTTACATTCTTACCGGTCTAACTAGGGAGTACCAATATGGCAGTTTGTGACTTCACAGTAATGTGTACTACCAACAGCCTATCAGCAATCCAATAAATAGAGATATGCGGTTGTGTGTGCATGCATAAGATATACATATCTGTGAATATCTTCCATTTATGGCTTAGCGCCTCCCGGCCCATAGAGGGCAGCATAGTGTAGGAGCTGAATGGTGGGGAGTGAACTGAAATGTTCACCAGAAGATGATCCTTTGCCAAAATGGAGGATTGTTGCTTTCAGCATTATCAAGTTATGAGTAACTTACCTTTTCTCCTTTGATAGGTGATGGTTTTCTTGTGTTTTTATCTTTTGCAAATATCAGTAAACAAGGAAACGGTTAAGAAAAAGGGTGTTGATAGACATCGCTTGTTACACATCTTGTTTTGGTCTGCAAAAGCTTAACATCCCCTCCAAGTGGTGGAATTTTGTTTATAGCTCTTTTAAGGTTTACAACTTAAAGATCGACCTGATAAAAACTGCTTTAAAGCTCCTTGTTACCTTCCTTTAAAAGAAAAGTTAAGTAGTTGATTTTGTCTATATTGGATAAAAAGACGCATTCTGTTTTTCAAACTTTCCTAGATGAAAAAAATACTTATTTTAGTTTGGTTAATATGAAGAAAATAGTTTTGATTCGCCAAAAGATTTTAGAGAATTTTAAGAAATTCTCTAAAATCAGAGAAATTAATAAAAGTCAGAGACATTTCAGGTTAATTTTATTAATTGGGTTGCTGGTGAAGATTTTCAATCATCCAAGTCATAGTCATTCCAAAATGGTTTAAAAAAAAATCCACTGGACTTTGTTTCCAAGTTTGAAGACGTTTCGCTTCCCATCCAGGAAGCTTTTTCAATTCAAAATGTCAGAAATAGCGTTGAGTTCGAGCTTTTATAGAGTGGACTTAAAAACCTTAAAAAACATGCAAGTTAAACCGGCCGATCGGGCACGCCCCTTGGAAATGGGGATTCGTTTGGGTTCTTTGTTTGCCTGCAATACCCGATAGTGGACTATATCTCTGAAAGGGGGGTCATTAGGGGAAATATTGGCCTGGCTGAAGATGGCGAGATATTGGTCCCCTTTGTGGGGGTGGGGGTTGCGATGATAACTGGAAGGGGCTAACTCTATCGCTGAATTGTAGGTATTTGAAAGCCGTAACCTGAGATCATCAACCTCTGTTTAAGGTTGTTGTTTTTTTCAAACATAGATGGCTTCCTTCACACTCCTCATACCACATATCTTCTTTGTCCAAAATGTGAACATTTAGGTCCTCAAAAGAAATGTCCTTTGCCCATAAGGTGTAGATGTACTGAAGAGTCTTGTCCTGAGGAGGTCTCTCTTCTGTGTTGGGCCATGCGTCTGTGGAGAGGTTATTTGGTTTCTCTGATGCAAAGATCAGAGCATTCCTCACTGCATTAAACTACATATACCACTCCACCCTTATTTTGTCTGAGGGTTTTATCTTTGGATGCACTACTCTCTGTTTAAGGGTCTTTTTTTTTGTTCCAGTACATTTTAAACCAAACAAAACCCTTAAACAGAGATTAGTGCTACTCCAAAATAGTTTTTAAATCATAGAAACATTGTCTTATAGCTTCTAAAATTGAGCAAAGCAAACATGGCTTTCCTTTATTCAGATATATTTTTTTTTCAATTTAAACTATCTGTATTGCTGGTTTGACCACCAGAGGTCTCCGTTTACTCGTATTTCATATTTTATTCCAAAATGTGCAAGGTGTGCACAATATTTGATTAATTCAGTTGCATGGATACATCTGATGGTAATCCTCATGAGCCCTTCATTTTATTCTTGGAAAATGTGCATCTCCCAGAAGCAGCCCCCCTATCAGCACTGTTGACATCACCTCTGCTGTAGACATGGTGCCTCAGCCTGTTGTTCACAGGTGCAGGCTTAGATGAGGGAGATGTCCTGCTCTCCAACGGTTTGACATTCTGACTGCAGCTGGTCGACGACGCATCACGGCTCGACATTTCCAGTCCTCACGAATAATGCAACACCATGTCGCTTCCTGGTAACACTGAGCCTAGGGCCCCAATTTGTCACACTCTCCAAAAAAAGAATAAATAAATGAATAAAGTAGAACACATCCCAGCTGTGAAATATGAAAAAAATAGCTCAACCTTTTAAATAAGGGTAAAATATCAACTTAACTGAATATTTCAGGGCAAAATTTCAATTAATATTTTACAGATATGCACTATTTAGAGTTTTAATCTGCTTTCTAGAGCCAGTTAAACAAAGCGCTGCATATGTATTCAGACATCTCCTGGGCTTCAGAAATCACTTGTATAGACTCCCCCTGTGAGTAATATCATTTTTTATAATCCACCTGATCTCTGAGGACCTTACGTTTTTTCTTTAGGGGTTGGGTTATGAACAACATGTATACCATTAGCATCTCACAAGGCTTCGTTCAATCTGTCATCCAAGCAAAGGAAACACTACATCAGAACTGCAAACATAAAAAGCAATCGATGTCTGAGTAACCTGAGGAGGAAGCTGATCGAAGCTAATGGGAAGATGAATGGATCTAAATCCTGGAGAAACTGCAGGTTCGGCTGAATGTAATAGATCACAGCATGTTCATGTGTTAAAGTGTCTCTATCAAAACTCAGGTATTTGGAAAATCTGGGATCTATGGCAACGTATTAAAACTGAAATCCACAGACACATTTAAGACAATCAGACTGAGGTCCAGCTCAAAGGAAAACCAGGAGTCATAACCCTTAAAAATGTATCTGCTGGTGTTCAAGCACAAAGTTTAACTCTCGAAGGGGGGAAATGTATGATGCACCCTCTTAAATGCTAATTTATATATTAAACCATGTGTGTTTCATCCATCCATATTCAGTCACACTTATCCCTGCTGGGGTCTGAGGGGTTGTTGGTGCCTATCTCCAAGGAAATGGGCGAGAGGCAGGGTGCAACCGGGACAGATCGCCAGTCCATCGGCAACACAGTGACAAACAGGACAAACAACCCTTGACACACACAGGAGCATTTAGTGAAGTCAGATAACCTACCAGTCATGTTTTTGGACTGTGGGAGGAAGCCAGAGTACCCAGAGGGAAGCCACACATGCACAGGAAGAACATGCAAACTCCATGCAGAAAGACCCCGGGCTGGGAGTCAAACCCAGAACCTTCCTGCTGTAAATCAGCAGTGCAAGTACCCACTGCATCACTGTGCAGCCCATGATGATATTTATGTGTGTTCCATGAATTTCACTATTAGGACTTAGTCTGGTTTTTCTATCAAATTAAATGAAACAATCCCATTAAATAGATCTCATAGAAAAGATGGATTTAAAATGTTCTAAAGTATTTTTTGTAATTTTTTCCCCCCTCCTTCTAAGCCCACTTACAGGTTGGTCATTTCCAGTCTTTAAGTATAAAAAAATTGATGTTTTTACATCTGAATTGTGTTTTCCTAGAAAGACAAGGAACGCCTGAGAAGCTTAAAAAATTACGGATCCCAAACAATAAATAGCTTAATTTCTTTCCTTTCTTTCTCCAAACAAACACATCCACGGCTTTAACAAGCCATGCTTTCGCTCTGATAAAGTATCAGAAGGGGGGGAAAAAATACACTCACCACAGCTGTGGTAGAAAGATAACTGTGACTGACGTGAGACTCCATGTGGAACCACAACAACAGAAAATACGTGAGATTTAAAAGGAAGCATTGCTGCAATCTGTGTCCAACACTTCAGCCACAGCCTGACTGAAGTCAGAGCTCAGATGTTTATCATTCCTTTGACCCAAGAAGTGTGCTTTGTTCTTAATGGCACCAGGGGGCACTGTTTACTACAAAATGCTGCCAGGGGGAACTGTCCACTCTTTCCTTGGGCACTGGATGTTATCAATGGGTAGCAGGCAGCCAAATGGCCTCTGTAGATAGCCAGCTGGTTATTTGTGTAAAGCCTGGTCCCAGAGTTGTCGACCATGTTCAATCGAAGCGGCTGCGGGTCATATTATGAGGTTGTCTGGACTCCTTTCATGGTAAATTGGATGAAGGCAGTTGCAGCGAGGCCGAGGGGAGTGGAGATGTCACAGCTTTCACTGAGCTATGTCTGGACTCAGCAGGCCTGCACAGAACCTACAAGACAATTCAGTTTAAGGCTGTCAGAGTCAAACAACTGAGAAAAAGGAAGATTAATAAAAGCAGCATGTGGTCCTCTGCCTAGATACTTTCCTGAGCGATTCATTGTAATAAAATCCCGAGGAAGACTTAATGGGAGGCAATGAGGAGGAAAAAACACATTCGCTCTTTTTAAAATGTTATTCAGATTAAAATAATGTTCACGTTTCACTTGGTTCATACAGGTATCCATGCTGTTTTTATCATTCTCAACCTCACGGCTACAGAGAGTGTTATTTAATATCAGCGTGAAGTAGCTCTAATTACCTTAGGTGTTTACTCTGATTTTTAATTTCAGATTATATAGAAACATGCTGTTAGTCCAAAGCTCTCTATGCGGATAAATTTTCCAGCAACATGAAAAGTGCGGCCTTCAACTTCACACCAATTTGCGCTATTTGCATTTGCATTACATAATGGAGAAACAAAAACCTAGAGCCTAAATAGTATTTTCAGATAATCAGGTGCAAAGCTGGTGAGTGTTTTCTTATCAAAGTTCAGTTACATTTCATCAGTTCTGCATCTTTGCTTGTTGAATCCCCCTTTTATGGTAGATGAGAAGATAGTGAGATCTGCTTCCAACAGAGCAGCTGCAAGAGGGAGGATCCTACAAACAGGGAGGTGACTAACTATCTATCTATCTATCTATCTATCTATCTATCTATCTATACTTTTGAATGAATATCTATGTTCACTCTCCGTGTTCCCTCTAAACGATTCAGTGGTACCTGTCCCCCCATGCAGAACTGTTTCTCTTATCATTCATGGTGCTTGCAGAAGAAAACCACTGGAGAGGAAAACATCCTCTCACTATGTGCCGTGGAATGGAATAAAGGTCTGGAATTACAGAGGAGAGCGCTCACAACCGAGGCTTGAATGTTCAGCAACACCGACTTTGCACAGAGTTGAAGACGAGCAATGAAACATTTTGAGACTTTGTCACTGTTTTAAACTGTGTGAAAGAAAGTTTTCTTTTAATCCACATTGGCTCAGTTATTAATAAGTCAAACTATACCATTCATTTTATGTGTAACTTAAGCATTTTTTATAGTAATTTGCATTCAAATGGATCAGTTTTTAGAAACATTGTATTAGTACTCCATGACTTTTGTTTCCCTGAGGTAATGAGACCCTGAGATCTGCCATTTGGATGAACAGTGATCCATACTTATGTTGTCAACCCAGACAACGAGGAACACAGTAACAACGGCTCTCTGCAAAAGAACTGCCAACAAGAGTCGTGTATTAGGGTCAATGGGGCTCCATGGGTCTGACGTTAAATACACCCTATGTCCAATTTTAAGTATGGTGGAAGATCTGTGCGGCAGTGAGTTGTTTTTCTTCCAAATTTAACTTGTATCTTTCAAATACCCATTATATATATATATATATATATATATATATATATATATATATATATATATATATATATATATATATATATATATATATATATATATATATATATATATATACACATATATATTTAAGTCTTTTGGCTTTTACTTGTAAACAAAAACAAAGGTTTACATTTAGACTCATTTGGAAAAAAAATGATCCAAAACATTTGGCCTAATTAGAACATAATTAAATGTAACCTCTGTCTATGACGTTCACCGTCCCCAGACTGAAGGAAAATATATTAGTTAGGGTATGAGATAAGTGTCAATAAAACATGCTTGTGTGTTCAGGTCTGTTAATGTAAGTCAATTAACTTGTATATATTTTAAATATATATTCTTTCGTTGTTGTCAACCCATGTGACAACAGATGTTTCATCTGGCAATATATGTTTACAAGTTATTAATACAAGTTATAAAGTTACAGCTTGACAACAATACAAATAAATCCATCCATCCTCTCCCACTTATTCCATCAGGGTCACTGTGGGTGCCTATCATTATATAGCATTATATGGGCGGGAAGCGGGGTAAACCCGGGACAGGTAGTCAGTCTATCGCAGGACAATTTAGAGATGCCAATTAATCAATTAACTATTGAAGGAAGCCAGAGTACCCAGAGAGAACCCATACAGTATGTGCATGGGGAGAGCATGAAACTCAAAGCAGAAAGACTCCAACCCAGGAATCAAACCCAGAACTTCTTGCTGAAAGGCAGTGGTGATACAAACAGTCCCATCCTGCACATGTTTCACAAATAAACTAGGACAAATCATAAATTTATTACGACAAATAACAGTTTAAACTACAAAATAAAGATTATGAGCACAAATATGAAATGTAAAAGCAAGTTTAACTTATGAGTGCCAATCACAATTTAAGGTTGCAAAACATTTTCCAATCACAAAAAAAGCTTTGTCTTCTCTAAATTCCTCCAGCTGTGGTCACACTACTACAATAAACAGGTAATGTAATTAACAGCTTCTTACACATCTTTACCAGTGGCACTACCTTAGTTGTTTTTCCTTTTTAACACCTTTTATTTTTATTTATTGTTTAGGGCTTTCCAGATGCACTTCATTTCTGTCTTCATCTTTTGTTTAGGTCCTATTATTTTAGTATATTCCTCAGTGTGTGGCCTCTCATTGATTTTTAATGTTTTGTTTGTACATTCAGTGTTTTCTCTTAAGACAGTATTTACTGTTGATCTTTTTTTGTGAAGTTTCCTCTTCATCAGTCTTATTTCCTCTGTACTCACAGCTGTCCAGCATTCATTCCCCTGATTAGGTTCACCTGGTTTCCATCTCATTGACCACATCTCCTCTGTATATAAGCTCCCCAGGTTTTCCCTGTTTACTGCTAAGTCCTTCACCACAAAGCAGGATAGTGGATTAGCGAGACAATTTAAGGTTCAACCCAGACTTCATGAGACCACAAAGAGCGATTCATTCTTAGCGAGGCTAGTCACCATGGTGACATATTCTAAATCACTAATCTGCTCCAGGGCAGGTTAGCTTTCAGAATTGCTCAGAATCCTGGAAAACGCTCCACCCAGCAGCCAGTGGGCCAGACTGGCATATATGCCAGTTCCTAGAACAGTATGTTGGCTGCGCAACATGCAGGAGTCCACTTGGCTGTACACCGTACTGAAGAGTAAGTACCTGGACTTCTGTGAAATTATAAGTTGGTATATATATATATATATATATATAAATGTGAAGGCAAAACTGAAGCTGCAGTGATTGGGGGTTAATGGTGACGGCAGGTAAAAAAAATAAAAACTAAGATGAACAGTGTAATGTTACTGTGAAATGGACCATTGATCATGTAAAGGAGAGAGTCTCTATAGCGGCTTCCCACTGAAAACACAAAATTAACACTTGTTATTCAAAATTGGGCCAACCTGCTAACAATTGGCAATGGAGAGCAACATGGAAGGAAGCCAGGGTGTAATAAGTGTGCTTTATTGTTTCGCTCTTTTATCAGTTCGAATCCCTCTCACCCGCACTGTGCCATGTTTATCGAATATAAATGCAGTCGAGTTGTTTTGGCTTGTTAGATCAGATGTGGATGGTGCGGTGTGTTAACGTCCGTATGTATGGCACCATGTAAAATAGTGGTTCAACCCGGGTTTGGTGTTCCCAGAGCATGTAAATCAGAGCCAAGGCAATTTTAATGCGGATTTTTCGGCCAGTGGGAAAGGGGTTTTTGAAACTGAAACAGAAATGCTACGAAGTTTAATTTAAGTAGAAAATACATTAAGGTATTTCTGTGCATGTAGGGCTGCATTTGAAGACATTTTCAATTCAGTTCAGTTCAGTTCATTTTCAAAGCAGAGCAGTGTGTCCTGCTGAGTTCTGACACACCTCAGAATTCAGGATGATTTCACTCAGACTGATCATTTCTTGTATTAATATGATTCAATCATTGCATCGGCTTCCAGCTGTATTGCAGCACAAACATTATTGAATTAAAAATCCCAACTAACCAGAAGAAATAATTTTCTTTGTGTTTTATTTTTATGTGCTCCAAAGTCCTCCTCCCTCCCGAGGAGCACACAATTAAGATACAGTACAGCGATGCATGGATGCATATGTGTGTAACATGTCCCTTTTTGTGTAAACTGCTCATTGCAAAGTCAGCAATCCTTTGCCACGTCATCTGGCATCTCTTTCCTGCTGCTACAGAGTTTGACTTTTCATTGAGACTATTTCTGTAAAATGACATGTTCTTCCTCACTGGCACTGGATAAATATATCACTCTCCCTTCTACACACATGATTGTGATTTGTCTGCTACCATGAACATGCATGTTCACAGATTCATGATCAGTTTACACTCAATTGAGTTAGCGGCTAAAGCAAAAAGCAACCCCTAAACACTAACCCTAAGCAGTAACTCTTTGGTTTCGCATTCCAGGTAAGGCTGCGCCATTAAGGACGGCTTGTCTAGACCTGCATTTTACCTCCTGTTATTAGTAGTCTTTAGATAATAATATATAACTTTTTTCATTTAGTGGAGGAATGATGATTAACACCATCAGATAAACACAAGTCAAAGAAATGTTTTGCCAAATTTTACAAAATCCATCAGAGCCAGCGGGACTTCACACAAACCTATGCTGAGAGAGCGTTGCTGCAGACGGGTTAATCTTAGCCCTGGCTGAGATTAGCCTCGGAGCTCCACTGGTTGTCACAAACTCTCAACATCGGAACTTTTTTTTAATGACGCACTATGGGCCATATAGTGAAGCTTAAAAGGTATAATATTCTCGCCTCAAATCATCTTAAAACGTATCTTTGTAAAACGACTGGAACTGAAAAGTGAACTTAATACTTAACAAGAGCTCTGTTAGTGCGCCACAGGAAGCTGCTGCTGCTGCAGTGCATGCTGGGGCAGCTGTCCGTCTGAAGAACACAGAAGTCTGCTCTGATGCATGCTCAGTAAAGAGGGAGGGGCAAGAACAACATCCAGGGATGTTGTCCGTTCTTGACATTTTGTTCTTGTGAACTGGAACAGTACTGGGGCTGAGGCTGATGACGTTTCATGAGTATATGAAAACCTATTGAGAGACGGCTAGAGTCTGCATCAGTACAGGCTCGCTGGAATTGGGCAGCTGGTGTAACAACGAAGGAAATGGTGTAATGGCGGAGGAAATACGTGCATCCAAATGTATGTTCTGCTGGCTTGCTGTATCTTCGTCACACTGACAGAAAATCACAAGTTAGATATAAGATAAAACGTATCATTAATTCCAAAAGGGAAGGTCCTCTTTGAAGTAGCTTTATTTAAATGTAGGCACTTTTTTTAAAAGAAAGGAGCAAATGTTTGCTGTCATGTCAACCTGCGCCACAGAGCTACAGCCATGCACATGGGGCGTCACGGTGTTGTCATAGAAACTACTGCTTTTCCTTCGGAGGGAAGAGGCCATCCCATTCTTGTTTATACTATCCCATCCCACCTTCAATCAAGGCACCCTCCGCAGCTGTGAGTGTGACTTCATTGGGAGTGACACTTGATAGTCAAGGGGTAATGGATAGAAGGTGGTTTGGGATTCAGCCAGAGAGTTGATAACCAGCTTCGTGGTACAGCTGATCCTGATTGCCATTGTTGTGGATTGGTTAAACTAGATAGGCTGGAAGTAATCTTTTGAATTCGCTTCATGGTACAGGCCTATGGTTTCTTATGTTACTTTTTAATTTTTTTTTATTTTTTTGGGGGGGGGGGGGCAGTTTCTGGAATTCTGTGCTTTTTTAGAACTGTACAACAGTTATGTTCACATAATCTTATAAACTTTTAAGAAATATCGAACAATATGACATGCAGATGGCCTGACCCTTATGCACTCAATTAAGATTGCATAAGTTTATCAACAGAAGAAAACAGCAATTTGAGCGCCTCTTACCTACTGAGATCTAAATGACCATTAACAGTATTTGCTCAGCTTTTACCTTGTTATGTTGTTCATGTTCTCCTCAGCTTGTTTTGTGGAATGCATCCAAAGAATGTACACATTCATTAACTATGAAAACTGCCGCTGACTCAGATGGGTTTATTTCAATAAGTATGGGATGTTGCCAGTAGATGTATTGAGCTTTTTGAAAAAAGAGAAACTGGAGGTCAATGTGTTCATGTTTTGCTCAAAACAATACCTAAACACCCCTCAGTACTTTTACTTTTTTCCGACATAATTTCTAAATTGGTTACATAATCCCAGTTTGTCCCTTAATCCCTGTTAGAGTTTTATTCTATCCTAAACATCTTGTCAGGGGGTAGGTTTGTGGACCAATATGCTAAAACCATAGCAGAGCAGCACGATTAAAATAAAGATAAAGTACTTACAGGCATCACTGAGAAACAACGCAAAGGATTCATAAGAACAAAGTCAGGAATGGAAACTTGTTTAGAAGAGAACATGGGCGATTTTTTTCTGCTAATTACCAAAATCTCTGATTGAAGAAGAAAATGTTTAAACAGGGGTAACAGATAGAAGAGTTTTCATTAACCGTCAACTCGTGCAAATTGTAATTACAGAAATCAATTTGCTAAATTGAAAAAGTGCTAAAGAAAACTTTATTTTTTTTTTAACAAAATGTTTAAGCCTATGAGGCTGTTTTTGGGGAAAAAGGCTGTAGAGCCAGAATCCTGAGCCAAGCCACGACCAATATTATTTTCTCGTTCTTTATTTAAGCTGGTTAGGTAAAAAGCTTCCTGGTTTATTGCTCAGAGCAAAGTTTTCAATATTAAGTTTTTTAATGTTTTTTTTAATACTTAATTCTACTTTTATTTTAGAAATTTTACTTATTGCTTCTTCTTCCAGAGGGGCTCTTAATGAGTTAATTGTTTCCTCTAGTGATTAACATTCTTCTTATGTGATGAGAATGAGATTATTTTACCTCTCATTACTGACTTTCTAGCCTCCCAGCTGTATTTCTTGTTTAATGGAAATTCTGCTATTCCCAAAATGTGCATTTTCGAAATTAGCAGTAGTTTTGCGCACATTTGTAATTGAAATGCAGCTAATGTGGATATTCTGCTTGCTTCAAAAAATGCAAATTGTGAAACACATGAGGGAGAGGCTATCTGAGAATGTAGTAGTTATTAAAATTAAAGTAAACTAAAAATGAAATGCATGTTATGATAAACCTGCTGTGCTGCTGAAAAGGGATTAATGTCTGTAATGTCAATATATATTTATTTTTTTTTCAAGGATGGAAATATCGCAAAACAAACCACTGCAATGTAATTTAGAAGATAAGAACTGGGTGCACAAATGTTGTTCTATTGTAATTTTTTTTCCTATTCAAACAGTGTAGAAATAAACTTAAAGGCTCAAAATATTAAATAAAACTGTTTTTTTTTTTTGCAACCAATAAATTGCTTTTTATTTTCTTAGACACATAACGGCATTGCTGATAGTCTATTAAAAAAAAAAAGTTTTGTACAAATTTGCCTTTTAGGTGAAGCGGCTCAATTTTCAGTGCTTCATTTGTAGCTTTCAGAGGGGATTTTTTGAAAGGGATTTTTATTTCAAAGGGATATTTTGCCTTATAAAATAAAAATAATTTTTTTTGGTTTGTATTCAAAATAATTTTCTTTGTACAGCACCCATTTGTTTCTAAGTTTTAGTTTTACACTGGTCTGTATAAACAACTCATATAATTCTCATAAAGATTGAGACTGAGGTTCTTTGCCACTATGATGAGAACTATTTGGTATGACATTCAAACCTTGGATGACTTTAAAAATGTAAAAGTGGTGAAGGTAATCACAGTGGGGGTTTGTTTTCCTGGTGATATTTATATATTAAACTGTCTGGATAGAATAATAATAGACATCCTCCTAAACTGCAACTCCACCTCAAATTGCCATGTAGATGTTAAAAAATTGGGCTCAAGGTGGTGTTTTAAATGGACAGTCATCCAAAATGTACGTCCAATCAAAGTTTCTGATATCACTGACATCAGGCTCCCGGAATGGTTTCTACTCACAGCCATTTGGAAAAGAATGCACAATATTTAAAGACTTGGAGACCAACTGGTTTGAAATGAGCTCGATAAGTTAAGTTTTAAATATAAATCAGAAATCAATCCTAGAATCTCTTTGATTGCTATCAAAACATATGGTTTCCCTGGCCCTTTGGTCAGGGGCATTCAAAGGAAGGTGGAAGTAGAGTTTTGATTCTGGGTTGATCAGAGAAAATCCACATAATATTCAAAAGTGTTCCCCAAAGATTTGTTTAAAATAACTGAAGTTGCATGATCAGTTAACTCTAATCGGAAAACACTTAAAATGTTTTTAAAACCTCAATATTATGGTTACATTGATGAGATAATGAGAGCGCCTAAAACTGCCTCACCTGCAGCTGAAAGATTTGCATACAGGAAGGAAATGTGGCTCCCTGTGTGGTTGGGTGGTGAAGAAAGCCTCAGTGTGAGTGACTGGATTTGATCTAAAAATGAAGAACATGGGGATCAGAACCACATGATGCATTTCTTATCAGTTAACCTTCATCTATTTCCTTCCCGAATCACCAAGTGGTTCTGCAGTCAGTAAACATTTCCCATATCAGCATAAAGCCTTACACCCTGCTTAAAGACTTTTTACCTGTAAACACATTTCATTACATTCTCTGTAATGGACCATGTGTAGGATGCATGAAAGTCAATAAGTGTCTTGCTTCCTTATGTGTTCTCACTCGCTGCATTCCCCTTGTTTTCATCAACCCCAAAGGAACCGTTTGATTGCTATCCAAGCTGTAAATATAGCTGAGGGCCACGCTTTGAGATGCTCTGAATTCAAATGGCTCTTTTAGAGGAACAACCACCCATGGATTCACTTACAAACCCTGACCTACAATCAGCTCGTTGGCATGCAGAGCGAGGTGGCTGGCCCTCCATTTCAATGTTCTGAATAGGCTGAGTTTTATTAAAAGGTTTCAGCCCACAGAGAGGGCATTTTTTAACAACAGAAATATAGTGTAATAGGCCCATTAACAGGTGACACGCCTTGATTTACGACCGCACACGCAGCCTGCTGATTTATTGGAATTTTAAATGTGTTTTGTATGAATAATACAGTGCCGTCCAGGGACTGTTGCTGAAAATGTCAAAAGTGAAACTGTTAATGCCGGGATATCCAATTTCTCCATAGGGATCATTAAACTCCCATTAATCTTCCCTTTCGATGTTGCTGCAGCGTAAGCAAAGATTCGTAATTTATTAATAACCTGAAAGATAATCCGGCGTGACATTTACAGCTAGGCGCCTGTCTTACAGATGGTGGCAGAGAGAGAAAAGTTAGCAGAATTTTGAGCTGATTTAACCTCATGATAATCTTCTGAAGAGCTGAAAAAATGTCATGTCGAATTCGTTCCTGTTTAATTTAGCTGAGGGAGCGTTTCAGAACGATTCAGTGTAATGTCAAACTGAAAGAAAAATGCAAAATAAACACTGTGTTAAAGTGTTTGTTTAATAATTCAAGATTACAAGTTGATATAAGTGTCTCAGAATAGCATGGAAATGATATGGTATTTTAGTTATTAAATAAAAAAAAGTGAAACTCGTAGCCTGGATACACATGGAGGGAAACATTGAAAGCCTTTATTTCCGTTGATTATGATGATTAAATGTGTCTCTTTCCATATCCACAAAATATAAAAAAGGCAAAAAGGAATGGAATACTAAAATATTAGGCATGGCTGTTTAAAAAGTGGTTATCCACATTGCCTAAGAATATCATTGCAAAGTTTAGAGGAAGGAAAAAGTTGGGCAGAAAGTGTACAAAACCAACAGAATTAGCAGTTTTGACGGAAAAAAACAAACAAAGCTCAATTAAAAGGTTGTAAGAAAAAAAACATGCAGAGTCCTATTTGGCAGAAAGGGGCTGGGATGTAGCTCATTGTTCCAAAAAGCCTATTTTTTAATTAAATAAATAACAAAACTTTCAGGAGAAGAAGTGGAGACACACAGAATAAAAGTTGTTTGAGGTCCGGAATAAAATTTCCATAATCGGTTATTATTTTCCATGTCATCAGCTGGTGTTGCTCCACTGTGTTTTATCAGAAACTTTAGCTGTTTCATTCTTCCTTCAATGGAGATGCTGATTTCATTTTCCAGAAGGACTTAGTTCTGGTCCATACTGCCAAAACTAGAATGGTGAAAAGACTTAGGGCCTAAAACCCTGACCTAAAACTCTGGAAAAAGATAAATAAATCACTCAATCAATCAAGTCTGATATTTAAAGGGGGAACAAGACAGACTAGATCTAACAATGGTGGAGAGCTGAATGCAGCAAGGAAAGCAATTAGGGTTCCTTGAACACCGAACACCACAGGCTAATCCATGTAGGGAGGTGGGCCTAAAAAGTTATTTATTCCATATTTTGTACTACTGTACAGATGGGCATTCTTGTCATTAAGCATTAAGAATATTCCCTGAAAAAAAAAAGAAGCTTTGGGGTTCTCTTAAGAGTGAGCTTAAATGAGCAGAAATAAATGGTCTAAGTCAGTAACAGTAATGTGAGGAGATGTTTTTGAGCTTCTGAGCTAAAACAGTTTTTCTATGACATCCTAAATTATTGATCATCTCTTAGTATCTATGGGAACAGACAAATATGAATGAAATGAAATCTATAGGGTCACTGTGGCTCAGAGCTGAATGATTGGTCAGATATTCTCAGCAGCAGTATAAGAAACAGTATCTCACCAATCGTACTCCCAGTCCTACAGCTCTGTAGGATCAGGTGTATAATTGGTGTCAGGTCTTCGCTCGAGGCTCCAACAACACATTCAGACTAGGATTCAAGGTGCTCATTTAAAAAAAAAACATTCTGTTCTGGTGGAAGCGGCTCAAAAGTCATCCACGGTGTTGAACTCCCTGAAAAATCTCTGCAGACATGCCTTTAACTCACAGATCCTCTCAAAATGACATGTCACCAAAGTCAATGTACCTCCACAAGATTACTGCCTCTTCTGTTTACCCAGTCTGAAGAATTTCCTGCCCTGTCCTTTGATGAGCTGTTTTCTTGCCCTAAATGTGAAATGTCACAAGGTCAAGGAAAGGTTGGAGGAGGAAATGAAGAGGACTTAACTGCACTGAAATAAGCCGCTCTGCTGCTCTGCAGAAGTGCGTCTGTTAGTGGGAAAAGTTTTTTTAATCTGAGTGACAGCAAAAAAAAAAAAAATGTATTTATTTCTAAAGTTTAATTCTTTTTGATATAATTCTGCCAGAATAAGATGTGCAATAGAGTGGGAATATGAATGTATTACTGACCTGATAAAAAGGAAAAATAAAAAATGTATGATGCATCAACAAATATCCAGCTTTTTGTGTTTTTTGACAAGTTCAATAAATCCTAGTTGGTAAAAAAAAATAGAAGCAGTGAAACCTGCAGCTCAAGTGTTTTAAGGCAGTAACACCTCTGTTCATACAAGCCCACGAAGAGTATCAAAACCAAAAAAAGTTAAATTTTTCCCTTTGGTTGCATTGCGTGCAGCTGTGGAGCTCTGATGACATTAGCCTCTTTAATACTTCTGAGCAATTTCCCCCAGATAAAAAAATATCACAAACAAAAACCATATCTTTATGGACACCCAAATTTCCCTGTAAGGCCAGCATGAAATCAAAACATCAATGCAAACAGCAAACAAGGAATGATAAAGACAGAATATCCTACCAGAGATGCAGCTCTGGAGCTCCTCCAAGGTTAACATACACTGCATCTTTTTAAAGCTCTCCTTGCCCTTTACTGACTGTCCTCAGATTTTCTCTATTAACATTTGAAGCCTTCCTGGAAAAGAAGCCTTTATACTGAGATTTAATCAGCATAAATACATATTACTTAGCAACATAGTGATTTTTCCAGGGCTTTGTCTGTGAATTGTTTTAAATCAAAAGTAACATAAAACGTATAATTATTACATTACATACAAAAGGCAACATTTTGCCATGTGAAACCAAAGTTTCTAATAAAAGTCTATTATAAAAAGACAGGGAATTAAACTTATGGGATAAAACCATGCAATAAAATCAGAAGCTGGTTCAACATGAATAAAATCAGAACTTTAAAAAGACTTCTATGGCCTTTATAACATTAATTCAATTAGGATCATTATTTCCCTCTCTCCTGTAATAACAATACTTTCCTTAAAAAAGTTAATTATAATCCATTAAAAATCAATACCTAGAAGGGTTTGCTTCATCAAAACATCCAGGACACCAGTGGACGCCTATCCAGGAAATCCAAATTTCTACTTATTGTAAAGGTGCTGTATTTTCCAGATGCTGTGACAATGCTGGAGACAATGAGCTGACATTCCCCTCTCTAATTGGCCATTAGGCCTAACAGGGTTTGAAGGGCCGCCGAGGGTTCATCCTATCACATCCCAGCCGACCTCAGATAGCTCTGCTCTTCGTCACACTCCCTGGCTGCTTCACTCATGCTGAGGAATAATTGGATGGTAAGTGGGGAAAACCTGTCAAATCCTGGGTGTGTTTACCTTTTTCTGTGTATCTGCCGCTGTATGATCTCTTTGATTCATTGCTTACCTGACAACAAAAAATGTAAGAAAAACAAACAAATTGTCTAATGCTTTTTTTGTTGTTGTTCTGTGTATTTTCAAGCTAAACCTCTCCAGGTGGGGAGCTTAATGTGCTCAGCGTCAGAATAAATGAAGATAATGATTCTTTTCCTTTGATGTTGGGCTCTTATTATAAAAACATTAACAATAATACTTCCACTAGCAATTTAACAATATAGCTTAGCTAAAGCTTCTTTCCCCTTAAAGTTTTTAAAATTTCACCACAAATCAGACTTAAAAACACAAGCTTAAACTTATTCTTTTAGAAAACTGATGGTCCAACATGAAAAAGTTGAAAATAATTGTGTTCTGAAAGCTTTCATGCAGAGTAATCTTATAATAGTTGGGTTAATGTGTTCATCCCTCTTTCTGAAAATCTTAAAATAAAATGAAGTCCAATGACTTGTATTCATAAACCACCCAATAATAAATTTATTTAATAGTAGCATAAATGCGGGTTTTCTATCATGGTCTCAGAGGTTTGAGAAAGAACATCAGAGATCAAACGGCTTTAGAAGAAGACGTGCTGTAGGGATGCAAAGCTTAAAGGGTTTTAGTGAAAGTACATAGCAAGATGTATGGGTATAAAAACAGAAAAGTCCAGGACGAAAACCTCCTGGAGGCTGCAAAAGACTTGTGCAGAGACTGATGAGAGTACTGCTGCTCAATAGTCAACAGAGGTCCACCTTCCTGGAGGACAGCCACACTCAGCTGTCACGATCCCGCTGCTCTGGAGTTTTAATTGTCACTTTGGATCTACTTTGTCTTTTTGATCTTGACTTATTCAGGGTTTCAGGTCATTGTTGTTCTATATTTGATACGTTTCCTCCATTTAGTTTCTTCCAAAGCTCTTCATGCTATCATGACTTTTGTTTGTTTTATCAAATCAAATCAAATCAAATTTATTTGTATAGCCCTTTACAATAGCCAAATGGTACCCAAAGTGCTTTACAACAAAGCCATAAAACAATACATAACACATATAAAACATAGAGATACAATTAAAAGTGCTGTAGTGGTGCTGCGCTGCAGGACATTAAAAGCCTTCCCGAAGTTTTGTTTGTTTTTGGGCTGGCTGGCTGTTTGCCTCTACCTGCTCTGTTAATCAGAGTGAGCAGATACACCTGCCTCTCTCCTAATCACCTTTATTCCTCACAGCTGTTATTCTATCTATTTATATATGCATCTCTCAGTTATTCCCTACCAGAATGTCTCCTCCTTGCTTGTTGATGATCACCCCAGTGTTGGTGTGCACTGAAAGCCTTCCTGTGCTTGGCCTGGACTGACCAAAGGTTTCTGACGCTGCATCCACCTGCATCCAGTCTGTTTGGTTATTGTCCCTTTTCTTATGTCTGTAATCAGCCATTTCAGCCTGTCACCAGCTAGTCCTGCCTTTATCTGCTTCCTAAAATCTGTTACCTGTCTGTTCTTCCTCTCACCAACTGGTTCAGTCAGTGTCTGCCATTCTAAGCTTGCTGCCAGTCTGCCTAGCTGCATTCATGAACATTCATTACAAACTGTTTTCAATAAACCTTTAAAATGAGCTCTATCTGGCTGAATCCTGGGTTCTCAGAGGTCCCATTGCTGCATGAGCAATCCATGTTTATAATTTAATTTCAGCAATCCATTCAGCAATCCATTTTATAATTTGTCTCAATCTATCACATGGGAATTCAACATCAAACTGTGATGTTTGTGGCCATGAAGAAGAAAAAAGTTTTTTTTTGTTTCAGCTTAAAGCGAAAAGGGGATGAGGTATGAGTGTTTGTTCCAATGCACTGTGTTTGCTGTGGGTCCGTGGCGATATTAGTTAGATACCGTTGCTGTCAAGTCAAATTCACTCTAAACAAGTTTTCTTTTCTCCCTGCTTCACAGTGAGTAAAGGTCAGAGATGCATCAAAGCTGGAGAAAATCAAACACAAGATGGGTGCTGATGGAGGTGGAGTACACCAGTGTTTTCATGGTCCAATTCACTGAAAGCCTGTGTCTAAAATGTGGGACTTGATGCACACGAGCACTTGGTTCAGACTGAGCAGAAGGTAAACTCGCAGGTCAGAACATCAGACGGCTCTTTTATGTCTTCGCCTGCTGAGAAGAGAAGTTCGGTCCGCGCTTAGGGACGTCACAGAAGCTCGGCTGTCGCTGCTTCTTAGCAAGACCGACCGCATTAATCCAAGGCTCATTCTGCACAACATAAAGCATTAGTTCTGCTACTGTTTCTGTTTCCTTCCATGAAAACCAAAAATGACTGCAGCCAGGTTTAATTACAGGCTTATTAACTGAGTGGTCCTTTGAGGAGGAAAGTAGTGGTCTGGGGACAAACAGATGTTCTAACTAATGAGTAAAATTATGAATCCCTTTGCATGCTGAAAATAAACTAGCCGTAGAAAATTCTGCTTCCTAAACACATCTGACTCATGGAAACCACTGTCCTCCCCTTAGCTCTTCTCTGCAGATGATCTCTCTGTCAGTGACTGAAGCGGAACGGAGCCAAGGTTAAATTTTAATTTTCTTGCAAAGTTGATTTAATCACATACGTCATTTTAAAGACTTTGCATAATCAATACTCAACAAGAACCATTAGGTGATAAGGAGACCTTATTCCTCAGACCTAATTGTCATTATTCAAAGATTTCATACTTCAGAAGGCTCTTTTATTGAAGTTCAATATTTCATCATTTCCAGCAAAGTGCTGACAGAGCACTCTGAATATCAGACAGGTTTTACATTTCTATAAAGCGAAGGGAAGGTGATGACTCATTGTGCTTTGGACGAACAAAAGGTCAGAGGTGTGCGGGTGTTTTGACACACTCTGTGAGCCAAAAGCTGTGAGACTGTAAATGAAGTAATATACCTGTAAATCTGAGAGTGCGGTTTGCTGAGCATCTCACTCTTTCTACTGGCAGCTTAACAAGTCAATAACCTGAGCTTCAGTTCATCGATACTCAGATCTTTGCTGTAATCAAATTCTACTGACTCAGATTCCAACAAAAGCCTTTTTTTTCTTAGCTATTTGAATGTATGTGGATGTTTTCCATAAAAAAAAATTGCAGGGAAAAGCATTTATCTTGATTGGTGTTCTCAACCGCTGCTTTGCAAGTAAAGGATCAGCCGCTGTTGTGTACAGCGCTGTGCTGGGGAGGCAGCAGCGCAGCGGGGGTGGTAGGATTGATCAACAACAAGCTCTGGACGGCCTGGAGGCATTAACAGAAAGGAGGATGAGGAATAGACATCTTAGGCAACATGTCCCACCTCCTCTGTGGTGGGCTGAGAGCTGCAGACCATCTGCAGCCTCTGCTGCAGCATCACAGGGCAGCGGGCTGGAGTTCACGTTGTGTAACGCTGAACTCATTCTCTTTTGAGCCACAATGTTTTACATCTCCTTTTTGATCCAGAGCTTTGTTGACAGATGATAAGCAGCAGTGGGACAGACAGACTGCAGGTTTATCACCATGCCAACACTCAACCGCCTTTTACCCACACTCTCAGCCCAACAAGGTTTATCGAACATGGCATGGTTACATGTGGAGAGTGCAATCACTAAACAGAAAAGATTCTGGCCGGGATTTTAATTGGAGATTCTAAATTTGGCTTTGGGTGTGGCAGACTGTCCAGAGGTGCACCTTGCCTTTTATGCACTGCCTGAAGAAAGGAAAAGCTTCATGAGAACCCAAAAAGCTATATATGCTCAATTTGTTATAGCTGCTATATCACCAGAGGACATTCATACCAAAATTCTAAACTCAGCATGTGAACAAACAAAACAACAAGCAAATGTATTATGATCAACAAAACAAGGAAAATAAAGATGCTAGTCTTTTCATGGACCCCGGGAAGACTGGCAACCACTCATGGGAGCTAATGTAGACTCGAATAAAAAATAAAATATGTGTAGATTTAGTCAAACATGCAGTAATAGAATCAAATCAAAATCAGAGGAAAAAATAAAGAAGAAAAATGAAAGACCTTTAGTCTCCCCCAAAATAAAACACCTCAGCTTGATTGTTTGCTGCCACAGTGTCTCTGGAGCCAATCATCAGTGTACCTCTTTAACACTAAAACCTGGTTTTTACACTAGAATGCAAATATGTATATGTTTTTATTATAACTATTCCTGACAAATGTATGGATAATGACTGGATGTTAAGATGAATAAAATAAGCACTACTTTTTGTCTTCATCAACATATCATATTACAATAGAAAACCAAACCCAAAACAAAGCCTCTAAGTTTATTCTGAGTCTTTGTTGTAGAGCTCATTAAGAAAAGGAGCAAATTCATTTTTTTGAGAAAACCAGAGTGTGGAAACTCACTCAAACATGAATACATTTGCATTTGTTGTGTATCATGTAAAATCCAAGTAGTGTGCAGCTTTTAGTGACATGAACTGAAGCAGAAAATAGTAATACATTTTCATGTAAACTATTACCTCAGGTTTTTTATGTTGGCAAATATTACTTTGTAGATTTTTTACATATTTTTTTTATTTTAAGCTAATAATGACACATTTTCTTGAAGATCATCCTAAAAACGTTTTTCAAATTCCACCTTAAGCCAATTCTTGGCTACTTTATGGAAGATTTTGTTCCTTTTTGCTGATTTTAATAAGCAGCACCTGGAGCTGCAGGGTCTGACCAGCTCACCTTTCCAAAACACACAGAATCTGCTCTTCAGTCTGCACCAACCTCCATCCAGAGACACAGTCTTCCCTCTGAAAAGCCAGATAATCTTTCATTTAAAAGTTAATTTTTATATTTGTTAGTACCCTGCTGTCATTTTGCTGATTGTTACAGAGATGCTGTTTGTCTTCTGGACTGAATTCTGTTTGGGTGCTGCTGATTTTTTTGTTTTGATATCAGCATTTATTATGTATGGATATACATTGAGACTGCCTATTCGTGTTTTTCAGGTATATCCTAAGGCTCTTTTTGCTTATGGGAGAAGAAACAGGAATAAAAGGGCTATGAGTATTTCTGCCTTTGCAATCTTCTCTGAAATTAAAGCAACCAGTTTGTTGGATTGGTTTCATTCTAAGTTTAGATCTCTCTCAGGTTATTATTGTGCTGTATATTGGCATATATTGGATGTAAACATGCATTCGCTCCTGCACAAAGAAAAAGCATTAGCATTTGTTACTTTTGAGATATTACATTTCTTGAAATCCCTTGCTGCCCTCTGTCATGCACAGCATTGGTGTTCATGTTCATATTTTCACTACCCAGCTTATATTACAGTTAGAATACCAGCAATATGACAACTTGCTGTACCATTCTGCATATCTTAATTAAATCTGAAATAGAAAAATGATGATAATTCCTCACAGCTTTTTTGCTTAGAAACATAATCTACCATATTGTGTTGAATATCTTTCTGTAATCTTGTGCAAAATTTACGTGAGCTGTGTTCTTTCTTTCTTTCTTTCTTTCTTTCTTTCTTTCTTTCTTTCTTTCTTTCTTTCTTTCTTTCTTTCTTTCTTTCTTTCTTTCTTTCTTTCTTTCTTTCTTTCTTTCTTTCTTTCTTTCTTTCTTTCTTTCTTTCTTTCTTTCTTTTTTTTGTATTATTTTCCTGGAAAAAGTTCAATAATTATGTGGGGTGTTGTGTTTCTTGCTTACAGGACTGCTAGAAACAATTGTTATTGTTCTAGGCTGCAGTAGGTTAAGCTGCTATTTTTGTTGGTTGTGTAGGATGTGCAGCTTTAATATAATCCTTTTTTTGTTTTGTTTAAATAGCTGAATTGTATTTCAACAAAAGTTGAGATATAAAAGATATAAAAGTTGGATATCTACTAAGTTACTCTAGTCCTCAAATGTCCAACATTTTCCAAATTTTACAGGACAAAACTTTTTCAAACTGATCTATGAAGTTATTAATGTGCAAAATCTGCTAAGTTCCTGACTCTAGCCAGGAGTGTCAAACAGTCCAGACAGCTGAAATTAAATTAAATTAAATTCAGTTTATTTATACAGCAGCAATTCACATCCCATGTCATCTCAATGCACTTTACAGAGACAATTCAACCAGATCATACAGTCAAATTGATTCATAGTTTTCTATCCAAAGAAAACCACTTGCTGGCATTGACTCATTGACTCAAGGCAATCCCTCACACCAAGCATGCTTGTAGCAACAGTAGAGAAGAAAAACTCCCTTTGAACAGGAAGAAACCTCCAGCAGAACCAGGCTCAGTGTGAGCGGCCATCTGCTGAGGCCGACTGGGGTTCAAGGAGACAGAAGCAGGCATACAGAAAGAAGCAGGGATACAAAAGGCAGCTGTAAAAGGCGGCCCCGTCCAGGAAACACACAGCCAGGCAGACGAGCTCTGAGCCAGCTCCCATGTCAGAGAGTACATCCAGCCAGTCACAGTCATAGAAACAGGACTACACTGAAAAAGAGGCAGATCTCCAACATCTATCAACCCAGCTCCAAACACACAGCCAACCAGCTCCAAGCCAGCTCCCATGTCAGAGGATGAACATAACACTTCCAGCCAATCAACACAACACCCTTTTCCATACATACTTCCAAAATAAAAAATCAGAAACCAGACTATAGGGTATATTTGACCCCAAAATGTTCCATGCAGCAAAGTTTCTCTAATTTTAACTTGGCTACTTTAGTTCCATTCAGTGCTGTCTTGTTGGTAATCTCTACTGTTCCTTGCTTCCCGGTGAGCCTGCATATTTCCTCCCAGTCTGATGAAACTTTGAGCCATTCTCTTTGATCAGAGTATGCTGTCAGAACTATCTGCCTTTACAATCGAACCAAAGACCTCTCACTGAGAGAATAGTTTATAGAATTGTAGGGCTTAGAGGTAAATCTTCTGTATATGCAGACTATATGTGGTTCTTTGTACGATTCTTTTTATTTAGATGTGTTGTTTTCATTTTAACAAAGAAGGAAAAACACATTAAAATGGCTTTTTGTGAAAATATGTAACATAAAAAGGCCTCGTTATGGTTCAATCTTAATTAGAGTCATTCATTTTTTAGTTATATCTTTCAGAAATGAAGCTATTCCTTTTGTTGTTCTTTTTATAAACCATTCTTTGGACCAAATCTCATGAAGGAGGATGAAATTTAAAGTAAATTCTTAAATCAGACACATGCTTAAATTAAAAAAATTCTCTCTGTTGTTTGTCCATGTTCTGCCAGTTTCTCAATTCCTGCACACAATGAAGTGTCACTAATTCCTTGCTGCAGGAGAATTTTAGAAGGCCTTGCCAGTCGAGTCTTGCTGATATGTACAGAATCAGCTTTGTGCTACATATTTTCCATAAGTCAGCCAGTTTCATTCGCATTCTCATTAGGAAGCGCTGAAGACGCCAACATTACAGTGCATTTTACACCTGGGTATATAAAAGCACCATCACAGGAGGAAAATCTTGTTTAAAATGGGAAACATTTTCACCCCGTCTGTCAACAACCTTTATGCCATGTCCTTTTTTTAAATTCTACTATTACAATTACAGACAAAGGATAATTTTAACAAAAGTCAAATAGGCAAACTGAAAGGGAATGGATGGAACAGGTGTGTAAAATCTGCAACAGAAAAGAAGAGTAATGCAATAAGAAATGGAAACATAATGCAATAAACGACAAAAAAAATGGCATGAAAAAGAAATTCTGTGTATACGTCATGTTTTAAATCTTTTTTTATTGCCATGTAATTACAGGCAAGTTTTCAATTTTTATTGTTAGATTTTGCAATGTGTAGGTGCTGTTGACTGTCCTCGTGATTAGGCGGTACAGTATGGGGTCGGTGGCATCTTGGAGTAGATTAAATGCTCCAATATGAACTTCCCTGCTGTGCATCAGGATTCTTGACCTGATGGAGCGAAAAGCCCCACTGCACATTGGGGAGCTTCAGCAAAGGCATCATATCCTATTTTTTTTATTATTTATTTATATATTTTTGTATATCAAATTACAATGTAACAGTGTTCAACCAAGCCTTTGTGCCTCTGTGCTTACAATAGTTGTTTTATTGAACGGAGATAAGGGATGGTCAGGCACCAATCATTGGCTAGCCCTTCAGCCAAACCAGAGCATGGCAGTAGTGATGCTCTCAAGTGGAATTTCCTAACTAATTTAACCTTTTAATTGCTAATATATTAACTATAACAGGGAAAATAAAATGAATTATTTAGATCAATGTACAAATATTAAAGAAAATGTAAAGAAAATGTAAAGCTGTTTTTGTATATTAAGGGGAGAAGGGAAAGTTGTAAAGAACAACGATTCCACCCATTTTATGTGTATAGTATTCAGATCCATAAATTATTAATTTTGAAAAAATAAATGTATGTTGTGCAACTTTATTATACAGAATTTATTGCGCTCCCTGATAAGGGTGGTATTAAGTATGTTATATAATCAGATATTATACGGACTGTCATATATTGTTCATGAACACCAGCCCTACTGACTGTGTGTTAGAACAACAAATTAAAGTGTGAATCGAGCTCAAATAATGGTCAAACAGATAATTCTACACATACTATATGGAATAAATTCACCACAACTCCCGTTCAAACTGTTAAATAATAATTTCGCTCCAAGTGAAACATCTTTCAGTTAAAATCTTTTCACTAAGCCAGTGAAACTGAATTAACTAATATGTATACAAAGAAGGAAACCATAGTTAAAAATAATGAACTGATGATGCAGTGATATCACAGTTTAGCATGGATTTTGTGTTTGCGAACCAAAGTTCATCTTGAAGAATATGAATTGTGATCAAATTAGCTTTTAATTCATCTCGAGCGATTGGAATATTTTCAAACAATTTCAAAATGTAAAGCCATAAGGTGAATAAAACATTATTTTTTACAAATAATGTTTCATTAAACGATTTGCTTAATAAGAAACCAATAACCTTTAATTAAACTAGTTGCTAGCGGGCATGAGGATTCACATTAAATTACTTCTGGTCATAATTTGGTTATCAAAATGTTATGAGCAAATGAGAAAAAATGTTACATGAATCTTTTAGTACAAGTTATGTACAATGCTAAAAAAGCGAACACTTAAATAACACATCCTAGATCTGAATGAAGGAAATGAGCTTATTGAATACTTTATTCTGTACAAAGTTGAATGTCCTGACAACACAAATCACACAAAGATCATCAACGGAAATCAAATTTATTAACCAATGGAGGACTGGACTTTGTGTCACATACAAAGTGGAAAAAACACACTACAGTCTGATCCAACTTTGATGTAATGTCCTTAAAACAGGTCAAAATGAGGCTTAGTATTGGATGTGGCCTCCAAGTGCCTGTATGACCTCCCTACAATGACTGGGCATGCTGCTGATGGTCTCCTGAGGGGTTTACTCCCAGACCTGAAAATAAGCATCCACCTACTCCTGGACAGTATATGATGCAATGAGACTTCAGTGGATGGATTGAGATAGGATGTTCCAGAGTGACTCAATCAGATTCCGCTTTGGGTAATGGGCGGGCCAGTCCCTTGCTTCAATGCCTTGATCTTGCAAGACCTGCAGACACACTCCAGCCACATCAGGTATAGCATTGCCCCGCATTAGAAGGAACCCAGGGCCCACTGCACCAACATATTGTCTCATGGTCTCAGAAGGGGTCTGAGGATCTCATCTTGGTAGCTAATGACAGTTATGCAACCTCTTGCAAGCACATGGAGGGCAGTACGTCCCTCCAAAGGAATGCCACTCCACATCATTACTGACCCATTGCCAAACTGGTCAGGCTGAAGGATGTTGCAGGCAACAGATCGCTCTCCACAGTGTCTCCAAGCTCTTTCACGTCTGTTAGTCACTTAAGCTCAGTCTGAACCTGCTGTCATCTGTGAAGAGCACAGGGAGCCAGTGGTGAATTTTCTAAGCTAATGCTAAGCGTCCTGCATGATGTTGGGCTGTGAGCACAACCCCCATCTGTAGATGTCGGGCCCGCATACCATCCTCATGAAGTTGGTTTATAGTCATTTGTGCAAAAACATGCATATTTGTGCCCTGCTGGAGGTCATTTTGTAGGGCTCTGGCATTAATTCTCCTGTTCCTCCTTGCACAAATTTGGATATAGCGGTCCTGCTGCTGGGTTGTTGCCCTCCTACGGCCTCCTCCATGTCTCCTGGTAAACAGCCCTGTCTCATGGTACAATAATGCATTAATGCAATAGCCTCTGGACACTACACTGATAGACACAGTAAACCTTCTTGCAACAGCTTGCATTGATGTGCCATCCTGGATGAGCTACACTACCTGAGCCACGTGTACGGGTTGTAGAGTCCGTCTCATGCTACCATGAGTGTGAAAGCACCACCAACATTCAAAAGTGACCAAAATATCAGCCAGTAACAATTTGTACTGAGAAGTGGTCTGTGGTCCCCACCTGCAGAACCACTCCTTTATTAAGTGTGTCATTCTAATTGCCAAGGATTTTCAGCTGTTGTTTATCCTATTTGCACAACAGCTTGTGAAATTGATTGGCAATTACTGTTGCTTCCTAAGTGGACAGTTTGAGTTCACTGTTTGATTAGATTAAAGTTATATGGTGTTTTTTGCGTGTTCCCTTTCTTTTTGAACGGTATATTTTCTTTGTGCTTTCAGCTCTGTTTGTTTTTGATAAATAACCAACTATATGCGGTTGCTTTTAATGTAATGACCTCAGAACCTTGGACCCAATATTCAAGCAGACAGATTGGTATGGTTTCCAGAAAAGCTTTATTTATTACTTAAGCGAGTGGCTGGATGTAAGCAGGGTGGATAACCAGATTCTCTGCAGAGACAAAAAACTCAGGTCAGTGACTATAACGTCGAGCTGATCACGACTAGGAGCAAAAGTGACTGACCTGGTTGAGGGAGAGGAGGACTCCGCACTGCTTGCGGCCGAAACCGCTTCAGAGCTTAGGGTGATGAGGAGCTGGCGCCAGCCGACACTGAGGAGGCAACAGTGTCCATGAGGGATTATCACCAGCCAAAGTGCAATCCAAACCAGGTTGACAAACCAGGAGATCAGAGAGCCGAAGAGGTACAGAAGGAGAATCCAAGCCGAGGTCAGTAACAAAGTCCAAGATCGGTAACCAGGAGAATAAAGGAAGTCAGTGCAAAAACCAAACTGACAGAACAGACAGGGACAAGGCAAAAACAAGAATATCCAGAGGCAGAAAGCAGGTCAGAATCAGAATCTCAAACACTTTCTCACAGAAAGAGCTTGAACACTCTGCCGCTGATGGTTGGCAGGCAAACAACATAAATAGCTGCAGGAACCAGGAGAAACCAACTGGTGTTAATCAACAGCCATGCCAATTATTATGTTCTTAGTGTTGGTAATGTTTTTAGCCTGAAGAGGGGCCACAAATCAACTATGACTCGAGGCCCCGTTAAACTTTGGGTGGACCCTGTTTGTCACACTCCGGGTTCTATCCGGTGCAGGCCAGGTTTTCTCTCTCTCTCCTCTGCAGGGATGGACGGGCAGGTGCACTACATCTGAGGTGATCACCACCCTTCTTAAGGAGCTGGAACCAGGAGGAGGGCGTCAGTTCGTTAACGCCACAGCGTTGGTAACAGACCAAACCCTAGCCTAGTCCTAGTGAAAGTAAAACCCTAGTCTAAATCCAGTTCTGATCCTTTTTCTGCAGAACCCTTGTTTCTGACCCGAGGACACAGCCGTGAACCGTAGACCTTGGACCCTCCGCCTGAGAAACAACCAGGAACCTGAGAAGGATCTCGGGTTAACCACCGTTCAGCCCTCCTACCTGCGATCACCTGCCTGTCCACCCTCGAACCTCCAACCAGGGAGAGAGTACTGGTCAGCACACGGACCACCGGGGACACTTCCCCCCCCAAGACCGGACCACAGCCTCTCTACTGTGAGTGACAGCCCCACCTAAATCCTCCAGCACAGTTTCCTCTCATTCAGCAGTCTCATCTTCTCTGCAGAAGCCCAGAAGAACCTGACCAGACCAAACTGCTTCCAGTTCATGTCCACTATCTTGTTTTTTTCAATAAAACCTCTTAAACCTTCTCCTGCCTCTGTAGTTGCTCTCGTCCAGAGTCACCTTCAATTATGACACTGTTTGCCTAATTGGTTCAACTTCCTGCCCCAAACGGATACAAAAAAATGTTAGAAATCAAACATTTAAAAGAATATACCTTTTCCTTCATCAGGTTCAGTTCATCATGTAGTAGATGCATTTTTATTTTGACCTGTAGAAGTAAATCTGATCAGTAAATTGCAGTTTTGACATAAAGAAATGTCACCATTCTTCGAAACCTTCCGTTGAAAAATACCCTTGTGGATCCTGTCTGTCGCCTTTGTTTTTCCATGTTGTATCCATCAAATTTCAGAGTCAGCATAAATGTTTCACAGTTTTTCAATTTTGTAACAAATTTCCAGCTAATTTACACATTAAACCACATTAAGAAAAAATGACACGTATATCAGTTTTTCATTTATTTCTAATTTGATATGAAAAAATCTTTGTCTGGAGGCAGCCACTACGATTTTGATTCTATACTGCTCATTTATAAAAAAAAAACCAACAACATCTAAATGCTTGCTATAGTAGAGGAGAAAGAATCTTTCTTTAGAGTACTGTACATCCCTCTGGCAAAATACAGTATGGAGCACATAGTGCTGAGTTCATCAAAACCAATAAAAGGTAATTCTGCAGTGAGACTTCTTCCACTGTCCTCTGGTGGAGAATTTTCAAAATTAAATATAAGTAAAAAGACTTGCAGCTCTGAGCATTCTGAGGAAAACATTATTGCACATGGCAATACATGTTTACGGATCTACTGCCTGAAATGAACGCTGATCATGTTTCTAAATCACTAATATATCAAACAAATGACCCTGAGTTAGCTGATAATTCCTCAGAGTAAAGAAAGAAAAATGTTGGCAGTCTTGTGTATTTGTGAACTTTCATTAGACAGATATCTGCCAAGACAAAGTCTGTCGAAGGCAGATTTTATACATGTTTGAACATCTTTTAAGAAGACAGCTGGATTGTAAAAGAAACAAAGGGTTATGATTTTACTTTAAAAAAGCATGGTTTTCACCTATAATAAACTGGAAAAAAATAATGTTATACATTTCAAGTAATTATGCAATCAATGAGTTATTATTACTTTCCTTAAATCTTAAAGAAAACAGCAAAGTTCCACTTTCTAATGTTTATTGCTTACTCCCATAGCTGCTGAAGCTTTTTAGTTCTAATACCTCACATTGGGCACTTAATTATGAAACAGTAAACAATACCAGAAATAATGATTGCATTTTAGTCACATCTTCTTCACCTTTCAGCTTGCTAAATCAAACTCAGTGCGACTTAGTCTGATTTGGACATAAGAGGCTTCATCTCAACATAATCTGCTCAGGCAGTTCAGATCCACAGAGATGAAGTTCAGAGGATGAGAATCAAATTCCGCTTTGGGTTATAACTCTCCTGCATCTCTGTTAACATACATCTTATGAAATACTGTAGAAAACATTGCAAGACATTGGAGTAATCAGATGTACACTGGAGGCTCATAAGACCTGTCTGAACTGTGACCATTCTGCAGGTTGTCATTTGTATGGAAATACAATTTCAGTATATGTAATGGAAAACAGAGAGAAATATAACTATAACAAATGCCATTATTTTCTAAATGAATTACCCAAAGCCTAAATATATTGCACCATTAATAACCACAAAACCTGGTGTCCTATATTTAATTGCGAGTTTTGCTGCAAACTTACTGATGATGCTCAGTTAAAGACTTTCTGGTCGTCATCCTTCTTTTCCAAATATAGAATACTGCATTCTTGTTATAAAAAAGACAACCCCTTGTTCTGCTGGTCTTTAATTATAAACCAGCTGAATATATATAAAGGCCATATAATTACGGAGCTGACATTTTAAAGGTGCAGCTTTTATTTAGTGAAAAGGAGCTGCAAAAGGGTCATGGAAATGCATCAGAAAGAAAATTTATTCTTCTTTTTTCCCATTCTACTTTCTCTTTACATCTTCAGACCTTCAGAATGCAGGAAGCTCAAGCTTTACTCACTGATCCACGGTATTTAATGTTTAAATTCAGATGATTGACCTAATATTACTCAACTTAAATAAATTGACAATAAAAAAAATGCACAGATAACATCCTATGAAATAAATACATTTTTGCTTCTATTGAGTGTATTAATTTTACCCTTTATGAAGACCCCCCCACCATTCAAAAAGATACTGTGTGCAGTTTGAGAGCTAGCTGCAATTCATTAAAGCATTAAGTATTTGAAGTGCAGAACTCCTTGGCTGTATCATAAAATTCTCTTTCATTGCACAGTGTGAATATCTCTTTGTGTCAATACTCAAAGTTTTGAAATGACGATTCCACTTCCTGCCACCTAAAAGCCATTAGTCAGGCAAGCAGCATGCCGCAGTAATTAAACCCTAAAGCAGCCTGCATTTTCAAACTACCAAGCAGCAGGGTCCTTATTCTGTGCCCTGTTTCGCTAATAATGAAAACCTTTTATTTAAATCTAGAATACATTTTTATTATATAATAGAGAATATAGAGGCTCTCAGTTCAATTCAAGTATGTCATTCTGTAAATTTAAAGAGCAGGTTCGGAAGGTCGTGTTCCCTTGTTCTTGGTATATTCTGCTGTATAGATTTCAGTTGAATAATAAAGCTCTGGTTGAGTCTCTTATTGTGCGACTAGTTAAATCCTTCATAATTAGACCTTTTTCTCTTTGCCCACTTTGTTTTGGCTCAAACCTTTTTTTTAGGTTTGTAATTTCAGTTCTGAACCTCTGAAGGCTGATCTTACAATTATTTTGCTTACAGTGGCACGCTAAAGTGTTTAATCTTTTAAAACTTTTCACATTTCCTCACTTCTCCATAAACTTCTACCTGTATATGCTTTATTGGTATTACAAGAAACCAATAAAAGTATTGATTTTATTCTAAAGAGGAAGAAAAAAGATGACATGTCTACAATTTCCATTCAACCTTCCAGGGTCAGTGCTTTGTGGAATACAATTTCTCCAGCGTCTACAGCTGCAAGCCCATTTGACATATCTCTAAAGCTGCATTCAGACCAAACGCAGTGTCGACAGGGATTTCCGTCATCACTACAGGGGAGTTCACTGCTTTGCATTTCAGATGAACAGTCATCAAATTGGAGGAGCTTAGGTGCGTTAAGCTGAAAACTCACCCACGTGAAAAACTGAGTTACAATACAATTTGAATTTTAGAATCATTTATAATTTTGGCCCATGACGTTCCTATCCTAGAAGACAATAGTGCTGCTGTTTCAGTATATAAAGTTATTGCATGACATAACATGTCATTCCTGTGCGGGTATTGAATATGACAGGGGCCTGTTTACCTTATTTAATGGGTGAAATGATTGACAGGCGAAACTTAACATCACAGACTGCTGCTAAATTGTATTCTGTGCACAACTTTTGAATTGGCTTGGGAGTAAGCCTACCATCAATTTCTGGAAAAGCCCAGGAATCACTGAAAGAAGAGCCCAATTTGGTTCATCTATAGCTTCATCTGAATGACAGTCAGATTCGGCAGAACTTCTTTGTAAATCTACCCACGCAGAAAGCACCAATGCTGGGCAGTGGGCAGTGACAGACTGCTGGATGTCATAATTGGTTTAAGCGATCTGACCCGCATGCAGAGAACCACTCAGAGACCAAGGGAAAAAGTTTAACAGGTTTATTGAATGTTGATGAAACACAGAAGTAGGAGCTGGAACCGGAAAGTCTGACGGAGATGTCACAGTGATCAGTTCAGGGACCGTAGGAAAATCGACTGAGTGATCAGTTCAGGGACCGTAGGAAAATCGACTGAGGCTAACGTCTCTGTTAAACACTTTAAAAAACTCTGAAAATGGAATACGAAAGGTGGATTCTTGATTCTCGACGTCGGAGTACACAGAGTGAAGCGAAAAGACTACAACTGTGTAAACAGGCCCCATTTCCGTTTCCGGTGGCAGCGGAATATTGACTATTCCTACAGAACTCAATGGGATTTACAAAATGCTAAATAAAACACTACAGGAACGTTTTTTCTTTACGAAACTTTTTTTGGAACGTCATTGAACAGCGCTGACGACCTGGTGAGTAGCATATTTAAAAAAAAGAACGTTTAAGGTTGTTTTAAGGACATTATCGGACATGCACTATGAAAGCCATTCTGAAGCAGCCAGGGGGTGATTCTGCATGAGCCAAAAAGCAGAGACAGGACCAATTGTCAAAATTTTGGTGTCGATCATTCAATTTCATCCTGGACACTACAGAAAATGGGCTAAAAGTGTTAAAAACCGAACTTCTCCTTTAATCCCAAGAGGGACCTCTCTCCTGCTGTCTACGGGCGAGAGGTATGGTACCCCTGTACACCCTGGACAGGTCGCCAGTCCATCGCATGGCAACACAGTGACACACAACTATTCATGCACACACTCACACTTAAGGGGACTTTAGAGAAGCCAACCTAACATGTTTTTGGACTGTGGGAGGAAGCTGGAGTACCCGGAGAGAACCCACGCATGCAAACCCAGAACCTTCTTGCTGAATGGCTGTTGGTGTAAAATAATTAGCATAGTGATATGTTTTACAGTGAGGCATTACATAGAGGTGTCCTGAAGGCAAAAAAGATCATTAATTTTTTTGAACATGTTCTGATGAAGAGAGGATCACGTTAGCTTTTTTTTGCAATTTGTTCTTCACAAAAGAATAGTCCAAAGCAAGATTAAATTATATCATAACTTATCAGTTTGTCGATCGAGTTGTTGATGTTGTTAGCTGTAAGCAGGAAGGATCCTGTCTTGTGATCCGTCTTACAGCGATTAACTCTGTTTTTGTTGGACACTGATGAAGATGATGCTCAAAGTTGTCCATAAAGCTCTTTGTTTTATGAAGAAATTTTCTTTTAAACTAATATTCTTCAGAGCATCGAGAGGAGGTCCTAGACCAGAAACAGCCTTCTTTGTCAGCTTTTTAAACTTTTTTAGTCATTTTCTCTGATGGTGCTACCCAATCAGATGATAGCAGAAGAGATCGCAATCTCCACAACAGACTGGTAGAAAATATGCTGCATCTTGTTGAAAACATCGAAGGAGTTTCATTAGGAAGTACAGTCTGCTCTACAGAGGAATTCAAAGTTGAGTTTCCAGTCACTCCCGTAGTCCCGATGAACACAGATGTTTTAATTCTCCTCCATCACCTAAGCTTAATATTAACAAGATTCTACTTTTTCCAGTTTCTAAATAAAACAAAAATAATCTCCCTTGTTTTGTTTACTTTCAGGATCAGATGATCACTTCCACATTATTCCACAAAGTGCTTCACCAGCTCTCTTTCTTGTCAATTTTTTTACACCGAATGACTGCAGTCATCTGAGTATTTCTGCAGTTAACAGGAGACTGTCAGTTCCTAGAAGTCAGAAATGTACAGATTAAAAAAGATTGGTGAGGGTACCGTTCCCCGTGATGCTCCTGACTGCTTGATAAGACGTTTGACCTTTCAGTCTAACAAATTTTTGTCTGTTTGTGAATTAGTCTTTGATCCAGGCGATTGTTGATGCCTCCACCTGAGTCTTCTGAAGTTTCTCACAAAGGAAGTCAGGCCGAACCGTGTTAAATGCACTGAAGAAATAAAAGCACATTATAATCACAGTTGAAGCATAGCTGCTTGTTTGTTTGCACAAATGGACTAACAGAAGTCTAGGAGCTTTCGGGTATTATTTTGCTATTCTAGTTGTGTTAATATGAAAATGAAAATTTGTATAACTTATGTTCATGTTAACATTGCTGAAATACAAGTCAATCAGCAATGGGCCTATGACAGATCTGTCAGGCACATCATTGGTTAAAATTAGTACCATGCTTTGCAAAACCATCTGCTTGATATGCAGTGTGTTTGGACGTTATAGGCGGTCTAAAAATCTGAGTTTCTAAGTATACTGGGGTGCAGTGTTGACACACACACAGTTTCAGATAAGTCAATACATTTTAAGAGTTTAATGGAAAGAACATGGTTGGTTGCATGAGTTCTCAGAAGGAAAGGCACTGAGAGAAAACAACCAGCCTTGCAGGGCCAAACACTGAAAAAAAGGGGAAAAAAAAGAACTCAGCTTGAATTTTTACTTTAAACTACACATACCCATACAGACACAGCTTAAAAGTCAATAGCAGATAATCCAACAGGGCCCTTATAAATTCAGCAATATATCTGTTAAAAACAAAAGCTCCTCCATCAGAAAGTAGAAGAAAAGATTCCACAGTATTACTGTAACCTGTATGTGTTCGAAGGGTTTGTAAAATACCCCCCCCCCCCCCCCCCCAAAAAAAAACAAAAAAAAAACAACAACAACATCTTAATAAACTAAGGAACTCTATTTTTCCAACCAAACTGGACGACCCTGAGGATGAGACACCAAAGACACAAGCTGTGCAATGTTATATATGCTTTTCAGTAAAGCAAACGACTTCACTTGTTTATTTATGGGAAACAGAACGGATACACAACAGTAACTCAATGCAGGAGCAAGCTTCTCATGTCAACACAGCAGCTTGTGTATCTAATAGATAAGAAATCATTTGAACACACTAATAAACTCTGGACATAGTGAGCAGGATGCTGTGAAGGGAGAATAATGGTCATGCAACCACAGCTACTGTAAGCGGGGTTGGTTGGTTCCCTGCAGCTCAACCTACAAAGTGTTTTCCGTACATTCAGAATAAAGTTAAAGCATTCAGATTCATACTACTTCTTTAAGTTAGATGTTTATAAGGAAGTTCATAATCCTGCAACCTACCCTCAGAATAACAAACATACAAATATGATTGAGTTCCTTTTCCCTTAACTTCCCTTCTGTCATAATCCCACTGAGTTTGGATGGAGAATAAAAAAAAAAAAAAAACAACAACAAAGAAATGCCTTCAGAATTATTTAAGCTGCATAGTAGAAAGAAAATGGAATATTTTATGTTTTGTTCCCGTTTTTACATCTGACATCTGACTTTTTACCATATCCCTGGGACGTTTGTCAGAGGCGCAGCCAGAACATTTTTATAAGGGTGCCCAGGCGGTAACCAATGTACACTGGGGGGTGGAGGAAAGTGGATAGGCAACAGAACCTCACGGTCAATCTACACTACTCCAACAGAGTACTAATGAGCAAAAAAATCAGTATTTTCAAAATAGAGACAAACTATACTTTCCTGCAGCTTTTGCTAACAAATAGAGACATATATCCATGCGTTCTAGATAAAAGGTATATTGGACACAATTCTTTCAGGTTAGATTTTAGGGGGAAACATCTTTTCCATTGTCATTTCTTACCTACTTTTATCTATAATCATTCTGCATAAAATTGATATTTACAAGTACTTATACCTACATATGTTCATTATAGTTATGTATCTATGATTTAACTGAAAACTCCTAAATTACTTACAGAGACATCATTCATTTTTTTACCCCATATAACACAAAATGTAGTTCTGAAAAGAACAAGATTTCTGTACTTATCTTTAATGTTAGTATATTGATGTGCATAATAAAAACAGAAAAAATTGAAATGTTTTGAATATTCCACTTGAGAGTATTACTGCTGCCTACTGTATTAGAGGGAATAAAATGGTAGCAGTGGCCACAGAGGTGGCCAATGATTGGCTAAGGGTGACCATGGCCACCCCTGGCCCCCCACCTAGCTCCTCCCCTGCTGTTTGTTCTTTTCCTTGAATTTTTTTCTTACTTGGTGGAACTAGCTAGAACTGCCTTTGCACCTCTTTTTTAATGTTATATTTTACAATTAATACCATTGTCACTTAATGGGTTATTTAGGTGAAATAATCTAATCCTGTTTTTATTACCGTATTTTCATGACTATAAGGCGCACATAAACGTCTTCTTTTTCCCTCAAAATGTGCGGTGCGCCCTTTGGTGCAGTGCGCCCTATGGGTGTTGCAACTGCGACTTTTGAGACCACCTCATTGAGGAGATGATGAAAGAGTGGCTGAGGGAGATGAATGTAAGGAGACCAGGTGGGTTTTTTTCCACTCATCACCACACCATCGCTGTTAATCTGACTCCATGCGTGCCCATCTCACAGCTGATGTGAAAAACATGGTGAAACAAATTAATGCTGTGCTCGCTGTGAACCGGACCCAGCAGGTGCAGCAGAAGCAGCGAGTTTACATGCAAAGTCAACGGTTGACGAGCGTATAGACGCAGCAAAAGGACTCGTTTTGAGCAGCAGGCGCAGCGCGTCGGGAGCGCGCCGCCAACGCGCTGCTGCTGCTCGAGATGGAAAAATTGAAGTTTTGCTGCTGGAAGCGCCGCATCAACGAATCAGAGAAGCTGATCTGGGAGCTGACAGCGAGACAGACACATCGCTCTGATGACATATGATATTAAAGCAAATGAAAGGGCTGGATGGATGAGGAGATGATGAAAGCGTGGCTGAGGCAGGTGTATGTGAGGAGACCAGGTGGTTTTTTCCACGCATCACCATCGCTTTTATTATGTGACTCCATGCGTGCCCATCTCACAGCTGATGTGAAAAACATGGTGAAAAAAAATAAACGCTGTGCTCGCCGTTATCTTGGGGGTCTGACAAAGGAACTTCAACCGCTCAACATCGGTATACACCGGCCGTTCAAAGTAAGGCTGCGAGCGGCGTGGGAGCGATGGATGACCGACGGAGACCACAGTTTCACGATAAGTGGAAGTCAGCGCCGGGCAAATTACGCCACCGTTTGCGGATGGATTGTTGATGATTGGACTAACGTGTCTGCTGGCACTGTTTAGGCTTGTCCCGATCCGATACGTGGATCGGATCGGGACGCCGATATTGGCAAAAAAATGCGTATCGGCAAAGCATGTAAAATGCCGATCCACACTGCGGATCCAGTTTTAAAAAAAAATCTGGTCCGTATTTTCCAGTTTCGCCGATTCAAACGATCCATTCCACTATTTTGTGCCAGTGTTCCCCTGTTTTGCATTTTTATTAAAACTTACAGTAATACTTGCACCTTTAACTGTTTACGGTTTTACTGTTCACTGTGCAATTTCAGATTGCTATTCATAATTTTGTCCAGTTTGTGTTTATCTCTTAATAAACAGATACGTTTGTTGTTACCAAGCATTGTGTTTTATTCAATCTCACCTAATTTAGCTGGCTAGATGTTATCAAGAGTACTAAAACCCTTTTCAACATGAGTCTTACAACTAAGGCTAAATACTTTAACTTAAACTTAAATACATGCTCGGATAGGCTGGTATCGGCCAGTATCGGTATCGGATCGGAAGTCCAAAAACAATATCGGTATCGGATCGGAAGTGCAAAAACCTGGATCGGGACATCTCTAGCACTGTTGTTCAAGCTTTCGCAAAAGCCGGCATTATTTCTGAGGAGCCGCGCTGCACGGAAAGTGACTCTGACAGCGAAGAAGGGGAAATTGGCATTTCTGATTCAGCGCAGCTGTTTAATTCAGAAACAGAGGATGATGACTTTGATGGGTTTGATTAATACTTTGTAATAAATACATGAATAAAGCACAAACATACTCAGTTTTGCTCCCGCTCTATTTTTCTACCTGAAAACTTAATTCAACAGCAGCCTCTGGGCGGGTCTCCTCCTCTTCACCGCGGCGACTGGCAGGTGTATTTCATCTAAATAATCTAAATCTTGCAGCTATATTTGCTGTGATCAGTGGGAATAAAGTAGTTTTAATATGTTTTTAAGTGAGAAAGTCCACCTGAAAACTTCATAATTGCAGTCAGTTCATCCAGATTATCTATTTCTGTCGGAGGCGCTCAGACCCCCACATACCAGCGATACACCGACAGTAGAAATCCCTTCAACAGCAGCCTCTAGGCCGGGTAGCCTCCGGGTTCACCGCGGTGGCTGGCAGGTGTTTTTCATTTAAATAATTTAAACTGCAGGCACCAGGATACCGGTAATAAAAGCAAACAAATTCCGTCGGCAGGTTTCAGGATTTTAAGTTAATTTAGGAGTGATCACAGCGCTGTGTCATCTGCGATGTGTCTGTCTCAGGCCAGCTCCCAGGTTTGATTAATACTTTGATTAATAATAAATACATGAATAAAGCACAGTCATACTCAGTTTTGGGCCCGCTGTATTTTTAAATACGCAGTAGAGGTATTTAAAGGTAGTAGAGGACATGTACCTGTATATAAAAAACGCGCCCTATAGTCCGGTGCGCCTTATGTGTGTGTTAAACAGAAATGGCACACATAACTGAGACTGCGCCTTTTAGTACGGTGCGCCTTATGGTCGTGAAAATACGGTATGTTTCTACAAATAATCAGGGGGGCATTGTGCTATTGGACCTAACGTTCAACTTTCAGAAGTAATTCATAAATATAAATTCAAATTTATTGCAGAAATGTATTCATTCTCAAAAAATGGCCGGAGAATTAATAATTGAAAGTGTAAAACCTAACAACCAAAAAATTTAGCTTAATTTACTATTGATAGAACAAATGTTTTGATGCATCAACAACAAAGAATGTTTATAATTGTATAGATATAAACATTTAGAATATAACTTAATAATAACCTAATAATTTTGAATATAAAATATAACTAACAAAACACAAATAAGGTGCTGATGACTCAATTTCTAAACAAATTATTACATAATTTTGCCAGATATAGTTCAGTAGCTCATGGTTTTATCAAAAATACTTTTTTTAAACTTTTTATTAGGAAGCTGAAGATAAAAAAAGAATAATTTGACTTTTATTTTTTATTATTAATCTTGAATAAGAAAATGTCCTTAAAGTTTTGTATGGTAAAACAAACTTGTTATTATAATTATTATTTAGTCTGATATAAGCAGTTGTGTGGGATTGGGTACTTGCACAGTGTTTCTTGTTTAAAAAAAAGTTAATTAGTAATCACAATCAAGGGTAGCTGTTTATTGCTCTTTTATTGCACTGGTAATTATTTTACAGCTGTATAATGCAACCCTAAACTAAAGCTTGGATCATTAAAATGCCATTTAGGCTCCATTTAATCCTTTAAAGAAGCTGCACACAAAATTATTTAGAAATCACCAAAAAAATAAAATAATAAAAATATGCATAATAAAAAATTTTAGTGGTGAAAACAGAGATGATAGCTGTATGCAAACAGCAATAGAGGCTGACTAGTATAACAATAATTCTACCAGTTGGCCTCATCAGCATCCGGTAAACAAGTCAACTACTATCAGGTACTGTTTTGCTTATTTATAATCTGCTCCCTCAGTTATACCTGCCTGATACTCGTTAATAGAAAACATAAAGTTCTCTCTTGTTCTTCCTTGAAAAGAAGAAAAACAATGCTCCCTATGTTATTCCTGTTATCTCTTTGTCTAATATCTTATTGTTTTTGAATTGGCTATGAAGCAGCCTTTCCTAAGGCTCCTGTTGTCACTTAAAACTAAACTGAAGGAATGAAATTTCTACCGATCATAAATCAGTTTTACTCATATAAGAAGTGCTCTGATACTGTAAAAAAAATCACCCTTAAAGGTATACTATGCAACCGGTGTTGATTTTCCAGCGAGGCTCCCCCCAGAGGGCGAAAGTAAAAGTGCACTGTCGTAAATATGCTCAGCTGTTCTCCAGGTTTCTCCATCAAGCCAGGCGCGATTGTTTTGAGCTTAGCAGACAGGCGAACGCAACGAATGACTAACACAGTGAAAGTATGAACATGCACACAGAGAGAGAGAAACTATTCCAATGTTACTTACAATCGCATCAGCAGAAACGCGAGGTCCGATCTCTGTCCGGAGCCCTTTTCCTCTTTCTTGCCTGCTCCGACATGGGCTTTCGCTGTTTTCACGCTGGTTTCGCCATTATAACTGCACAAAGATCGCCAGTGTGCTAGCAACAAGCATGCTTTTAACTGGGGGCGTGTAGCAGTTCTCGCCGTAAAGCAAGACAGACTCTCGCGAGACTTCTGAGCCTGTGGGTGCGGGCCGAGGGCTCCTGCAATTGCAAGTGCGGTATTTCCCCCACAGACCACCAGGGCGGCCGAGAATACCTTTGTTCAACCTGAAATGACTCATTTAATCATCCATAACGTTATGGAACACATTAATTAATTGCCTTTAAGTAGAAAACAGTTTTTCCTGTTTTTGTTTTTGATAGAGTCACTAGTTTATAATTTTAGAAACATTGCATGTGATGTTTGTTGAGATGCTTGCAAAGTTCTTTTATTTTAGAATTAATTAACCATGTGAAGGCTTACGCGTTTCTAAATTTGAATTAATCAGTCTACTGGTTGATTAAAACTCTGAAATGAAGACTTAAAAAATAATAGAAGAATCTGCTTTTAATAGGTATAATCAGAAATTCCCTAATGACATGAAGGTTGACTTACTAACCATGAACTAAACAAGAGAACCAGACACATATAAAAAAATACAAAGAAAAAGCTACCAGCTACAACTGAAGTTTATAATCAAGAAATGTAATATTCATAACATGATTTAAAGGACTCAACTAAAGTTACCATGGTGCATTATTGAAAAGACAATTTACTATGTATTATGGTTATTTTAAAAGGGACATTTCTTGACTGGAATTCTGATTAGACAATAAAATAACTGCTGATATAATAACACATTCATACTATGTATTCATAAACACCAATTGTGGGAATACACAGATTTTGCTTTTTGTATGAAACACTTAATAGCTCTACAATCTGTTTGTAATGCCCTGTCTTAAATAGTTATTTTGGTGAAAGTATATAAAAAGTAATCAGTAACTTGTTATTGTATCGAAACGTTTCTAACAAAGGTATCTTTCTATATCAAATGTATTACATTTTGGAAATAACTTGTAACACTGTGAGTGTGTGTTATAAATACACTTTTCCCCCCCTGATGAGAAATCCGAATAAGCTGTGGGCTGTGTGCTATGAAGGAGTGTTTATTTCATAATGCATTAATAATCCATGTCTGTAATGACCACACATAAAAAGAGATAAATCAGTGCAGGCGGTACTCCAATGTGGACAGTGGCCACCCAGAGTTTGGAGGTTTGTTTTGGCAAGTGGGGTTCCACCGGTTTTGAAGAGTGAGTAATTAGCCACATGGGTAGGAGCTTAAAAAATCCTGGTCTCTCTCAGAGCAGTAGTCTGTTGCATGCTGATAACATTGACGTGCCCTTCTCTTGTCTCATGTTTAGCTCCATGCTAAACAAAAAAAAAGAGGCTGGAGCTTCATGCAGAATAGGAGGCTAATACAGGAGACAGGATGTTGGGGTAGACAGTGATGGATGAAGGAAAATGCTGACCTTTTGTCATTAGTGCAGCGACCTTTTAAAATCAATCACCAGGTGGAAGTTACAGGTCTGGACATCAAGCTGATCCCTGCTGGTGTTTTTGGATATGCTGGGATGTGGACACTTTAAGACTCTTTAATTCCACCCTCTACTTTATGCTATGGGTTCATATTTATGTCAAGTTTATATGGAAGTTCGCAGGCGTGTAGTTTTAGGGCAAGTTACTACAACAGAGAGAGAGAGACAAAAGTGTTTCTCATCAAAGTAAAGTTAGTCTTCGAAAGCCTGAAAATTAATCTAAATTCCTTTGTGAAATTATTTTGTGGATTATTGGCATATCACAGAGCCAAAAGCTTTGGAGTTCATTCAGGTTTTATAGATGGCTGGATATCTTCCTAAAGGACTGTCCTGTTAGCAGTTTTGTATGTCTGTCTCTTATAGTTAGTCCATTTTTATTTGTGTATCTGAGAGCCTCAGAGCAGTGTCATGATCGTAATTTGTTTGTGAGGGGAACACCACTTATTTTCCTTAAACATTTAAACGTTCTTTCATATTCAGTTGTTGGACTATATGAAATGTCTGTGCATTGCAATTAACTGTCAAAATATATATATTCTCATAATTGTTCATATAACTGTATATACAGTCTATACAGTCAACACATGCAGTATTGTACTCTATTTGTTACTTTTGAACTGCTGCTTTTACAAAAGCATTCAAATTCAAATTAGTTTGTTCTTTTTTTTTGATTAAGAAACATCTTTTAAAGTCGTAGAAAAGCAGCTAGAGTGGAAATAAACTGGGTAGTTTACAAGTAAACTAACTGCAGTAACTGTAAGTAAGATATATTTTATAAAAAATATATTTGCACTGCGCATTTCAGTGGCAAGGCAATTCAAAGCGCTTTAAATCAGAGTCACTGAACAGAATCATACTAATCATCAATCAGATACACTTTATAATTATATTTAGAAGGTCAATGTTTAATAAGAAATTTTCTTTTCACTTAGGCTTGTTCACATACTGTTAATGAAAAGCAGCTCTGAACAGTGGATATTTAGCCTTAACTTAAAGGAATTTAGTTTTCTGGGAGTTTTTACCAGTTTAATTGTGGATTAAAAACTGAAAGCTGCTTCTCTTTTTATTTCTGATTTTGGGGATACAAAGTAGATTGCAACCAGAAGAGTTCTGGTAGGTTGATACAATGATAGTAAGTCTTTAATCTATTGTGGTGCTGAGCTGTTCAGCGAATTATAAACTTGAGAAGTATTTAAAGTCTGTTCTCTGAGAAATACAGGTTGCCAGTATAAAGAATTTAAAACCACTATATTTGATGAGTCTTGATGAGAACATGAGACTGAGCACTTTGGATTAGCTGCAGTTTTCTGATTTATTTATTTTTCTTTTTGCAAACCTTTGAAGATACTGTTTGCTGTAATAAATGGCACTAAAGATACAAGCATGGATGAGTTTCTCTGGATCTTGTTGTGACATTAGATCTTTATTTCTGGAAATAGAAAGCAGACTTTGTTTCTGTTTTTTTGTCCGTATGAAGTTTTGGATCTGAGTCCGTTACTACATCAAGAATTCAGGCCTGTTCACAGGTTTCTAAATGTAGTAGCTTAAGCTGTTCTCTTATTCTTGATCATTCATCTTTAGATGCAAAGATAATGCTTCAGTTTTGATTTTGTTCAGATGGAAAAGGTTTTTGCCTCATTGACTCATTAATTTGTTTTAAGAATCAGTTCAGAGCTTGTATAGGTTCTGAGTCACCTGTCTGAAATAAAAATTATTCTAAATCGATACACAAACGGCAATTTTACCTGCACAAAAGAAGTACCACCAGACATATTTTTTCATATATTTATTTTCCTTTTTACAAATGACCATTTTACCTTCACAAACCTGCATTGACCATTAAGTCTATTTGTTGAGTTTTATCACGTGGGTGAGCTAGTCAGCTAGCTGAAGCCCCTCCACACTGACAATGCGGTACGGGGGTAAACACTGTGCATCTGAAATGCAGAGCAGTGAACTCATTCTGAATGCAACTTAGGGCACTTTGATTTTTTTTTTCCTCTGAAAAATGCCTATAAATAATAATAATTATTGTTTGTGGAAACCTTATCTAACTTAATGACTACTTATGATAGTCTTTGCACTCATTTTGCGATATTTAAAACTGGCTTGTGTCTTTGCCAACATGGCAGTACATCATTGAACATTGCAGATGTTTTGCTGTCAGCTACTTTAATCCATTGCTCCATCGTAGGTAAATAGAGATCCTTATGCAGACACTAGATTCATGAGACATTCTAATTTGATGTTTGTTACTTCTTAGAACCCTTTCTGTTGTTAGAATTACTTTAGAAATTGAAGAACAAGAAATACTTTAAAAATGGACTTCTCTTACCCAGAGCAAAAAGTACATTGACATTAGTGTCCTATGAATCGAGTTAAAGATTTATGAAAGCTTTTAAACAATTTGAAACAATTGTTTTTTTTTTGTTTTTTTTTAATATGCTGCTAAATTCCTGTGTCATTCATGTGTACCTAATGTCAATGTCTTCATGAAAGCTGAATGTAATTTTGCCCCCCTAGAAGTAGGACTGTTAAACTTTTTAAATAGATTAGAGGTTGAATGAAGACTTACACTTTGACAACCTTCTTGTGAGACTAAATAAAAGGAAAAATGCAATGTGAAGTACGGCCATATTGAGCTTTAAAGAGTTGCAAAGCAACTGATTCATAGAAATCTTAACTGAGGATTTGCTTTTACTCATAAAGATCCATAACATTGTAAAATGGATTTAAATCATGGTATCAATGTTAAGCTCACAATCATTTTTCTCTGAATAATTCTTGTTTTATACTGCATCTACAATCCAAAACCCTACCATAAAATAGTTTGACCTTCACAGAATATAAACAAGGCAGAGGGATGAAAATAAAATAGTTTCATTTGTTGCTTTCAGGCCAAAATAAACCTTCACTTTGACCTGTTCTGACTCTGGCAGATACGCATATAGTATGGGTCATATGTAGCTGACTCGAAAAAAAAAAAGAGCAAAAGTTTGCCACAATTAGGTTGAAATGGAATGACCTTTTGTGAATATGCAGGGTGTTGGAACTCCTTTCAATTTTCTTTTTTTTTTCTTCTTTTTTTTCTTCGTAATTCAGGGGGTATTACTGCTCAGGCTTACCCTAAGCCAAAATGAGAATTCAAAAAGTCACTCTGTTTTTTAGTGCTAAAAACACGATTAAAGAATTGGTAGCCACACCTTTATTTATGCACGATTGTCAATAGCAGAAATTGCTACTTTGGTTGAAACTTTAATGCTACAGACCAACTATTTCCTTTAGATGACAAGACTTGAAGAAAACCCGGTCCTAATTGTTTCATCTCTTACAGAACATCTGCTCAAAATGAAGTTTGGAGAGGCACTGACAGTTTCCACCTGTGAACCCCCTTTTATACCAAAATCCTGCCAATATGCCATTATGCAGTAGCTGTAAGTTAGAAACATGTCCATCGGTTGTCTGGAACACATCAGATATACCTGCATACATTGATATGCATTGGATAAGTTCTTGATAAGTTATGCATAAATTATGCCCAAGTTACTCTTAGGTTTTGGATAAGCTAGACACCATAACTTATGTGTAACTTACAATTAATGTGTGTCAACAATCACATAACTTACCTGTAACATATGGCCCATGTATGAGCATATGCTGGCATACCTCAAGGCGTCAAGAAATTTTGAGCATGCTCAAAATTTCTTGACACACTTAGTCAACGTGTGCCATGGTGCTTCAGTGGGCTTTAACATGCTCATAACTTACACAAAACATACCCATAAGTTATGCAGTGTATGTCAGCATTTTTGCCAAATTTTTAGTACATTGGCATATGCTGGCTAAATTGTCAAGCTGTGACACCACCATTAGGGACGGTTTGCATCTGTTATGAGTGCCAGAATTTTCCTCCATGACATTCCTTATTTTTATATGTTTACGTCATTCTCAAGATTGTCCTAAAGACTTTTAGGGATGCTTATTCCTTTTCAAAATATTTTGATTTTTGTCTGTGTTCCGTTTATGTATTCTGAGCACTGCCATAACAAAAAGGTAATTATCAGTCACGAATGAGAATGCAGATTCTGATCTTATGTTCTTGATTAATAGTCTCTTTTCAATGGCTTTCTAATGATTTAAGGAGCAGTTTTAAAGTTCCTTTTTTTTTCTTTCTTTTTAAGTCTCTTAATGGGTTTTGGCCGGCATATTACTTTGACATGCTGACATCCTATGTTCCATCTAATTCCCTCAGGTCAGCCGACCAGATGCCGTTGGTTCCTTAACAACTAAGGAAAGTAAGAGGTGATTGAGTTTTTACTGTTGGACCCACAAAGCTCTGGAACAACTTGCCTTTTTACATAAGAGGAGCTCCCTCGGTTGATCTATTTGATCACTCTGGTTTTATTGAGCTGTTAGTGTTTTAGGTTTTTAATTGCTTCTATCATTGTCTCGTGTTTTATTTGTGCAACTCTTGGGTTAACCATTTTTTTAAGTGCTATGTCAACAAATGGTATACCACAGGTCTTAAAGTAAAGAACCATACTCCAAGAGGAAAAAGAAAGAAAGGAAGGAAGAGAGGACTAAGATAAAGGGCACACTAAAGTAAAACCATGTGAGAGTGCAGGAAAAAATAAGAATTTTATTACAGTGTGAAACACTGAACCATTAACCAAAAGAAAAGATTTCAGGTCATTTGCTGGTAAGAATAATGTCCAGAAGATAGTAATCCTCTGGACAAGTAAATCTTTGCATTTCTACCTATTGGCTGGGAGAAAATAGAATGGAGGTGTGTAAAAATGTTTTAAAATTAGTTGTTTTAATTCATTTAATGTAATGCTTTTCCTGGGTGAGAATTGTGTTTTATTTTGATATTTGTGTCCTACCTGGTTTTGAGCACCTGCCCCTTTAGAAATCATTGGGTCATGCCTGATTCATGATAATTTCTAATGTGTTAACTCTTGAATAAATATGCTTTTACAAGTAATGACCCACAGCACAGTTTTCTTAACTCAGATTTCTTTGCTGCTACTCTCTCCATTGTGAGCACTCTTAGTTTTCTAGAAAAAGCATATGCTTAGTCCAGTGCCTCTTGATTAGGTGTACTCTGGTTGAAAGCTTTTTGAGGCATACTGTGATGAATGGCTGAATAAATAAATTGCTTTGAATTTGGATGACATTTAAGAGGCTTGAGTGCTTCCAGCCCTCTCTTCAGATGGCTGCTTCCAGCAGCTCCCTCGTGCACCTCCACAACAGATGGTCATGTCAGAGCAACAACTAGGGATTCTGCTAGTGAGGCCGAGGAGGGCGGGGGTTCTCCCATACCCACCCACTATATAGACCGCTGATCCGATTGGTGAGGCTGTTAATAAACAGCTGGCATGTGGGGTTGGTATCTGTTTTTTAGATGCTACGTGGGGCAGTAATAAGATGGGAATTAGATGCACGTCTAAATTGCCTGGAAGGATGCCCTTGGGAACGTCCTCATGAATTGCTAGCTCTGTTGAAAAAAAACACACAGATCTGCAACTGACTAAAGGGCTCTCCTTTAAATTATTACCTGCAGCTGATGCTCGGATCTGTAATGAGTAACTGTTTAATTTATACAGAGCTGCATATTTTCTTTCCTGGCTGTCCTGCTGCTCTGGCTTCAGGAATATTAACTAGTTATGTCAACAGCAAGTACTTTAATGCGGTCTGAAAATCTTTACTCAAATGAAGCACAGAATAAATTCTTGGGGCTTAATATCACTTTTTTTAACTCTGCAAGTAATATCTCTGGGGAATTGCCATTTCTTTTCTTTGTTAATCATTATTTTGAAACAGGACCTATAACCTCTGCCTCATATTGCTAAGGAATTTGGGATTTTAACTGGGGGGAAAAAAGGTTGGCAGAAAAACTGTACAGTTTACAACATTTAATACACATCCTGCTCAGCAGCCAGGCAGACTGGCAGGGCAGCAGGGACCTCTTTGATCAGGACAGCTCTGACCAGAACAGAGCAGCTCAGGCAGCCAGCTGTTGTTCACCACCTGCCTGCTTCCACAAAGGACTCAAACTATAATGCACTGCAAGGACCTTTTAGCCTTCCTGTGCCTGAACAAGTGTAAGTTAATAATCCAATTATAGATCCAATTTATATATGCAGCCCTATTAATATGAGGAAATGTTCAAATTTGTAGGATGGATACAAAATGGCAGGGCATGAAATTTAATTATAAGAAAGAAGATAAGAGAGGTCATTAGCTGAGAACTTGGAACTGGTTTAAAGTTTTTTTTTCTTACAGGTTACAGAATCCATTGTAGTCTTCCAGCTGGAGTCTTGCTTCCATAAGATATCTACGTTTTCATCTGTTTAAACACAGAGTAAAAGTGAAAAAACAATGTAATGTTACTCAACAAAACTTTTATTGCCATTATGCTAGACTGGTTTGGTTAAGCCTTTAACAACATAACTTAGGTTCATGATTCTGAACTGTAAACTACATGTTTATCAACTTGTATCATATTAAGTTTGTTTTTTTTCACAATAATTCTTACAGCAACATTCTTTTCAGTGTGAATGTTGCTTTCACTGAATGTTGCAGTGAAATATATTACACTTTCATGAATTCAAAACCAGCTTTTTTCTTTTCTTCTCATAAAAGAAATGCATACCGATGGTGTTTATATGTGCATGCCTAATGTCTGTACTCTGAGGGCTGTAACCACAGCCAGATTCTTTCATTGTGCTCATAATCATGGTGATATAAAGCTTATTGATTCTGAAGGTGCTAAAAATGATTTAAAATTCTGATTTCACCATAAACATTTGGGTTTCATATTACAATAGCCATGCAAACCATCATTTATAAATGGTAAACATACCTTTATCATATTATAATATCATCAATGATAAACTGTATGAAAACCAGTTATTAAAGGTAAATAGATTGTTTATTAAAAAGTTAAATCAAAAATAAAGTTTTAGGTCCTAAGTCCACTGATATTAGGGTTAGGCCTAAAATAACATGGCAGGACAATATGATTTATTTAGCTTTTTAAAAGTGGTTTAGATGGAGTTTATAAATGATTGTCACACATTTATATGTTAATATTTAATAAACAGTCCCTTTACCATTTATAAATGATGGTTATATAAACTGTCTTTGCCTAACCAGCAGAAATGTGTAGGAAGGTACAGCTGCCCAGCTACAGAAAGGAATGTTATCTAATACTGTGCATGACACAGTATTAGGTACTGTGTGGACTGCTGACCAGAGTTGGGTAAGTTACTTTAAAAATGTAATCCGTTACAGTTACAAGTTACCTTGTTTAAAATGTAATTGTAGTGTAACTTTTTCGATTACTTTTAAAGAGTAATGTAACTAATTACTTTTGATTACTTTTTGATTACTTTAAAGTTTTAATGAGTATTGACCCATGTTCAACATTTAATTTTTGAGAACTGAATGTGAACCTTAAAAAAACACTAAGCTGAGAGGGAACTGCTGACAGGCAATCACAGGATGTCCACAAGAAGTGATGCCAGCACCAGGCATGTAAGATTTTCTCAGACTCCTCTCATCAGGCCATACTCTTTCTGTTCCTCCCCCAGGCTCTACCATTTACGCAGTTTGCAGACTAACACAAGCAGGTTCAGGTTGATAGCCGGCAAACACTTCTTGCACTGCACGGTTAAATTTGAGCCATTTTCACAGATGTAAATGAAATGCTCCTTAAATTTCCAGTGCTGGAAGGCTGTCATTGATGTGCTGCTTGAGCTGAAATAGAACCGTCCGCTCGCTTGCTGTTCCTCAAGGTGGCTCCACCAGCACAGGATGGATCATCAGAGTGGCAAATATGATAGAGACAAGGAGCCGTAGCGGGAAACGGCGATACAGGGCGAGAAACAATAAAAATATCATTACAGTAACCTAGTTTATTGCGGGGGTTACGTTCCTAAAAGAACCCGCGATAGGTGAAATCCGTGAAGTAGAAACCGTTATTTTTTTAAAGTTATTATACAATGAAATGCTCCATACAACATTGAAATCAAGGAACAAAAACTTTTTTAGGCCCAAGCATTTGTTAAACAAATAAAAGTAGCCTACGTTATAGACGTTGTCATTGTCTTTTTTTTTTTTTTTTTTTACAAATAACTACTGTAAAATTATATAGTTATCAATACATAAGTTATAATTTTAATCATCAATACGAACTGAAGAGTTAATATTGCAGGGATCAGCACCGCCCCACCGTGACGGATTGGAACGGGAGAAAATGAAAAATGATCATGAAAAAAAATACAAACTACAGTAGGACAAATAATGACTGATGTGTACAGTACAGTATTTCACTGCTGTTTGACAGAGCCGCTGCATCCTGATTGCTCTGTGGCGTTTTTTTCTTCTAAAGCCTGCGGTGCAGGTATGTTTTTTGGAGAGAACAACATAGTTATTGGTAGTTGTTGTCGCTCTTTTTTCTTCTGGGCCAGAGGATCCTTATAAACCGACATGCCACCATTTATTATGTTCGACCATAAAGTTTAACAATGCATTATGCAAATCCGTGAAGCAGCGAGACCGTGAGAAGTGAACCGCGTTATAGCGAGGCTTCACTGTACATATTTCGCAAAGGTTTTTCTTTATATTTTTAAAAAAATGTAACTTAATTTGTAATTCTTAATATTTTCGGAAGTAACTGTAACTGAATTACATATTTTCTCATTGTTACTGTAACGAATTACAGTTACTCTCTTTTGTAATTAAATTACGTAACGTCGTTACATGTAATCCGTTACTCCCCAACGCTGCTGCTGACACACTTTTTTCTTGCAGTTAGAGCAGGTAAGTCCAAAGTCGGTCCTTGAGTGCTACCACCCTACAGGTTTTCAAGGTTTCTCAGCTTCAGCACAGCTGATTCTAATGATTACAGTTAAGAAAAAAGACAGTTAATCAGCTATCTGTGGAAATCAGCTGTGCTGAAGCAGGGAAACCTCTAAAACATGCAGGACTGACTTTGGACATATCTAGCTTACTGTAGGGGGTTTTAACCTTAAAGGCATCAGACAGACCATTACATCATTATATTTCCCTTTGGGATTTAAGTTTTTTTATCAAATAAAATGTATTAAATAAAAAAAAATGAAGGACTTTGTTACTGTTATCTATATATCTATATATATAGTTGTTTAATTTTCCTTTGGGATTAATAAAGTATTTTTTGAATTAAATTCAATCTATCATGTATCTATTTGGCATCACTGTTGATCAGTAAATTCTGGTGTTGCAAATATAATTCCTAAAACCTATTTTAGCTGAATAAACCTTGCAACAAAAAGATCTGAAGGATGATGTGTCACAATGAGTTTAAAGCAAATATTTGGCTCTAAATTGTCCAAAATTTGAAGCACTGATGCTACTTCAGTTTGAGCTGTTATGTTGGAGTTTTTTTTAACCACAGAAAGTGGTTCATCACAAACTGCATTCTAAATTATTTCATAACCTTGTTATTCAAAATAAAATTTTAAATGTTTTTTTTGCTTTGTAATCTTTCAAACTGTGCTTTAAATTGCTGAATGGTCAGCAGGTTAATTATGTTTTAAACCTTGGATTGTCTGTTAGTATGTAAAAAAATAAATCAATAAAAACTTGCCTCGGTCCAAAGTTCGCAAAATATTTCTTAGATTAAATACAATTCCTATATCAGGCTTCTTTTACCCAGATATTTTTGCATCAGATGCAGCTTTTCTATTTTCTGATAGTTTCCATATGCCTAATTATATATATATATATATATATATATATATATATATATATATATATATATATATATATATATATATATATATATATATATATATATATATATATATATATTATTTTATTTATTTATACATTTTTTTCTTCTTTTTTTTGCTGACAGGAAACACCTAAAGAGAAAGTCATCAGCTCTCAATCACAGCGAATTCTTTTAATTTTTTTTAAAATAGGTTCTATGCAGTTTTGTAGAGGTGACGATCACCCAGCAGATCGCCTGAATAATATAGGAAAACAGAGACACACAAAACAGCTAGCCCTAAACAGTCTCTCCTCTGGGGAATTTAATGAATAAGCTGACTAAAAACCTTTTTTATATACTTTTTTTAACTGTTGGAAGAACGTGGAGAATGCAGAGATAAATCCTGTGCATGGGGAAACGATACCTCATACATTATAATCATTATAAACAAATAACAATGAAAAATGTACCATTTATGCCACAGAAAACATGACTTTAAAGGCCTGACAGTGCTAAACCCATTGTGTAGATACATGCAATCACATTTTAACACTAACTTACTCGGGTTGCAGTATTTTTCACCTCAGTGTTCCAAATGGGACAAGCCATCTTTAAATAGATCTCCCCGCAGTTGTTTGTCAGCCCAAACCAATCTTCTCACTTCTTAACTGTTATTTCTCTCAGTAAATCTTATCAGGATCTTGACAGGCAGCATTTCAAATGTCTAAACTGTACTCTGGCTTGATGCAGATATCCCTGTTAGATGTAGTAGTCAGTTTTTGTTTGTTATTGTTTTAATTTTATGATCTATGCTCTCATAGAGCTGCATGCTGTGCTGGTTGTTTAAAGCCTGAACTAATAAGAATGTAGAAATGGTGTTTTAATTGATCAGATTTGGAAAATGCTCACATATGAAACTAGTAGGTTTGTACCTTTTAGATCACAAATGGTGAAAAAACTTGATAAAATATTTTGTAAAACTAAGTGCCAACAATAATCCTGGGTTCTAGACCTTTTCTTTGAGCAAATTTATTCACTGGCTTTTTAGACAAAATTCACTCTGCAGGCCATCACAAGGACTAGGTGTCGAGGAGAAAAAAAAAAAGAAAAAAAAAAATACAGTTGACGTTTTCATTAAAGAGCGATTTTCAATGATCAGGAAATTTACCCAGAATAGCCTTGTAGGACTAAGGATACAAGCATGTGAAGATGCCTTGTTTACATTTTACAGTACAAAAAGAATAAGGTAATCTATTGGAATTTGCAACAATATACACAAATCCAACATATGAAACCTGGAACAATTAGCTGACAGATCAGTAGTTCAAGGTGTTTGTCCTCCATGTGTGTGGCCCAGATTTCAATCTGGTTGAGCATCTGTTGGATGTGCTCTAAAAAGTAATTCTGATTCATGAACACCTTGCCTCACAACCTAAAGGGCTTAAAGGATCTGCTGCTAACATTTTGGTGCCAGATACAACAGTACACCTTTGGCGGTCTAGTGAAGCATTCAGCAACATGTTTCCTCTTAAATAAGGGGAAACATACAATCTTATAATGTTACGCCTGGTCAGTTCATTTTTAGTCAATAGATGGGAGAAAAGTATATCCCCTAAAAGTTAGAATTTGACACTAAGTAAAAAGGATGACTTGATTTTGTAATAAAAATTTGGAAAGAGCACCTTATAACAAATTAGTAATCAGACAAAAATCTCAGATCTTAGATAGAAAGTGGCACTTATTTTTGTTGATAACTGATCACATTTAGTTAAATTGCTTTCTTTGCATGTAAAGCATCAACCTAGCATCAACCAAAGCTTGTTGCAAGTTTTAAACTACACATATCTGAGCACAACTTAATGATTTAAACAAAATGAAATGGTCCTGCATTCATAATAGTTTTCATAGATAGGCTTTTCATAGGGGACCTAAAAGGGGTTGGGATTTGGATAGACTTTTAGTAAGGTGTTTGGGCTGGAAACAGTTGGGCAGATCTAACAATCCTTACCTCAGACATTTAAAGTACTGTAATGTGGAGATACATAATGATGCAAAGCATTGCTGATTTGATTTTGGGTTTTTCCACTCACAGTAACATTTGTATTCAAATTAGAATAAGATTTTATTACAACCAAAACCTTAAAAGATTACTGACATCTATTATTTTTTCCAAACAGAGATGGTCTGCCAAAAAACTGATTAGCAGCTCTACTGTCTTATAGAACAATCTTTCAATCTCTCAAAATTGTATAACCTCTGTTTATGTATTTAACAATGTCCTTGCTGACAGAGCTCAGAACTCAGAAGCTCAGAGCTCAGAATGCTGCTGCACGACTTTTGACAGGTACTCGAAAGAGAGAGCATGTAACCCCTGTCCTGGCCTCACTTCACTGGCTGCCTGTATACTTTAGGATTCATTTTAAAATTCTTATGTTTGTTTTTAAATCATTGCATAATCTTGCCCCAGCTTACCTCACTGAGCTTCTTCATCCCTACGTACCCCATCGGTCTCTCAGGTCAGCAAATCAGCTGCTCTTGGAGGAACCGAGAAAAAAAAGGAAGCTCATAGGGGACAGGGCTTTCTCTGTTATGGGCCCCAAATTATGGAATGACTTACCCTTGCAGGTCAGAGAGGCCCCTTCTTTGCCCATTTTTAAAGCTCGTCTTAAAACCCATCTATTTTACTTGGCTTTCAACACCAGTGGGATCTAGTTTTAAATTGTATGTTTTTGTTTTTAAACTGTTTTTAAATTATTTTTATTATGTTGTGTTCTTAAACTGTACAGCACTTTGTATCAACTGTGGTTGTTTTAAAGTTCTTTATAAATAAAGTTGGTATTGTATGGTATGGTAGAACAAAGAAACCTAGTATTTAAGCAGACAGACAGTATGTTATCTAAAAAAGTGTTTATTTAAAATGACAGATCTGCAGTGAACAGCTACGATGTCTAGGAACCTCTGCAGGAAGAAAACACAGTTTAGTGACCAAACCTGGCTTAGGACGATTATGAGTCCCTGCCCAGAGAGCAAGGTAGATTCCAGCCGGTCCGCTGCAGAAATAACGCGGACGCTGCAGACGCTGCCTAGAGAGTCCCAGGCGTTGAAGCCCCAAGGACTGAAGAACAGGCAGGAGATCAGATCCAAGAAGACGAAGGAAGGCAGAATAATCCAGAGGGCGAACTTCAGCAAAGCCGGACCTGGTGTCTAGGAGGTTCATAGGAGTCTGGGCCAGAAGACAGGCAAAAAACAGGTAGAATCCAACAGGAGTCCGAAGACAGGTCAAGAAAACAACAGGAACAGGCAGGCTCAGAGGTCCAAAGGAAGAACGGGTCTGGATCAGGCAATGCAAGACAATAATGCTCACTAGAAGAGTCTCACCAATGGCTCTAATAATCCGGCACTGATGACTGAAAGAAGGCTGGTTAAATAGAAACTGGAGCAGGTGAAAAAGATGATTGAAATGAGTAATGAAGCGAGTCATCAGCACCAAGATTATGACACATGCTAAACATCTTCAACATATTTGTTACTGTTTGACTTTTTGTGTTTACAATAAGCCTTGTATTGTATACATTTAACAGAGTCTTTGAGGGCTTTCAGTGTTGGTTTATGTGATGATGGCAGAGGTCTGACTTACAAGCAGTAAACCTCTCAGACTAGGAAATGTAGGTTTTGTTGACAAATGACTGATTGGTAATAGCTGGGAATGGGAGGAATGGTTACAGGGCCAATAGTGGACATCAGATTGAATGAAGCTCTGGAGACAAACAGGACAGGTGAGTTGTGCAAATTGGAGCTGAATGGTTAAGGGTGCTGGTGGCTAACTTGAAGAAATGCTGTATTAAAAATGTGCTGGTACAGTACAAGCTGGTTTTACTTTAGACATGGGACATGTGGTAGGGCATTCACCAAAATGTTGACTAGTTTACTTAATGAAGCTTAGTCAACTAATATCTGGACAACACAAAAGTTGACCCAACCACCCCCACCCCTGTGCCTTGGACTGGGGGTGTGAACTGTGGATCTGCATGGTGGTGTGCATATGGCATGCAAAACTGGTATCTTATGAGCATATTCTATGGGCTTAGTAGAGAACACACTGCAGTAAGCAATAGAAGCTGGATTAGACCTACAGTACCTGATATAGCCAAGACTGATGATACAGCAACATGTATTGTAAGTAATTTTTGACCACATCCCGCGCCCAAACCCCATGCCCAACTTAATGTAAGTACTTGATCAAATGACACATCGACTCTACTTTGACCTTTACTGTAAAATTGTTGACATGGAAAAATCCCATCTTGTTAATGCCCTATAATGTTGGATAATCATGGAGACTGAGGAGAAGAGCCATGGGGCTGACAACAGCATTGACATGTGACATGGGGCAAGTTTCTTTGAGACTGATTTGAAAGTAATGTCACAGGAACCTTCTGTCCTTGTGAATACTGGGGTGCAGGATTGCATTACTGGTCAGTGAGCCATCAGTTCTGTTCAGTAGCTTTCTGAATCACAGAATTGGTGTTTGAACAAATCTGTTTGCAGCACCAGATGTGGTGATGCACTGAAGCATTAGAAATGTCCTTTTCATCTGCTGGACAGAGAAGAGGTTCGCAGCTGAGGGAGTAAAAATGTAAATCATCTGCTTATTCAAACCATGGGATGAACTCAATCTAAAGAACTGGAGAATATGATACATCTTAGCTCCTGCTCATCCAGTTCCTTATTCATCCGTTCCGTCTGACTTAGAATGGGGATGGTAACCAGAGGCTATTGACATCTTGAGAGCAAAACAGAATTGCTTCCATACCAGAACCAGGCTCTAAGAAAGGCCTTCTGCCATTCCCTGATGGGGTTTTTACAAGGTAGAGGCATACACGCTAAAGAAACACTGAAGGACTGATGAAGAATACAAATTAAGAACATTTGTAGAAGGTGGTTTCAGTAATATTAATAGTTTAACTTTATTAATCTTATATGGGAGGAATTTACCTCTGCATTTAACCCATCCCCTTTGGGAGTAGTGGGCTGCCATCATGGGGAGCCCAGGCAGCAGTGTGGGGTTAAGGATCCTGCTCAGAGACCCAGGGTGGCAGTCTGTGGGAGTGGGTCTCAAACTCAGAACCTCAGGACTCCAAGCACTATTCCCTAACCACTAGGCCGCCATTCCCCAGTAGGGTGTATTTCATTTGCATCAAGGTGGATTGCGGTGTTACATCTTCCTCTCTGAGGGCAGAAGCAAACCAGAGACACTTTTTAAATGGTTTAAACACTACAGGTGTGGAAACACCCCACTTAATTTTGGGCCATTTCCAACATTAAAAACATGGGATTTATGAATATTGGTGATGATTTTACAGTGCTGCTGCAGTAAAGCTATTTTAGAAATGCACCATTTTCCTTTATATACTTACCTTAGATGCAAATATATTTTGTGTTAGTGAATAGAAGGTACATGGTTGAAATCCCCAGTGTTCTGTGCCACTCTGTAAACAAACACCACATATAGAGATTTATTATAAATTCAAGAGGCTTGAAGCTTCTCAGGGTTTCTTAGGTAATAAGATTCTGGTCTCACAGTCCTAGTGTCCAAATAGCCAAGAGCTAGAACTTACGTGAGTGAAACAGGAGTGTGTGAGCTTTAGAGTGTCAGTTTGTGTGTGTGATGAAGAATTGGGGGGGTTTTCATCAAAAATAGCCAGTGTGCTTATTTTCTCTGTCACCTCTGTTCAGTGGAAGCCGTAACTCATTCTGCTGTCTAAGTGAAGCAATCACAGCCTGTAGACTTTTCAAGGCTACTGGGTAGCACTCAACAAGAAGCCAATCCTCACAGGATATGGCTGCTGCACATTCATCTCTACAGCTACTTGTGTAGGTTAGGAGGCATCCATAGGGACATCCATGCAAATTAGAACAGCCATGATTTTACATGGTGTTAGGTTTATATATATTTTTTGAATATTTCCTTTCAGTCATAAGTGTTGGAAGTGATGATATCCCTAAATCTTTTTTTTATTACTTTTTTCTGTTTTAGCATATTTCAAAAGGGGAATTTTCCTTGGAATGGTGGAATGATTCAGACCTTTTTTTCCCTAAGTGTAATTTTCAATTATTGTTTAATCTATGTGTAGAAAAAATAGCAACAACTGATGGAAGTTTTGGCTAACAAGAAAAAGAACATTTATGTAAAAAGTAAAGTTTAGTTTCACATTATTTCTTATTTTATACTTCCATATAACATCTTATAAAAGACCCATCATCCTACATCTGTCTTGCTTATGATATTATTTTCTAATCATTATGTATTCTTTCTATTCATTCTTTGCAATTAAAGAGGATAATAGCAGTTTCTCACTTATAGTTCTAATGACTTATCTTAAATGCCTGTTATTTGACATAATTTACCTACTTACACCATTTTCATTCTGTTACTCTTAAATGAAATAAGAGATCACCACTTCTCCATTAATCAGCTTTTAGATTGGTATGGATTTACTGCCAGACCACCAATTAAAACACATTTTCTGTTCTCCATATCAGTCTTTCTTTTTGATAGTTTGCAGAAACTTTGCTTGAAGATGACTGGAATGTCACAATTAAGATTTATGAAGAAAAATACAAACATGTACAAGAAAACTATATCTCAGTTCTTTGTGGATATAATGAATGACAAATGGACTGCATGTGGCATTTGGCATAACATGTACAACATGAAAGGTTAAGCTTCTTGCCCATGGGAAGCTGAAACTGAACTGAACTTCCTCAGGATCTTAAGATGCCAGCTCTTGCATCTGACTCACTGTTGGGTCTTTAGGGAAAATCTCTGCTGTGCATTTTCAACTTACAAATTTTGAATTAGAAATGCTTTCACATAGGTTTTTCTCACACAGAATGAGTTGTGAAAAGTCTTGTCTACTTCTTAAACAGATATATCATAGCTCACAGATTTTAAAAATCTAATAATGTACTGTATTTATGCAGCATATCTCTTTTTTATACTGGGTTTAAAAATAGTGATTAACTGCTGAATGCAACGTAATATTTTAGAGGCAAGCATTCTAATGTAATGTGATTTCACAATACATTTTTCACTCATTAACCAAAACTCTACAAGAGCAAACAGGAAGCCTTTTGTGATTCAACGTGCATTGATATTGGGAACAGAGGCAGCATTCCCTACAAGTGTTAGAGAAGTTTGTGTTACACAGCTTTACAGTTAAACAGGATTTCATTCATCCTTTTGTCTATAAGATTGAAGTTGACATTTAACTTTTTTCCCCTTCCTTTGTTATTGATTAGCAAAGTTGGCATTACCAGCTGTGTTCCATGTACACTCACCCGCCACTTTATTAGGTACACCTGTCCAACTGCTCGTTAACACTTAATTTCTAAGCAGCCAATCACATGGCGGCAACTCAGTGCATTTAGGCATGTAGACATGGTCAAGACAATCTCCTGCAGTTCAAACCGAGCATCAGTATGGGGAAGAAAGGTGATTTGAGTGACTTTGAACGTGACATGATTGTTGGTGCCAGAAGGGCTGGTCTGAATATTTCAGAAACTGCTGATCTACTGGGATTTTCACGCACAACCATCTCTAGGGTTTACAGAGAATGGTCCGAAAAAGAAAAAACATCCAGTGAGCGGCAGTTCTGTGGGTGGAAATGCCTTGTTGATGCCAGAGGTCAGAAGAGAATGGGCAGACTGGTTCGAGCTGATAGAAGGGCAACAGTGACTCAAATAACCACCCGTTACAACCAAGGTGGGCAGAAGAGCATCTCTGAACGCACAGTACGTCGAACTTTGAGGCAGATGGGCTACAGCAGCAGAAGACCACACCGGGTGCCACTCCTTTCAGCTAAGAACAGGAAACTGAGGCTACAATTTGCACAAGCTCATCGAAATTGGACAATAGAAGATTGGAAAAACGTTGCCTGGTCTGATGAGTTTCGATTTCTGCTGCGACATTCGGATGGTAGGGTCAGAATTTGGCGTCTACAACATGAAAGCATGGATCCATCCTGCCTTGTATCAACGGTTCAGGCTGGTGGTGGTGGTGTCATGGTGTGGGGAATATTTTCTTGGCACTCTTTGGGCCCCTTGGTACCAATTGAGCATCGTTGCAACGTCACAGCCTACCTGAGTATTGTTGCTGACCATGTCCATCCCTTTATGACCACAATGTACCCAACTTCTGATGGCTACTTTCAGCAGGATAATGCGCCATGTCATAAAGCTGGAATCATCTCAGACTGGTTTCTTGAACATGACAATGAGTTCACTGTACTCAAATGGCCTCCACAGTCACCAGATCTCAATCGAATAGAGCATCTTTGGGATGTGGTGGAACGGGAGATTCGCATCATGGATGAGCAGCCGACAAATCTGCGGCAACTGTGTGATGCCATCATGTGAATATGGACCAAACTCCCTGAGGAATGCTTCCAGCACCTTGTTGAATGTATGCCACAAAGAATTGAAGCAGTTCTGAAGGCAAAAGGGGGTCCAACCCGTTACTAGCATGGGGTACCTAATAAACTGGCCGGTGAGTGTATATATTCCATTTACAGACTTCACAAGATTAACATCTCCAAATGTGGAATGTTGTGTAAATATTTTAATTGGACTCTTTACATGGAGAAACCGATCCAGGCATTAGTATGGGAAAGAATATGCTATGTGCTGACATGCTCTTCTCCATAGCAATTCTGATACTGAAAATTGCTCAGTCTTGGTAAATTTATCCACACCTCTGACCTCTGATGCTAACTGGATTAAAAATAAAAAGAATCTTGCAAAGCCGAGGGCAACCATTTCCCCAGAGGCTCTGTGAAACTGCTTTATAAAAGATGGCTGAAGTCATTGGTGGAACGTAAAAAACAAACAAACTGTAATTTGGGGATCCATCTTCCTTAACAATGCCACTAGAAAGCAAAGCTTTCTGGTAAATAAAGGAAAAATCTGTTGCTATAGAATCTTATGTCTACATTTATTAAACATTCAAACGTTCAGCTTCACTTCTATGAGTGGTTAAAACATTGTAACTTTTTTTGCTTAATGTTCTCCATTTCACCTCAATGTAGCCATCTGCCAGCCCAAATTCATTGCCAAGTCTGGCACCATTCGTACTATGAGCCCATTGGATTATAACCAGAAAGTACAGAAAAGGGCTACTTCACAATTTCAGCATCTGATCCTTTATGTATAAAGTCTAATTTAAGAATTTATAACATCTGGACTGAAGAATGGAGTCTACCGTAAATTATCAAAATGAATTTGCAATATTGTAAAGACCCCAAAACAAAGGTCAGCTTTTGATGGCTGTTTGGCATCTAAAAAAGAGTTTAAATGAAAAGATACTTCCTTATTATTGATGAAATGTTAAAAACTTTTAAATGAAATAGAGGTTTAAATTTAAAAATATGTATGCTCTTTTTATGCCTAATGTGAGCATCAGGGCACATTTTGTTTAAAGAGAACAGCAGCATTTCTTGCTACATTAATATACATCTTATAAGCACTACACACGCTAGATGCTGTTTATCAATGTTTAAAGCATCACTGACTCTAATGAATGTGGAATTAGGACTTTTTTCCACTTTGAAAAGGTTTGCATTTAAACTTACCAGCAACAAAGACTGTAGGTAAATACATGCCTATTTAACCAAATACAGTCTAAATATGTTTGTTATATGTGGATTTGTCCTGTGTTTTCTTTTGAAGATATAGAATTGTGCAGAGGGACACCCTCTTATTTTTTCATCTAATATGTTCTCTCTGTATCATGCCAAATAATACATTCAAGGGACGGCAAATAAATGTATTGTATTTACAACTGTACTGGAACTATAAGAGGAACTGACACTGAGCATTTAAAATATTAACTTCACTATACAAGTTGTACATATGGGCTGTGGTTACTCTGTGTAGCCCATTTCATGTATTTTATCTAGGGTTTCAAGAATTAATTGGATGAATTGATTATTTAAATAATCGTCAACTAATTTAGTAATTAATTAATCATTAACTGGTGTATAGGGCCACTAAAATGTACATTTAGCCGACAGAGCGACCCACTTAGAGCAGGAATTATACCAAGATTGTAAAAAAAATTTAATGTTTGTACTGATTTACTTATGGACCATGTGGAAATCTAAAAATAATAGAATTAATGTAAATAGTGTTCCTCTGTTTGTCTTTATTCTATTTCTAGAAGTAGAAGTCAATTAAATAGAATTATTTTTATGTGGTAAACAAAAAATCTTTAGCACCTTCTCATGTTGTTATGTTCTATAAAAGAAATAACAGCTGTTATTTTTCCCTGAACTGCCGTCAAAAATGAAAACAGTAATAGCAAACAAAAATCGGTTAAAGGGAATCGAAAATGTTCATAGCTTACAGTCTTTGCTTTTCCATTTTAACAGCAGTTTTCAGAATATTCAGAATATTTAGTTTTATTAAAGAAATCCTAATGTTGGTTACATACATTTCTCAAGTCAAAACCCTCTCCTGCTTCTTTACAGAAGTGCAATCAGAAGCTTTCTGAAGTGTAGATAATATTTAGTTTTTTAATTGTACTACTTTTGTAGCCTATTGATAACCTTCGTATTCTAACGTCATTTTTATTATTTCGCGCTCCAAGTACGCACATGCGCAAGCATACAGACTAGAAAACAAACAATCAGAAAGAGAGAAGGCAGAACATAAGGCAGAAAAATCTGAGAGTGGAGTTAAAAAGCGCCGCACAGTTAAATGTGCTGCTACATGAAAGACCAGGCAGCTGCAGCTACCAGGCACAGGAGCTACGAGAGGAAAAGAAGCAACTGCTGCAACAGCTCTGTATAGTAAATTATAAATATGTTGTTCACATTGAATTATCGGTAGGGACAATTAGGTTGGTCCAAAGTTTTGGTAGGGACATGTACCTATGGTCCCTATATATACATATATATATATATATACAAAATAAAATATTGACTAAGATAGAGAATGAAATACAATTACAATCAAAACTTGTTTACAATACGCACTCCACACTATTTTTAATGTCTGTTATTTCTTTCTGCTTTCCCTTAGTCTTAGAAAAAGCTATAATCCCCCCCAAAAAACTCATTTACTTGCCAGTCTATGTGCCATGTGCAGTTTATCACAATTTGGGCTCAGAAATCTGTTTATAATAAACTCTTGTCTGTGTATGAACAGTCTGAATGCCGCCAGTATCACAGATGTAGCAGTAATATAAAATGTCAAGCTGAATGCAATGACTGAGAGGGCAAACACACATTGAAAAAATGTCTCTGTCTCTCCAAATGTATTCTTACTCAGGCACAAGTTGACAGCTGTGTTCCTTTTTATATAGAAATAATTTTTTTTTGTCAAGAAGGCAAACGCAATAAAAAACAAAACTCCACAGAGTATATTTTCCAGTTTGTACTCTGGCAAAAGATATTGGACATAGACAATTAGTCCCAGAAAGAGATGAGAAGATGTATCTAGAAAGTACAGAACTCTTTGTCAGAGTTGTTTCCAGTTTGGTATTCAGGCCTTTTATTTTGAGCTTTGGAGTGATTTTTGCTCAGTGGATCACTACAGATCATATGTTGAAGGGTAACAAATGTTTCTGCTTATTGGCAGTAAATGAAAGAGATGCACTGATCCAGTGTTTTTTACAATCTGATATGATACCTGGGGTGAGCATATTGGCAGATATCGGACACTGATTTGATTTATTAGTTGAATGGGTGAACCATATATCTTGCCATGTGAGTGAAGGTTTTAGCCTTGACAAACAAATTAACACATATATAAATGCACTTTATTTTATTACTAAATAAGCCGCTTTAAAAATAAATAACAGTTCCATGTAAAGTGCATTGGATTTAATTTCAGGCTGTGTCCGAATGTCCGCCCTAACCGCTATATAGGGAATTATATTGTGGTTACTCCATTTTAGATGATTGTCCGAACGTCTAGTGGATGAAAAAGTTATGTACTAGTGTATTTCTACAATGCACCTTGAAAAGTAGGGATCATCCATGGTCTCTAGACTAGCAGATATATCCTGCAATGCTTTGGATCGGATGTTCCGACACACCTCAGATATAAAATCACAGATATCTACGGCAGATGCAAACGTGCAATAAACGACGAAACAAGCTGTAAAAACGTGATGCAAATGGCAAAACACAAAAAACAAATGTAAAAGAAAAACAATGCAAACACTATGAGAAATGAGCTGCAAACACAATTAAAAATGCTTATGTGGTTCCTTAGGTATATGGAGTGCCAGAATTTATTACGAGAGCTATGGAGCATTTATTTATTTAGTAAATGATTAAATTGTTGAATGTACCATTAAACTGCAAAATATATGATTAAATAAATACATGTCTAATTATAAAAACATTTTAAATAAGTACTTAAATGACTAAATGGCAATAAAATATGTATTTTTAAAATTAATATATTGCTTTAAAATGCATTTCAACAATATATAGCATTAAGTAAATGTGTATTTTTAGAGAGAAACCAGTCTGTTGCATTATGTATACTATAGAGCCATATATTTTTTTTTAGGTGCTTTTTAAGAAAAGCCATATTAGAATGCATATTCTAACCTACTGAACATAAGCTTAAGATGAATATAGAAAAGGTTAAAATGGCCAACATTATACCCACACAAGTCATGAGTCAAGAACCCAAAATCACACATTAGGTGTTAATTTACAGTGTTCTCTTTTTTGAGAGTCTTTTTTTTTTTAGATGGTTCCGCTTGGCCTTTTTTGATCAAAGCAATGATCACATAAAATGAAAAGATTTTATATTACTCAGTAAGTTCTCACTGCAATTAAAGTAAACTTCTGTGTTTTAACATCTGCACATTTTCAGCAGCAGTGTCTTTTTATAGAAGAATGTGAGACATGTTCACTGTTCCAGTCTCCCACATGTGTGACAGTGTCATTGTGTGTATAAGCATATGAGAAAGATTATTACTGAGATTTTAATCAAAGTTAAAACCGACTGATATAAAGTGACGAAGGAAGTGTATCTGTAAAACAACCTATTTTCTATTGCTCATTTGTGGCATAGCTATTATGTTGCAAAATTTTCAATAGGTTTTTTGGAATTTTCTAAATACTTTTTAGTTACTCAAGAAAAACAAAATTGAATAGTGTTTTACATTAGATATGTATTATACTCCAAGTTATTTCAAATATAAATCTGAATGTAAACTTTTTATTTATGAAGGTATAAAAAAATCTTTATATGAGGATTTATTTATATGAAGAACATTTGCAGTTTGCTTTGGCGCTTTTAGATAAATTGAGGATCCAGTATTCAAGGCAAAACAGACAGTGGGAATAATCATAAACGTTTATTAAAGCAACGGATCTGCAGTTGCAGCGGCTAGGGCGGCTAGAAACACAGGTTAGTGACCATGATAATTTGATTCCAGTCTATAGGCTGACAAGACGTAGCGGATGCTGCCCATAGAGTTCCAGATGCTGAAGCCTTGAAGGCTACATAGCTGGCAGAAGGGCAGCTATGTAAGGACAAAGGACAGCAGGATAATCAAGAGGGTGAAGTCAAGAGGCAAATCCAGGTGCAGTCCACAAGAAGAATCCAACAGAAGCCTTAAAACAGGTCTTGCAAACACATCAGAATATGGACATGCAGTCTCAACGGTCTGAAGACAGAATGGGTCAGGATCAGGCAATCAGAACACAATCAGTAATGTTAGAAAACTCTTACACCAAAGGCTCAAGAATAATCTGGCACTGGTGAGGTAATGAGAAACTGGGCGAAGCTAGGCAGGAAAATGAATTGAGTAAACAAGCCAGTCATCAACGCCAAGATCATAACATAATCTTGACATAAATCTAAGTGCTGAAATAAATTGCAAAGAGATTGAAAAAGTGGCTCTTTCTACTTAATTTCCAATGAGCTAAACAAGCTGTGTCCCCCAGTTAGCCCACCATTAGGGACTGGTGCAACCATTAGGGACTGGTGCAGAGAGGATTGGGCAACAATGGGAAGCTTCAGCGACCTGATTCACGGATGCTTAGACTAGCTCTTGGGAACTGAAATCACCATACTACAGGGAAGGAGCCTGAGCTTTTGCAAGAGGTGGAGCAATACCGGCTAGAAATAGCTAGCCTTGCCTCCACACATAGTCTGGGCTCTAAAACCAAGCTACTTGAAGGACGCTTGATTTTCCTCTACTCTGGAGTAGGACACTGGGAGAGGCAAAGAGCATGTATGGGTCTGATAATCTCAGAGCTGTCCTCCGATTACCACCTGAGTAATTACATTCTAGCCAGACAGACTTGGTTGGGCTAATCAAGTAATGAGAATCTGCTGATAATGTCTGGCGAAACCCTTGCTCGGGGATGTCTTCAACTCCCACCACCTCTGGGAAAACTTCTTCCAGATTCCGGCGGACATGGTGTCTGAGTGGACCAAAATTTGCCACCATTGTCCATGTGGTTGTAAGGTTTGCAGTTCCCGTGGTGGTGGCAATCCCTCAAACTTGGTGGTAGACACGTCTGTAAGGGATGTTGCCTGGCTGGTTGGACAGACTTCGGAGGCAGCAACTAGTTATTGTGAGGACAAGTGTGCCATTGCCTGGGTTGTTGCAACGGCAAAAACCTGAGCCAGAAAAGAGTTTGGAGTGGCCATGAAGATGTAAAAAGCATCTTACAGCTATTGGTTGGCCTTAAAAGCGATTCTCAGAAAAGTCTGACTTCTCCGTAAGGGGAGGCAGTGCTTTGCTAAAACTGTTTTCAATAGGAGTGGAAGCTGCTGACGCTGAAGAGGACATCATTGCACGGCGAAAGGAATGCTTTCAGGATCTCCTCAGTCCGGCTGACACCTTCCATTTTGAAGTAAGAGACAGGGTGTTTGGGAGCAAATTCATTCATCACCCAGGCTAAAGTCACCAAGTTGGTGAAATGAGAGCTGACATGGCTGACATGCCTCTTCAACATTGCGTAAGGTCATGGACACTGCCCGTGGTTTGGTAGACTGGCATGGGCGTTCTCTTGCATAAGTAGTGTAAAGGAAGAAAATATTCTAATCATAGTTAACTTTGGAAAAAGATTGGCTTCTGATTCTTCCCTTCCCCAGGTCCACTCGGCGAGCTGCGTTTGGTAATAAAACCAACATTGCGTGTTGACGTCACAGAATTACAGAGTTCAATCCAATATAAGACGATGCATAAACTTAGAAATAAGACAATGCACAAACCTACACCAGAAACTGCAGAACAACAGAGACATACATTCCATTACCTGACATAGGAGGAAAGAAAGCAAAGACGTACAAGACATCTTTGGAGAGTTTGCAAGAGCAAAATCTGATCTTTTTCTTCTAATTAGAAAGCTTTATCCTCTTGTATCTAATCCATTCAAAAAGGGGCTGGCCCTCGGTCCTCCAATCAAACGCCATCTCTGACACTGCTAGGGCTTCCCCTTATTTACTGCAAACATCTGGGGTCATTTGCTTCTTTGTTTTAACAAGAAAAGGCGGAAAGCTTGTCCTGGCATCTAGCATTCCTAAAGTCATAAAACACAAGATAAGCTCTCACAGACAGCTTGTGGAATGCGGGGGGCCTCACTTTTGACCTTCTGTAAACCAAGCAGAAATCTCTCCTGCAGGCTTAACTGTTATTCACCCCCCAGGAGATACTCATTCTATGGGCTGGTGGTCTAAATACTTATCCATTAGTAGTTTTAAATCATTAACACAGCCTTGTTCAAAATTAAGAAATATGTTCAAGTGAGAGTGTTTACACATGCCATAAGATTAACTGTATTAAAGTCTAAAAAATAATCATTTTTCTTTAACAGTCCCCGTTTTGAGGTCTGAGACATACAGACCTCACAAATAAAATGATTAAGCCTTCTAATAGAGGAACCAAAAAACTATTTAGTATACTAAAAAACTAAAACATTAGCCCAATTTTATAACAGTCCCCTTTTTAAACAGCACCTCCTAGGTCCACTGCCAGGTCATGTGTCTAAAGCTAAACTCCATAATCTAAACTTATCAAATGTATCTTGCGCTGTCCAACAATTTAATACTCACCTGATGAACCACAAAATTTTAACCAGTAAAAACTAAACTAAAAATACATTTCACTTATCAAATATGAAAAATCATAAAACTCAGTTATCTGAAAGAGAAGCAAACACACAATAGGAATATCAGCCCAGAATATGAAATAAAAAATAAAAAATAAAAGTAAGATATCTCAAAATTACTAAAAAATGCTCAGCAGACTTAAAAGACAATATTCACCACAAAAACTACAATTTGTCAATAAAAAACAATAACAACATCAAGAAATACATCATAAACACATAAAAATTACAAAATAGCATAAACACATAAAAATTACAAAATAGTTTTTTTTTTTTTTTTTTTTCACAATTCAATAATAAGAAGTTAGAGTTCGTCTCTATGCTCCTTCGATAGTCTTTCAAAAATGAATATGAATTCTTCGTCAGGAAACGATCCAAAAATACGCGCAAAAAGAAACGAATGTTCTTGAAGAGTTCGCAAAAACGAAAACACGCAATAAAAAGAACATAAGTTAATGATGATCTTGTAGCTGGATCCTTCACGTGTTCCTCCTCGGTTGTAAACCTCAGGTTTTCCACCTGAGTGTCCGTTGCTCACTGAAAATTGGAGTATTATGCCAATTTAACAGTGAGTTTAAGGAGAGGGTGCAATCTCCTTTTCTCAATGGAAGGACACCGGAACAGGATTATTGTGCCTATCTGGGCCTTTTAAGCCTTGTAATTCAGGAAAATGAAGTGGTTTTGGCAGACTTCTGCCCGGAAATGCAGATCCTCCTCCGCGCTGTGATGGCCCTCAGACACTCCTCGACCGCAGGTTGAGACTGTAGATTCTCCTGTATGCCCTGCAGCGTGCGCCGTGGCTCCTCAGCTGATGTGCACTGACTCCAATGGAACCACGTGTCTCCTTCTCTCTTGTAGACGGACAGCATGAGATGTACTCTCCACGACTCGGTATGGTCTGGCGAAGCGAGGTTCAGACCACTTTCTTTTGATGACCATCAGGCGCACCCAGTCGATTCCCCGAACTGATCCCGAGCCTGGACGTTCCTTTCCATCCTGGAATGCGGGGTAGCAGGTCCTGGAAACATCCGTCCTGTCTGGAGCTCATATGGAGAGAACCCTGTTGATTGGTTAATAATTGATCCTACACTTTATGACAGCTTCACTGTCTTCATTTTGTATTATAAATCTGCTACTTTGGAGCTGTATTTTAACCATCCTTTGACCCTCTTTTTATATAGGGCCTACATGAGAAATGAAAGTTTCCTATCATGTTAAACCCAAAACTTAACTGTATTTTAGAAGCAGTTCCATAACTGTTAATTTGTAAATCTCCAATTTAGACCAATTTAATTTCAATCATCATATTTTCTATTTTTTAAAACCTTAAAGAATGATCAGCCTGCTTTACATGAGTCACTAAATATCAAAAATTACCTACTTTATTCCAATCATATTTTAAATCCCAAAAATTTCAACCATTTTTACCTTTGATCCATTTATTCATTTGAAAACCTATTTATAAAATATTTAATTGAATAATGTATTACCCTTTTTATATTGTTTATCAATTATCAATGCCTTTTCAGTTTTGGAGAGAGATTCAATACAGCTAAATTTATTAAATGATGTAAATCTTTAGTTTAGACCTTCCTGGATGTCTTAGTTAAACAACTTATTTTAAAACATATGAATAGAGATACAACAATCCAATGATCACCTTCCTTAGTTTAAGAACACTATTTTATGTAAATTATTTGATAGTCAATATTTTGTTTAGTATATTCAATTTATACATTTTACTTATTTCATATCCAAATAGTTAGCTCATCTTTAATGCTGGTAATACACCGTAAAACATTTAATGTATTTTGATTTAACTTCAATAACCTCTTTTTCCGAAAAGTAAATGCAGAGATCCAAACTAAAAATTTGCCTATCAGATCAATTCCATTCATGTCCCCCTGTTTCTATAACAGAACAAATGTTCTGTCATAGAATACAATAAAAATCCTATACAACTCATTGAGATGAAATCCGCTATCACCACTAACTTTAGCCTCATGTAACACAGTTGGATGCAATTCAAACATGGTGTCCCAGTTACTGTTACAATCTGCACACCTCAATCAAAGAATTTAATGTTTGATTAAATTTATGAAATCAACACAGAACTTGGTGTCATTAGCTCAGTTAGCTCAATAGACACCCATCAATCCACTTTAACACCTTAATTTCAAATTCCATTTAAATTTAAAATTTATTTTTACTGAATGGTAGCCTCTGTACTATGTAAATAAAATTTAGATCATCTTCCCTAGTAGATGAAGCGTAACACACAATGCAATTCAGCTATAGTTAAAAAAATGTAATTGCAATCGTTAGTCCCTGCCCATTCTTTTCAGGCAGGAAGGGAAAAAAACACACTAGCATTTTGTGAGACAAACAGAGTGAATCATGGAGGAATGCAGTGTCGTAACAGTTGGTGCACACCAACCCCTAACTGCATCGTAAAACCTCTGACCCCAGGAGATGGGGTTGTCCTCAACACCTAGAATTACACTGCAGGGCTGCAGGACGTGAAGAAAACAGGGCGCCTCAGTGCTATATCTAAAATAAGAAGAGAACAATGGCATCACACACTACAAAAATTTAAAGAAAAGAACTTATTCACCACTACCAAGTTGTGTTGGCACCCATTTCGTCTCCAACCTGCAGACTGAAGGGAACCCCAGGAGTGGGCTCTGGCGCCCAGGTCACATGATCAGAGGTGAGAATCCAGGATCAAACATGAGAACACACAACAGGACCACCGCTGAGCGACTTGCCATGCCCCAATTCTTTATCTGCTGAATCAGAACGTGTCTAGAGAAGCAGTCATTCCAGCAGTGCAGAAACATCTGGATACAGTCCCGCTTTGATGAACTTTGGTCAGCCTTTCGTGGTCGACAGAGCAGGACATAGAAACCAGCAGACCAGTCATCTACTGAAACCCCCGTCCGGGTTTGTCTATGATCTTTGTGGTCCCGACTCACTGCTGATTTCCAGCCATAGAAGACTCCCACAGATAACGCCTGAGTCCCTTTTGTTTTCAGCCAGGCATGAAAAGCAACAGTCAAAGGAGACATCTGTTGCCAGGTACAGCAGGAGAACAGTTCGCTTTCACTGACCTTCGTAATCGCTCAACAGCGTTCGGCTTTCATACAACAGTCCAGCAGAAGATGGGCCTAGTTCAGCATCATCATGTCTTTGTTCAGCAACAACAGCGGCCTGATGCGGTAATCAAGAAGATCCCTTCAAATACATCTTCCCATGATCTCTGAGCTTAAAAGACCCTTCCCCCAAGATCGCCATCAAGTCAGAAGGAAGGAGAACTGCCAGAGAAAAAATAATACAAAGTAATTAAAAAGCAAAACTTATATTTGCCACATTTTGTTACTTTCACTATCATAAATAAAATTTATCTTGTGATGCCTCCTCCCGTGTGGCGCTAGATTTGTTGTTGTTATAGCACAAACGGCCAACTGCCCCAAATCCTGAACTGCAAAAAGAATAAACAGAAATTTGTTAAAATAGTCCACGATCGGATGTGCCAGAATTAAGAAAATAATGACACTTACTGTTCAAAATCAATAAACGTCAATACCTCGATGACATTCACTCTGCTTGTGCCAAATATCAACTACAAATTCTAAAATCACAAACTCATTAAAGAATTAGAACAAACTCTAGAATGTCCAAGTACTGATACTTATAAAAGTTGTGATGGAATTGCCCTTGGTCAAATAATTATGAATTGCATATTGTTCTACTAAATACCAAACATCCTCATCATTGTCCCACGCTTCAAGACAAAGTCCTATTTCAAAATTTCAGAAATCCTTTACATTTTATCTGAATTTCATAGCAGTTTTAACCAAAATTTTCCTCAAAATTAACAATTTACACCCAACTGTATATAATCAAAGTCAGCAGTGATGCAGAAATCTATCAACAATTTTAAATGTAAATAGACATGGCATAGATGTTATTTGAAACCGTTCAATTTGAGATGATCAAATCTAATTTAGTGGAAGCTTCTATATCACATACACCATATTGTAGTAAAGCAGGAAGGCCATATGACTCTACATTAAAGAAATCCATAATTCACTATTGTTGAATCGAAAAAATCAAAATTATTGATTAACTAATTTACCATTAACCATATCCAAAAATTTACCAGGAATTAGGGTCTACTTCTGCTTCTCCCCCTGTTGATATAATAAAATTCTCATTTTGAAAACAATTTGGAATCTATGTCACTTTTATATAATAATTTGCTGAAAAACCAAAATATCATAAGATGTTCCACCATTTCTCCAAATCTTCCATCTAGTATTCAAACTAGACTGAGATTATGTAAATTTCAAAGTTCCATCTGTAATGTCTTATCTTTATAACATCCCCCTGTGTTTTCTTATTTCCAAAAGAAAAACAATTTAGAGGTGGAAAAACAAAAATGGAAGAACTCACCCCCATTATGCTAAAATTTCAACATGTCCAATCAGTCACCCATATGAAATATAAACCAAGTTTATTTAGTTAGAATTTAGGTTAGTTTGTTAGTGTTGTTAGTCAAAGTGGATAACACAATTTCCTAATAACTACATCTATCTGCTTTAAGCCAAGGCTGAATTCTCGTTTCATATTAATTTCACTGCACAAGCAGATGATTCAGCTTCAACCAGATTGTGACACCAAAATATGAAATCGTCATTACCTTAAAATTGTCCCTTAAAGCAGTAATAAAAACATATTTATGAAACACAACCTTCAGTGTACCTAAATAGTTTAAAATAAGAAAAATATCACACAGCTACACACTAAACTGAGGTCATGTTTACATAGAGCATCCTAAAACCCATTAAAAGCCATCTGCCTCCACATTCACTCTCATTCACACTCAAGCAGACTCATCAACACATTGTAAGAAAGATGCAGGATGTTACCCCAGATTTCAAACCAAAATTCATCCTGTAAAAGTCTTAAACACAAATATTATAACACCATGGTTGAAAAAAATAATAAAAAGACATTATTATCCAATAGTTCTAATATTGTTCAGTTTTGAGTGAACCTTTTTAAAAACTCCAAATTATACACACAACCGTATTTCATGATAGCCCACTGTTATTAGATGGCTACCTAGACCCCCTGTAGGAAAACCCAAAAACCGTTCATGTGGTCATGTAATATGCGAAATGGGCTGCACACGAAGATCGTCCTACAAGAAACAAAGTCATTCATTAGCGTTTCAACATGTCCCACATTAACAGTGTAGAAAACACTGTTAAGCAGAAAAACATCCATATGTTCTCCTGTTCCAATCAGTGAGGGTGTTCCCTCCTGTCAGGAAACCTAGAAATTTAAGTGATTGTCAATGTTACAGTATTATAATAAACAATTGGATCATTCCAGTGCTCTAGCCTGGAACTGATGCAACACATTTCACCCGCTGAGAAAGTAAAAACATCTGTAAATCTGTTATTTTGTACTTTTCATTTCAACACAAAACACAGTCCTAAAGCAATTCACATCAAAATCCAAGAATCCTGAAAGCGTGAGCTGGAAATAGCACAGAACTGAAGCACTCCCAAAATGCAAATAAGGGGGGTCAATCAGTCCCCCTGCTGTGAAACAAAACTTGCATCCAAAACGGAGACACCTCTGTCCCACAGAAGCACATTTTAACAGAAAGTTAGTAATACAACATCCAGCAAAAATATTTAACAATATTTCAGAACACAATCTTGAAACACAAATCACTTCCGCACAATCTCAGCACAATTCAGACACAGACAGACGAATAGACAGCAGCGCGTGGTGGGACATAGGCTACAGTATAACGGGGGAAGACAGACACACAGCCACAAACACAAAGAAACATACAAAACACAGAAACACAGACAACGTTGTAGTTCAGTCAAGAAAAGACAGAAAAAAAGAAAAGAAAACGTCAGGAGCCGGCGAAAAGAATGTATGACGCATCTTTTAATTGTCCAATTTCAATTTTACAAATCCCTTTTATTCTCATTTCAACTTCTCAGTCCTACACTTCAGAGCTGGGTCAAGCTCGAGGCGAAAATAAGCCTCAATTTAGTTTATTCGATCACTCAATCCGCCCAGTGACAAAAGGTTTTTTCTTTTTCAGCTGGGGAGAGCGATTGAACCCGTATTAAATCAAATAATTTATTTTAGTCCTTTATTTTCCACGAGTGATACAACTCGGTCCAATTAACCCGCTATTAGTCCTTTTCCATGAGTGATACAACTCGATCCAATTAACCCAAATAATTATAAGTCCACTGGAGATGAGTCGAAATCTCCGGCTGATACAAGCCAAAACTAACCAATACACAAATTTCCAAAATACTTTTTCTAGAGGCCCAGGCATTGCTCCTCAGGGTAAAAAGAATATAAAACCTTCTTTTAAAAAACCCAGCTTAAGTCAGAGTTAACGTAAAGGCTCTGTTTGAACTAGCCACAGTTCCCTGTAATGTGTATTTATTCAAATCCTTAAACAACCGACTCTTTTAGAAGGGATTTTATCTACCTCTGCAGCATCTGAATTCTGTGAGGCCGCACACAGCAAATCAGCCCCGGTCCGACGACACACGGCGCTTCAGACAACTGAAAAATAATCAAATACTGTCTTACCACACCGAAGCGTCGGGCCGAAACGGATCAATCAGGACCAAACAGCCGTGCGCCGAGACTCCAGAACCGGCACGAGCCCCCAATTGTAAAGGAAGAAAATATTCTAACATAGTTAACTTTGGAAAAAGATTGGCTTCTGATTCTTCCCTTCCCCAGGTCCACTCGGCGAGCTGCGTTTGGTAATAAAACCAACATTGCGTGTTGACGTCACAGAATTACAGAGTTTAATCCAATATAAGACAATGCATACACTTTAGAAATAAGACAATGCACAAACCTACACCAGAAACTGCAGAACAACAGAGACATACATTCCATTACCTGACATAGGAGGAAAGAAAGCAAAGACGTACAAGACATCTTTGGAGAGTTTGCAAGAGCAAAATCTGATCTTTTTCTTCTAATTAGAAAGCTTTATCCTCTTGTATCTAATCCATTCAAAAAGGGGCTGGCCCTCGGTCCTCCAATCAAACGCCATCTCTGACACTGCTAGGGCTTCCCCTTATTTACTGCAAACATCTGGGGTCATTTGCTTCTTTGTTTTAACAAGAAAAGGCGGAAAGCTTGTCCTGGCATCTAGCATTCCTAAAGTCATAAAACACAAGATAAGCTCTCACAGACAGCTTGTGGAATGCGGGGGGCCTCACTTTTGACCTTCTGTAAACCAAGCAGAAATCTCTCCTGCAGGCTTAACTGTTATTCACCCCCCAGGAGATACTCATTCTATGGGCTGGTGGTCTAAATACTTATCCATTAGTAGTTTTAAATCATTAACACAGCCTTGTTCAAAATTAAGAAATATGTTCAAGTGAGAGTGTTTACACATGCCATAAGATTAACTGTATTAAAGTCTAAAAAATAATCATTTTTCTTTAACAGTAGGCAGACCGAAGGTTATGTTTTAATTATAGAGGGATCACACTTCTCAGCCTCCCAGAGAGGCTGCTTGAGAGGAGAGTCCGGCTGACTGCTGAACCTCAGCTTCACAAGGAGCAGTGTGGTTTTCATCCTGGTCATTGAACAGTGGAACCAGCTCTACTCTCTGCAGGGTGCTTGAGAGTTTGCCGAACCGGTCCACGAACCTGGAGACACATTTTCATGTGTCCGTCAGGGTGCCCTCTAAGGTAACGGGGTGCGTCAGGAGTAGAGAAAAGGGGGCCCTTTATTAGGAGTTATCCAGTCTCTGTGCAATGAGCAGGAGTTTGGTTTGTGATACCTGCATGAAGTTGGACCTGTTCTGTTGCATGTTGGACTCTGACAGGGCCCACTGTTAAAGGTCCTTTTCATAATCTTTATAGACAGGATTTTTGATGCAGCCAAGGCATGTAGTTCCTTTAAGTCCTCTTCAGTTTGAAGGACAGTTCCTGCCTCAAGTGGAGGAGTTCAGGTACAGTATCTTGGGGTCCTGTTCAGGGGTGAGGGATGAGGGCTTATTTTAACTAATACCATTGCAGCAACTGACGAGCTATGCGAAGCTATGTAAAAAGTAATTGTTGCTACTATATTCAACATACTCAAGGACACAGACACACAACAAAAAATCTAGTTTAAGAAAAAGCTAATTTGTATGGAAAAAAAATCTTGATCAAAATCTAAAGCAGGCAATCTGTTTATTTCCCTGATTATTACACTATAAATCTAAAGTTAAACTTAAATTAAATTTACAAGGAAAAAATATTAGGAATCACGCATAAGTATAATAAGGAAGTCACATTTAGGTCTATTTGAAAATAATGCAATAAAGTAAAACAATGCAAACTAATGCATTGATAATTGTACAATAGATAACCATGGAGAGTGAGGAAAGTTTCCTGCTTTGATGAGTTTAATGTTGGAAGTATGAGATTAAAGTTTTAACTTTTAATCAAAAGTTCACAGCTCTCCCAGTAATTTAGGGAAAAGGGATTGTGAGCATTGAAAACTAATACCAATTTTAATTTCAGAAGAGAGGGCTTTGGTTGGAGGAATTCAGTTTGCAGCAGCTCCTTTGTGTCTGACAGCTTTTCGTGCTGGAACAGCTATAATTACGCAGAAAGGAGCTTTGTGGTCTGAAATCAGGCTATAGGGTGTTGTACTTAGTTTTTCTATTCCTTTTTTTTTACATTTAAAAGTTTCTTACTAAGTATCAAAGAACTCACTGAGATTTTTTTAAATAATCTGGATACATAAAAGCTGAATCTCACAAGTAACCTTGCCTATCTAAGAAAGTAATTTGGGTAGGTTTTCACATCTAAGACTTTAAAGAGCATTGAGTATATCATATTTGACAGAAATGGATCAAAAGAAATATCTAAAAAAAATTAAGGAAATTTACTACATCCAACTGAATACCACAGTAGGCTAGCATACATCACCAGTGCCTTGAGAACAGTTATTTATGCAGGAGACATTTAGGCACAAAACTGAGATTCATTGGTCACACACACATTTTGGGGGCAGTCAGTCTAATATTTAAGATTACAGCAGGAACATTTCAGAAGGGAGCATTAAAAACAATTTTTTTTTCACTCCGTACCATTTAAGGTAAACCTAATGTTTTATCCTGCCCCCCATTTAGACAGGATAGGTGATTGATATGAGTTCATCTGTTTCCCGAAGTGTGTTATTTTTGACTTGAAAAAACAGCGATGTCCTTAACAGAAATTACTTTAAAACTGAATAGGCCTGTGGTCAATAAGCTACATTCACATTTGTTACTTTTTGTTTTCTGTGTAATTCCTTGTATTAATTTTCACATAATTTGGCAGCTCTGATATAGAACTGGTCAAAGTATACTCAATTTTCTAAAAAAAAAAAAAAAGAACAAAAAAATATCAAACAGATTAGGTTCAAAAGATTTTTTTTTGTTGTTGTTGTCTTTAACTGTCCTAAATGTTTAAACAAAGGTTAAGACTTTTGCATGGTTTCTTCCAGGGTTTGATAGGGAAATAAAAAAAATTATTTGGCCAAATGCATTTTGGACACCTCCAGATACTGATGGAAAGATAATGAAAGCAAACTTTCTTGTACAGTACCTGCACATTGTGTTTTCAGTATACATGTAAGTGTTCAATAAACCTAAAACTATATCTTTTATTTTAAAAAAAGACAAAAGAGGACCCAAAAATTCACAGAGACGAATAAAGGTAAGACATGATCATTGAAGATCATCGTTTTTGCTGTGCAGAAGAAATATAATAATCAATATGTACTCATATTAAGTACAGCCATGACTATATTTTGATTTATTAAATTTCTTTAATTTTGGTAAATCTGGATATCAAATTGACTTATTGTTTATGATTAGCACTATACAGGCTGAATTGAATCAAGCTACACTGAAGTAATATAAAAATATAGAATAAAAGCATATACAAATCTATTATTGACTACCCACATTATTCAAAATGAATTTTGCCTGGAAACATCAAGGATTCCTTACATTTTTTAAAGATGTAGAAAGAAGTTGTGAATCAAAAAGGTCTTATCTTAGCATTGTGTAGTAATGAGGTTTATTAGCGGGTTCTATATTTAACTTACTCAGTTGAACCACAGGAATCTCGCAGGTTAATAGAAAAGCTCAAGTGGAAATCAGTTTTTACTGTTCCTGGCAAAAGATCATACAATAAAAAAGTAAACGAATGAGCAATTTATAATCGTCCTGGATTCAGGGGAAATATTATTGTCATTTTTCATTTTAGAATGGCAAAAATACATTTTACTGGGATATTTTTAGATTGTACGCTAACATAACGCAAAAACATAAATTAAACAATAGCTCCATTTTGCTGGACACAAAAGATTCCTTGAATGCCTGAACATAATCTAGGGACCTGAAATCTAGCCTTCACAAATGCTTGCGTTTAACAGGTTTATATTGGCCAGTACAGCAAGTGTCTTGCATGCCTGCTTTTTATCTGGTCACCTTAACTTTCAGCCCATGCTTTTTTCTTTCTGGTGTTACCTTTGTAAAACAAATGAGTCATGTCGTGTAAAATTTAGTTTTTTTTACCTCCAAAAGTAAACATTTCATCATCCATGGTGTTCATTGAAATCAGGCTCTCCAGGCTATTTGCTTTGGTGATCAGATTTCTGAAATCCAATCTGGGAACATTTCCAGCTCTTAAATAAAAATAAATACATATAATCAAAATTAAAGTAGGAAACGGGGACAGTGATGCTTAGATATTGTTTTACATATTGATGTTTAAACAACAAAAATCATGTGTAAAATCAACGAATGTGCCTATTTCCTAAGATTAATAAAATAAATAAATCAAAAGATTTTATTAACGCCATCTGGTCAGTCAGTTTTCCATCATCTCCATCTTCTTTTCTTTCTAGCTGACTTCTGCCTGCTTCCTGGTTTACCCTTCTACTTTAAGTAGATTTTTCTTCATTCTCTTAACTGTACTTTCCATCAGTATTCCTATTTTCATCCCTTCTCATTCAATCTTCTTTCAATCAGTCTTCTAATCTTCTTCCTCCTCTCTTCAATTGCTCTTACACTAATCTAAAACCGGGACAAAATACAATCCAAATCCCTTCCAAACACATATTATCTCATCATACATATTATGATTATTATTATGATGGTGATAATATTATTACTGTTGTTGTTGTTGTATCTAATCTGATTAAAAACTAAAAAGGTTAATCACCACAATATTTGGAGCTACATGTAAATTAAACAAAAAAAGAACATGAAACAGGTGGTTATCTCTTCCTCCATCATTCTCAGATCATGCAGATCTTGTCTCATTCAGTTATCCTTTTACCGCCTCTTATTTTTTATAATGAGGCACCTTGATATATTCAAACCAAGTAGTTAAAAAGTAGATCTAAGTCTAGAAGTCTATTCTCAAAAATCACAACCATAAAACAACAAAACAACTTATAACTCTACTTACAACTATCTGAAGATATAAACTAATAGTCAAAAAACATCTTTGGGTGAATGCATGTTGATGCTTTGAGAACCACAGTACCAGATTAGGTCATTACAAGGAGTTTTCAACCATTCTGTTAAATTTTATCTGAGTCTATTTCCTCATGCCTAAATCTCTGAAATAGTAATTGTTCCATATCTGTTGCTGATTAACGTTCTTCTGTCTAGCCAATGTCATATGATCTCTTTAGCAGCATTTTCCAAGCAGTGGTCAGGGCTTGGGGAAGAGGTATTATGATTTTCTTTGAGTTTATATTTAATTTCTACAGATTTCTAAAAAAAAACAGATCGATGTGGAAAGCAGACATTTTTCGCCAGAGAAAGAGAAAAGTTTGGTTATTTCTTGCTTTTTTAAAATTATATTTTGTTATCAGTGCACAAGGATTGAATGTGTGTTGAAGGTCATGCGCAGTCTTGTGTATAAAGTGTGCAAATAGCCATCAGCATTAAAGGTACCATTTATTTATTTGCATATCTTTAGAATTTGTATGCTAGTTTCACCATTTAATCACCATTTAATTCCCCTAATATAAATTAATTACCCTAGGATTTAGTTTAAATTAAATCAAGGGATTTTACATTGTATGAAAACTTTGGCAAAAAAAGAAATCTGAGGTTTGTCTTGATATTAACCTTTGTCCTAAAAACTGCAGAAAGACTTCTACATAAAATGTACATGCAGCAAATTATCTTTACATGATTTTTGTCCTAATACTCTGGGAGGCTGAGACTCCACTGATAATCCAGTTTACATGGAAGTGTTTCTAAATTTATAGTAATACTAAATTCCTATTACTCTTCCACATCTGTGATGAGATAAGGACTCACTAATTGGCTGTCTCAGCTTGCCTGGAAATAAATGCCACAGATCAACAGCCTCTGTTGGGTTTGCTAAAAATAATGAGCCAGTAAAGATAAGGATCATGGGAAAAGTGCAGAATGGAGGCAGCTCATATTCCCCATGACACTTATGCTCCATTCGACAGTAGCCAGACACAATCAATTCTTTCAATGGCAGCTGTCTGAAATGGAAAACCATGGGCAGTATTAGCAGCCCTGTGATCTGTAATATGTGCGGAGACCTTCACTGCTGAGACATTGGTTGCTTGGTGAGAACTTATTGTTAAAATTGTCCTTATTCTCTCAACACAGCTTCAGTTCAATCCAAGGCTGCAAAGCAGTTTAATAGGGAATTCTGACAAAATTGTTAGTGTTTTAATTTGTGCAATAAAACCTCAGAATCTTGTTCAACCATCAGCATGAGTTTTAAAATGTTTAATAAATTCCCATGAAGCTTTTTGTTCATTTCCTGTCTTGTTGAGCCAATTAGAGGGCTGCTGTTTTATAGACTGATCCCAATAAAATGCAAGCCTATGCAGACAGTTGAGATGTGCATTAGAGAATTGTATTTGCTTTGTGTTGCAGTATTATTTTTAACTCATTAGACATCCTTTTCCATCTTCAAATTGATTCTATTTTATTATCTTTTTGTCACAGAGAACTGAAAACAAAAATGTTCTGCAATGATCCTGATGATTTGTTTGCTTGCATATAAGCCAGGTAAAAAAAAAAGCTGGTTGACAGTATGCCCCTTTACTTGATCTAGACTTTAGTGTCTAATCTCATCAGTTTAGTGGCATAGTGTAATTAGTAGGTGCATTTTTTTTATTTTTCTAATCTTTCAATTCCAGGGTGTCCTGTAAGTTTTAAATAGTTTACTGATTTATTTACTACAATTCAAATTAATGTATTTGTTTAGGGGTAATTACAAGTCATCGCAGGTTATTCACTTTCCTCACTCTGCATTCACTCTTTCGGGATGAGAACATAGTGACAGTGGACATTAACAATCCCTTAAATTAAGCATGTACATAGCAACAGTGGATTCAAATGGTAGCAGTTTAGCAAAAGCCCACCATTCAGCCATGAGTGGAAAGCAGGATAGTTGCCTTCCACCACTGAGGTTGGACACACCTGCTCATAAAATATATTGCCAGAAGTATGTACTCACTTACCAGGTTCAGATGTGAACTTATGACATCCCATTCTTAATTCATGGGGTTTAATATGGTGTATGTCCATCCTTTGCAGCTTCCTAGAATTTCTAGGAGTGTGTCTCTGGATATCTTTGACCATTCTTCCAGATGAGGCATTTGTGGGATTATAGACGGATGATGCATAAGAAGACTTCTCCCTCAGTTTCCACTTCAATTCATCCAAAAGGTGTTCTCTTGAGTTGAGGTTAGGACTCTGTAGGCAAGTTGAACATGTCCACAATAAATTCTCTTTTTATGGACTTGAACTGTGCACTGATACACTGTAAAAGAAAAGCTGGAAAAGGAAGGGGCCATCTCTACACCGTTCTTAAAAGGTTTGGTGCAAGGAATCGTCAAAAATCTCGTAGCATGCTAAAGCATTCTTTTCACTGGAACTATTGAAATTTCTTAAAAACAATACGCAATGTAACCCTCCATCCACCAAAAGTTCCATTCTCCTAATAATTGAACAATTCCCCAACTGAACTTCTCTGTCTTTCTCTCTCTTCTCTCATTTGTTCTCTTTTCCTTTCCTTTTCTGTCACACTCTCTCAGTCTTTTTCTTTCACTCATTTCTCCAAGACTTCAAGCCCTTTTGTTTCCATTCTTCTTAAACATCACATGCTTCACCTTTATCCAGGGTGACTATAAAGTGTTCATCAAACATATATCTGCTTTTACAATGAATAAAGCTCAGATAATACCATGTATTGACCCTGACCTCATGACCATTTAAATGTAGATATGCCTAATAGGCAACTTCTTGTACGGAAGCCAATCATTTTAAATTAGCTGCACCCTTTATGATAAAAGTGAATAACATAGCACAGTTAGAATTATGCCAGAATGTTATTGATGAGTTTTGATCTGAACTTTATTTTGCTTTATAGGACAAATAAATAAATAAATAAAAAAGAAACAGAATTTTATTGAGCTCACAATGGAGAAATTAACTCTCTGCATTTAACCTATCACCCTTGGGGAGCAGTGGGCTGCCAAACTGCGGCACCCAGGGGTTTAGGGTCTTGCTCAGAGGGCCAGAGTGGAAATCTGTGAGAGTGGGTTTCAAATGGACAACCTCAGAATTCCAAGGCCTATGCCCTAACCACTAGACTGCCACTTCCCTCAACTGGAGATAACAGGACTGGATTTAATAGAAAGACCTTTATTAGAGCCAGAAAAGGCTCTAGTGGGGTTGGACTTTTAGTTAAATTAAAAATTAGTTCCACTTCAATGTTGTTTCAGTTGATTTAGAAGTTGATTTGAGCAACAGTTTAATCAATATCCTAGATTATAGATTAATAAAACACGTTTTCTTCTGGGACCAACACATATATTTAGGCAAGAAATATTGAGAGGATACTTAAGGAGGCGAACCTGCTGTAAATTTATAGAAACAGGTTGAGGTATAATATTCAACAAATAATAATATTTTATTTTGAAGTTTATAAACACTAATGGTTGATCTAAAGAGCATTTGGCTGTCAAACTGTATAGCAAAGAAAAGTAAGCACGTCTGAAAGATTGGGAATAATATACTTTTTATTGTTATTGATAAACTTTCAAATAAAATACATTTTGAACTGAGCTTTTTTTGGTTACAGAAAGGATCCTAAGACGCAAGCTAAAAGTTTAGTTTTCAAGTAGAATTTTTATACCCTATGAAATAGCTTGTGTGATCTTGATAATTTCCCTCAGCATTATAAACAGAGAACACACAAAGACCATCTGCATGCATAGTGAGCTGATGGCTTCGGCAGCAAAACATACAAGTAGAAACTTCTAGATTGGCAGGCTGCTCCAATGGGGAGCAAATTAATAAGTAATAATCAACTCCTTTTATATGGAGATGCATGGCTTAAATTCCCTTTCTCTGAACAACATCACTTCCGGGAGCACAGTTGGAATTTGGTATCTTGGCTAGAGTTCAACTCTTCAGAGAGAGCTGTCCTGTGTTATCCCAGTCTGACGCCTTTTAGCCAAGTTTGAGGCTAAGTAATGCTTTTACTTTGGAGACATTTTCTCTGATTTAGTTCATGTTTTCCAACTCAGTTATTATAAACTCATAATCGGATTTCTTAGTACACATAGCTGTAACTGTAATAGATAGAGTTTGTCATGAATACAAATTGTTTGATAAACTCTAATTTCATAATAGCCTTGGGGCACATTTTACCCTGTTTTTCCCATTGTTTCATTTATCTAAAATTCTTAACTTTTCAGGGATTTTTCCTTTTTCTTTTAAGATTCTTTTTTCTTGCTGTCATCTCCTTGTCGATTTAATTACACCAAAGGATGGTTGGTTGGTTTTGCAGTGGGAGTAGTGATATAACTGCTCTCAACTTAATAAGCAAAATTCTTGTTGAAAACTTACTACTACTAATTAAGTATGAGGTAAGGTTATACATTTGCCATATAAACAATGCCTTGATTTTTTTTTTTTTTTTGTTTTGACTAGAGATAAACCAGACATTCCATAGAGCTCTATAAACTGATTTTAACAGATTCTCATTTCAAAATAAACTAAAAACTGTTTTGTTTTTACTCACCAACCTCTAGTTATTGTATACGTAAATATGTAATTTCACCATATAACAAACTGTCTTGTAATTACTTTTGAGAATTTTTTATTTTTTTTAATAATTCAAGTTGTGTTTGGTATTTGAGAAAAAATGTCAGATGTAATTTCTTTATTAAATCAAATGTATTTTATTTTAAAATTTTGTGATGCCAGAATCATGTCAGGAAAAAAACAGAGGAGAAAATAATTTGTTGATGTTCAGAAGGATGTAAACTTCAGTCTCTAAGATAGAAAATGACAAGACAAAGTGAACAGACCAACACTCAAAGACTGCAATGGTAGACACATTTAAAATTTGTAACTAAATTTGCAACCACAACAGTATAAAGTGGTTGATAAAAGTAATTCAGACTTAATGAAAATTTGTATGACAAAGTAAAGTTCAATGTTATTTGACTTTCAAAATCTCAATTTTTTTGCTTTGGTGAACATTGCAAAGTTCTGTGTATTGCCTGGATGGGATACCAATCTTGTTTCCAAAAAATAAAGGAAATTAACCTAGTGTAGCAACTCTTGCGAAAATAATGCTTCATACTTGAACCCTACAGTATATACTGTTTTTTTTACACCCTTTTAATCGGAGAAGATCTCAGTATTGTTTACACTTTTAAATCTTACGGTTGGTTTGATACACAGAAACTACATGGTCTCTAAATCACTCCCTTTATCTGGGGAGCCAGATTGTTTTCATACAAGTCAACTGATGCAGGACTGTTGCTACCTTGCTTTATTCCACTTCGCCACATCAATCCTTTCACAATATTGAGACATAAGCCACCTTAAACCTGCCTTCAAATGTTTTGTGAAATGGACATAGTGAGAAGAACTGAAGGTTTTCTTTTATTCTTTTTCACTGCAGAAGTTGACACTATTAATGGTAACATCTACTGTATCTGCTGAAGTGTTCAGAACAGTCTTTGAACATTTGTAAATTATAATTCAGTTTAAACCCTGTAATGTCTTATGTATTTACAGTCTTTTTTAACAGCTGATATTAAAAACGTCTCTTAACTCTGTTATTCAAAATAAAGACATATTTAGACATATTTAGTTTATTTACACAGCAGGTTGTCTCCCAGATTAGCTGCTCTACATTACATTACATTACATATGACTAGAGTGTCTGGCTTGTTAATGTTTGTAACATTTTTCTGCATGGAGTTTGCATGTTCTCCCTGTGCATGCGTAGGTTCTCTCCGGGTACCCCGGCTTCCTCCAACAGTCCAAAAACATGACTCTTAGGTTAATTGGCCTCTCTAAAATTCTCCTTAGGTGTGAATGTGTGGTAGAATTGTTGTTTATCCTGCTTGCCTCTGTGTTCCCCTGCAATAGACTGGCAACCTCTCCAGGGTGTACCCTGCTTCTCAGCATTGACAGCTGGAGATAGGCACCAGCACCCCTCGCAACCCTGGCAGGGATAAGCATGACGGTAGATGGATAAATTAATTTTTTATCTCTTTTATTTTGTAACCAGGTCAGTTTTTAACATGGAATTTTTATTTGCATATATTAGGGAAGGAGATACAGGGGAAGGAATTATTAACACTTGGTATAACCTGTATACTTACACTCACCGGCCACTTTATTAGGTACCCCATGCTAGTAACGGGTTGGACCCCCTTTTGCCTTCAGAACTGCCTCAATTCTTCGTGGCATAGATTCAACAAGGTGCTGGAAGTATTCCTCAGGGAATTTGGTCCATATTGACATGATGGCATCACACAGTTGCCGCAGATTTGTCGGCTGCACATCCATGATGCGAATCTCCTGTTCCACCACATCCCAAAGATGCTCTATTGGATTGAGATCTGGTGACTGTGGAGGCCATTTGAGTACAGTGAACTCATTGTCATATTCAAGAAACCAGTCTGAGATGATTCCAGCTTTATGACATGGCGCATTATCCTGCTGAAAGTAGCCATCAGAAGTTGGGTACATTGTGGTCATAAAGGGATGGACATGGTCAGCAACAATACTCAGGTAGGCTGTGGCGTTGCAACGATGCTCAATTGGTACCAAGGGGCCCAAAGAGTGCCAGGAAAATATTCCCCACACCATGACACCACCACCACCAGCCTGAACCGTTGATACAAGGCAGGATGGATCCATGCTTTCATGTTGTGGACGCCAAATTCTGACCCTACCATCCGAATGTCGCAGCAGAAATCGAGACTCATCAGACCAGGCAACATTTTTCCAATCTTCTATTGTCCAATTTCGATGAGCTTGTGCAAATTGTAGCCTCAGTTTCCTGTTCTTAGCTGAAAGGAGTGGCACCCGGTGTGGTCTTCTGCTGCTGTAGCCCATCTGCCTCAAAGTTTGACGTACTGTGCGTTCAGAGATGCTCTTCTGCCCACCTTGGTTGTAACGGGTGGTTATTTGAGTCACTGTTGCCCTTCTATCAGCTCGAACCAGTCTGGCCATTCTCCTCTGACCTCTGGCATCAACAAGGCATTTCCGCCCACAGAACTTCCGCTCACTGGATGTTTTTTCTTTTTCGGACAATTCTCTGTAAACACTAGAGATGGTTGTGCGTGAAAATCCCAGTAGATCAGCAGTTTCTGAAATACTCAGACCAGCCCTTCTGGCACCAACAATCATGCCACGTTCAAAGTCACTCAAATCACCTTTCTTCCCCATACTGATGCTCGGTTTGAACTGCAGGAGATTGTCTTGACCATGTCTACATGCCTAAATGCACTGAGTTGCCGCCATGTGATTGGCTGCTTAGAAATTAAGTGTTAACGAGCAGTTGGACAGGTGTACCTAATAAAGTGGCCGCTGAGTGTATATTCTTTCTAAATTTCCAAAAGTATAAATCGTAAAGATAATCTTAATATGGTTTTATTGCTGTTTAGCTGTATCCAATGTGAATACTGTAGAGTAAAGCCAGCAATGCAGGTGCAGTACATTGGCACTTCCCCCTGGTTCCTTATTTCTCCCCCAGGGTGTACTGTGAACAGACCCCAATCTTAGATCGTGGTCTTTACTCTGGTGAAAAGCCTCAACAATTTGGTAAGTATCTGGCTTTTAAACAGAAGTCATCAAACAGTAACCAACAAAGAGGTACACAAATTCTAAGGCATATCTGATAATGCAAAAGGGAAATAAAGATGTTTGAATATTGTAAGGTGTGAAGCTCTGTGATATTGTTATGTTTTCTTATGAGCTTGATATAGGTTACCAAACATATCAATCGTGGAGCAAATCATATGATGGTGATATGTTTTAGAGCCTGGCCTATGTCAGATTTGGAAACACTCCTTTGTTGCGTTTCTGCATACAGTCACTGTTAAACCTAGATGTGCTTGTTTTTTTGCTGGTGTTTTGGTCCCAATTGATTTGAAGCCTCATTCCTGTGTATTTTTGTTTCATCATGACATTCAAAAGACATAAGACATAAAGGCTGTCTAGATTTGGTAACACAATCTGGTGTTTTTTTCTTACCCATGTTGACCCCATGAAAGGAGAAGAAAGAAGAGGAACTTGCCTGACCTGGAAAAAAATTCTACCAGTTATGTGTGACTTCCTGGTGTAAGTTGACAGGGATAAAGTGATGTTATTAAATATCTTGCCCATGTGTTGACAAGTAGTCCATGAGAGGGCACAAAAAATATGGAGCAGATGTTATGATCTACATTGGAGATACGGCCTTTTACATATTCTAGGGGATGCTGTCAATGTAGTCCAATACTGTTGATGTAGTCCTTTTGAACACTTTGTAGGTTGCCAAAGATCATTCATATTCTGTGTCAAGAGAAGCTGATCATGCTGTATGTGGAAATCCGTTGCTCCACCACAACGCATGCTTTGATAGAGCAACATTTTAAAACATTGGATCCTTCATGGTTCAGGTCTAAGGTGGGTTATTCTGAAGTCTATATGTAAAGTGCTTTACGATGAGTTTGCTTTGATGCTGTTGGGTTTGGATATTTTGTAGGTTCTGAGAAGTTGAATTTATGTACTGAAAATTGTATGATCACCAGCCAATGCATGACTAGGGGCTGATCCTTTCAATGAATATATGAGGAGCTGTGGAGTAATTAGGCAATGGGCACTAAATGATGGTCTGAATTTAACTGACTTTGGGGCAAATCTTAATAAAGTTTTGAAAGAAGGTACACCAAGTTTGAGCCCTGGCTGAGCCCCTTCAACATGCTCAACTTCACGATTTTGATTTCCTTTACTCTCCCATGCCTTGACTGTGTACTGACAAAATTTGAAGCAGTAGCTCAAAATGTTATGGAATTTTGTTAAAGTTCATCATGTCTGATTTGACATACAATTAAATTTAATTCAATTCAGTTTATTTATATAACACCTGAGCATACAGACTGGTCTCATTGACATACCATAATACCTTTTTCTTTCTTTATTTGGAGACAATATCCCTGTTTAAAAAAAAAAAAAAACTGTAATATTTGGCCATGCAAGCCAACATTGTTGGTTATTCAAGCCAACAATGCCTTCACCACCGTTCACCACTGAACAGTGTTCTTTGGTTTTGTGGTTCTGTCAGGAGCCATTGAAATTATTATGGATTTACATTCAGGCCTACTACTTGTTTATCCTTCATCATTTTTCCACACAAAGTCCTTTTCATCCTACATCTTACTCCCTTCTTCTAACCTTCTTTTCTGTGTGGCAGCCATAGTCCACTCCCAACTCCGTTGGCATAAGTATTACAATGCATATTACAACTTGTACGGCCCCAGATGGTTTCCTCTTTGCACTTTAGTTTTTTTGTATATCAAGATCTTCATAATGGCCTGCCTTTCAGTAGAGAAAACAAAATATTTGAAATAGTTTTTAGGCTTTTGCTCTGATTTCACTCTTTATGCCTAAATAACTCAGTTTTGCATTACTTTTTTCTTACTACACTAGATAACTAAAGAGAAAAGGTTTAAGTGGTAGTTTGGGGGGATAATACAGCTGCAGCGTCTTCTGTGAGTTGCCTCAAAAGCATTATGCAAGATCAACAGCCTTTGTAGGATTTCATTATGCTAATTGTGTGGGGGTTATTTGCGAATATTGCCTTGATGTGCTGTTAAAGAATTTTTGCAGCATCCATGAAATTAGTGGAAGGTTTGGCTCTCTTCCATAGCAATAATGGACAAAATAAACAATTGAATCTGCTTGTAAACTGGAAAACTCCCAGTTTTTCAATGTAAAAAATAAGCTATGGGGCCTAAATAGACTCTAAACCACATTAATATGCAGTATAATGCCATAATATGTCCCCAGTTGCTTCTTTTCTCCTCTTGTCACATTTCAAAGTGGATGGGTTGCACCTGAAGAATCGCTTGCTCTTTCGAATTCCCACTCCTGTACATACAGTACATATAAACATTTTTTTACACCATCTTTCCACTCTACTTGTTTCCACATTGGGGTAATTACGATTCAACCCTCTGCTGAAGGCTTCAGCTGTAAATTTCAATCAGCAACCAAGAAGGATTAAACTCCCAAACTCCCATATGTTGAGCTTTAAGGCCTTATCCATTGATTTAGAAGTCAGCTTGTTTCTCTTTTGCTGTAGTGAAAGTGCTGTAGCACAGGTTTATTTGATTTGCAAGCATTTTGGAAAGAGATGCACGTTGCTCAACAATGACTGCTGTAGATTTGGTTTCATCAGATATTTCCTAAGCTGACGAAAACTAAACAGAAAGGTAGAATGAATATGAATAAGTACTTTGATTCCTACCACACCTTCTTTAACCATACATTTTGGTCAAAGGTTGCAAGGTACATGAGGTGCTTCTTAAAATAACTTTATTTTACTAGCATGGAACATGAGATGTATTTGGTTTAGATTTTTTCTTATTTTTTATTTACTCAAGTTCAACGGGGAAAAATATGTGTTTATAAGAAGAAAGGCTTTAATGTAAAATATTACTCTTAGCATGTTATTCTTATTCGCACCTTTTTGTTTTTATTTTTATTAGTAATTTGTAGTAGGAAAATTGTGGTCAAAAATAAAAAGTTAAAGTTAAATACTCTTTCAAAAGTCCTTTCTTTGTGTCATACCTCAGAAGATCCTAAACGTTTCGCTGCTGCGCCCCACTGAACAGCAATAGCCTTGTTTTATTGGTTTTACAAATATTTTTACTTTTATTCTGCTTTTATTTTTCTTATATTTTATTATCTTATTTCATGAAAAGCATTTAGAATTGTCCATGTACTGAAATTTGCTATGCAAATAAACTTTCCTTGGCTGTCGATCCCATTTGCAAACTAACAGGAAAAAACAACTTTTAAAACATTTTATTATATTTATTCTTGGTCTACGTTATCATTAGCTTGTTTAGCAGATGGAACTTAACAAGCATGTTTGGGCTTTGAGTGCCTTTAAAGGTAAAAAAATCAAACTCTAACAAGTATTTTGTTGCAAAAGATAAAAGAAATTTCAGTGCCCTCTCAGCAAAGTTGGGGGAATCCTTTTAGATTCCAATGGTTTTTCATGTTAGTGATACATGATTACATGTTACAGCTGTCAAAAATGTTTCAAGAATATTTTAGGATGAATAAATTCTAATATTTTTTCCTATTTTTTGTTGTACTTTTTTCTCTTCCTTTTTTCTCAGTTTACTGGGTCCTTCCTGGCTCCCATTTTGACAACGACTTTGACAACCACTGTCATAACTAACAAAACTCTATTAAAAGGGACTGGTAACAGTTTATTGACTGATTTTCTACAGTAGGTTTTAGGCTTCATTTGCCTTTTCAAGAAATGCAAAAATATAACTTGATGAAATAGGGTCAGCAAAGGTAATCATTAACATCTTGTGCTTTTACCTTTAAGGGAGATTTTTCCCTTTCGTGTTTCTTTTGTTCAGGAGCAGTTCAGGGCTATTGCAGCCAGCAGGGGACTAATATCTTATTCCTGCTGTTTCCAGATTTTTATGAGGTCCTCAGCCCAGGAAGGCAAAAAACCCTGCTGACACCAAAATTACCTGGTAATGCACACTGGCCAATTTAGATGTGGAGAGCAGGGTATTATGCAGTACTGTTTCAACATCAATCCATGCTGTGTGTGAAGAAATATTGGCCGATATGGGCTGATAATGACGTTTTAGAACATTAAAAGTGCATATATTGTATAATTTTTGGTTATAGCCCTAATTTTGATAGCAGGAGCAGATGCAATGAGCAGATGTCTTTTTTTTTCCTTTTTTCAGGAAAAAAGGTACTTATCCATCTGAGAAAATAAACTAGTGTTATTCAACCCAAATGAAGTTTATCTGTATTTTTTTATTTGCAAACATTAATAGAGCTTTAAAGAAACAACTGAATTATATTTAAAAAATATAAAGCATTGATTTTTGATAATCAAATCTTGTATTTCTGAATTTTTCAGCTCTTTCCTCTTTTGTAGCTGAATAATTGACAACCACAAGCATTTAATAGAGCAAACCATTTGGTCTATCGAGGTTTATTTTCTGTAATGTCTGGCATGTCTTCACAGTG